>NC_143425.1:5892500-6231875 GCF_059467195.1 Physcomitrium patens | reverse complement strand
TTGGATACAACAAGACTTTAGAATTTATATCTAGAAGTTTTTGGTGGCTACAAATCTGGAAGGCAATGAATGACTTTGTTTAGTCATGTGATATTTTTTCAAGGTCAAAAACTCCTTCTCATTAACTTTATAGACTTCTTCAGCAATTATCTATTCCAAAACAATCATGGTCTTCTGTTTCTATGGATTTTATTATGGATCTTTGAGTCTTAGGTTCTTATGACTTTATATTAATGATAGTAGATTATTTCACTAAGATGGCATATTTTGTATCATGTACAAAAGCTATCACAAGTAAAGAAATAGCCAAGCTTTTCCTTGCCAACATCTATCGCTATCATGGATTACCTACAGATATTATATCAGGTAGGAAAACTCAATTTGTATCAAGATTTTAGAAAATATTTTATAAAATTCTAAAAGTAGATATAAAACTATCTTTGGCTTTCCATCCTCAAATTGATGGACAAACAAAGCAAGTAAATCAAGTTTTGGAGCAGTATTTGAAGTATACTATTAACTATTAATAAGTTGATTGAACAATTCTTTTACAATTTGTATAGTTTACTTACAATAATATGATATATTTTTCTATATAATTAAAACCTTTCTTTATTAATTGTGGTTATCATCTATGACTTGATGCTTTTGACTTTTCAAAAGTTAATAATATTATGACAAAAGATTTAACAAATTATTTATTTGAGCTACATATAACAATGAAGGTGTGACTAAAAGAGGCTCAAGAATAATAAAAGAACAATACAGATGCTTATTATAAGGAAAAACCTCATTTCTATATTAGTAATAAGATATGATTACTTTGTCATTATATTAAAACTATTTGTCCTTGTGACAAGTTGGATTATTATAGACTTGAACCATTTCTTATTTTTAAATAATTCAATTCAATTACTTATTTATTACATCTATCAAAGTCTATGAAAATCCATCTCATATTTCATTTTTCTTTTTTAAAGCCATATGAGATAGTGAATATCTTAAGAAGAAGAAAAATACCACTATTATTGTATTATGTAAAGCCTTGCTTGAAAATGTACCAAGTACCTAGTTGTGGAAGGTAGAAGGAGTATTGCAATAATAAGATTCTAATTCTAATAGAATCCTAAATAACTCCAATTAAACTTTAATAATAAAAATAAAGCTTTAATTAATTCAAAGAACCTCAAAAAAATTATAAAAGAAGCATGAAAAAATCTTAAAGAAATTCAAATAAAGTATTTAAATAAAATCCAAAATATATCTTAAATTAATTTTAATCAAATCTTACTTTAATCCTAATTAAAATACTTATAATCCTTTTTAAAATCTTAAATCAAGCTCTAATTAATTCCTAAATAAATCTTAAATCTTAAACCAAATTCTAATCAAATTAACCTAACCTTGAGGTAATTTAGAACCTCCATATTTATCAATTATACCATTGATCTTACTTAAGATTTTTTACACCTTTTAATATATAAATTAGAAATAAGCATACAAAATTTGAAGAAGATCGAACTTACCAAAAAAAAGATCAACCCTAGATTCTGCTTAGATGTTAGGTGGCTCCTTACTCTAATCTAAATGTTGAACTTTTAATGCCAATATTTCTTTTTGAATCATTGAATTATCTCTTAAATATACTTAAATTTTAGAAAATAAAGTCTAATTTCCAAATAAAAAAAATTCACTTCAATCCAATCAATTAATTGCTAAAGAACTTAAAAATATTTATTAATCCTTAAATTCCAATATTTGAGATTTCAATCCATAAAAACCTTTATATACTTTAATCTAATTATTTGATTGATCTAAAAAATTGTACACATACTAACAACTAGAATATCAACATATTAACCAAAATTTACTAGTATATATACCAAAAAATGTAATAAATCTTCAATTTTATAAACATAATTTTATTTTTCAAAATCTAATCCAGCAAAGAATATCACTAATTTGGAAAATCTCCCAAAGATTGAATATCAACTTGATTGACATAAAATCAATGCTCAAAAATCTCTTTGTCTATCTATTCTCAAATTTTCCTCTCCAATCTATTAAAAAATCTCCAAAGTTACCATAGGTATGCAATTTTGTGCCTTACGGTCTGATTTTGATCCAAGATGTTAATTGGTTCTCTTCAAGTATCAATATTTGATAATTTGAGGTACTTTTTGCTTGAACTTATTAATAACTCCCTTTTAAATATGTCTATATCAATTACTTATTTCATTTATTTTGATTTGAGGCATTTATGCTTCTATAAAGCAAATAGAAATTCCTTCTCAAAAAGGCAGCAATAAGATTAAACTTTTTATTACCTTCCTATCATTTATCCTTAGTTTTCTACCACATCTTCTTACTAGATTCTTCTATAACAACATCCATGTTTTTATTTTTTACCATATAATTGTGTTACTATATGACACTATCTCCTATAGAAGTAGATAATAATCAAGAATTTGAGGTGGAAGAAGTCTTAGACTCAAGGTAGCATGGACATAGTTTGGAATATCTTATTTATCAATACAAATACAATATTAGCAAATACACACAAAAGCCAATAAAAAATCTTACAAATGCAATAGAAAAAGTTAAAGCTTTTCATCAATAATATCCATCAAAACTAAGATGAAGGATAGCAAATCTTTAATATAAAAGAAACACAATTTAAAAAAGATTGCATTCTATCTTCTATCTTTGTTTGTAAGTTTTATATAATTGTGATATTATGAAGATGGAAAATTAATGTCCAATAGATTCAACTTAAAAGCCATTATTTGTTGACTTATTAGATGAGACATTATAATTATTACAACCTTCAAGATGATGTAATAGGGATAAAGATCTTCAAGAATGATATATTCTTCCTTAAATAGATGGCAAGATACAATGCATTTGATATCACAACCATGGAAAAGACTCTCAATGTTTGGTGATTTTATTAGAAGTAGAAATGACTCATGATGGTGATACAATTTTTTTGATTGAAAGAAGTTATGAAGGTTTTAACAATGATCAAATAACATAGTAATCTTTTTGCGTTGGAATGGAAACAATGCTTAAGAGAACCTATCAACTACCTTTGAAGGAAACAAAGATTAGCGTACATGAAAAATATAATTTGTAGCATCTTAGACTTTTTTAACGTGTAATCATCGCTCTTCATAGAATTTGTCTTTAGAAGAGAGAAAAATGTCAGAGTGTCGTCATAGAGAAAATTTGCCTTAAAAAAATATTATTGTATTACATAGCATTTGGCTTGAAAATATACCATGCACCTGGCTATAGAAGATAAAAAGAAAATTGCAACAACAAGTCCTAACAACTCTAATAGATTCTTAAGTAAATTACAATTAAAGATTAGGAAGTATAATCAAATATCAATCAAATTCAATCAAAATTGTAAAAGAACTATATAAAGAACACAAAGTATTCCTAAAAACTCTTTAAAAAAATAAAAGAAATAACATAGAAATTCAAAAATATACTAAAATAGAAATCTTAATAAAATATTATAATAAAAATCTTAATTATACCCTAGTCAAATCCTAACCAAATCATAAATAAATCCTAGTCAAACCCTAACAAATCCTAATCAAATCCTAATAAAATCCTTCACAAATCTTAACAAAATCCTAATCAAACTCTAAAAAAATTTTAATCAAATCTTAAAAAAATATTAAACAAATCCTAAACAAACCTTAAACAAATTCTAGTCAAATCCTAAACAAATCTTAATCAAATTCTAGTCAAATCTAAAATAAATCTTAAACAAATCCTAATCAAATCCTAAATAAATCCTAGTTAAATCCTAATCAAATCTTAGTCAAATCCTAAATAAATTCTAATCAAATCCTAATCAAATTCTAACAAATCCTAATCAAATCCTAAACAAACTTTAACCAAATTCTAGCCAAACTCTAAACAAATCCTAATCAAATCCTAATCAAATCTTAAACAAAATCTAACAAAATCCTAGTCAAATCCTAACCAAATCCTAACCAAATCCTAAAAAAATCTAAATAAATCTTAATCAAAACTTAATCAAATTCTAAACATACCTTAATCAAATCTTAAATAATCCAAAGTAATTATTATAGCAAATTTAAACCTCAATAACTAATGAATGAACCATTGATTTTAATTAAAATTTTATAAACCTCTTCACAACTAACTTGAAAAAAAGCACAAATGTTTTGAAGAAGATCAAATTCACTTGAAAGAAGATCAATCCTAATATTTGCATGAATATTAGCTAGCCTGTTTCTCCAATCTGAACATTGAATTTTCAATGCCAATATCTCCTTATTAAACTATTCAATTGATCTCAAGTTTTTTACATATGTAAGAAAATAAGACTACTACTCATATATACAATTTTTATTTCAATTTAATTGATAGATTACAAAAAAATTTAGAAACTCTCATTAGACCTAAAACTCTACTTTTCAAGACCTTGACCCAGTTGAACCTCAATAATCCTTGATCCAACTCTTCAATCAAGCTCAAACATACAACATATATTGAACACATATAAACCTACAAACCCTCGAAATTTTACCTATGGATCTATTGCCAAACTTATAAAATTCTCTAAAAATTATCACCTATTTTATTTTACAAATCTAGAGTCACCTAAAACAAACTCCAACTTTGCAAAGCTTTTACAAAGTCAATACAAATCCAAATTATCCCAAAGCCAATGCTCATCAAAATCCTATTAAGTCTGCTTTCTAATCCTACTTTTTGATTTACCAAAGAACCTCCAAAATCATCATCAAGGCTTGGTTTTGGGCCTTAGAGTCTGATTTCGATCCTAATTCATAACTGGCCCTCTCTAGGTATCAATATCTAATTTTTTTAGGTAATTTTTGTTAAAATTTACTCTTAACTTTTTTTTAAAGATTCATATATTATTTTTTTTCTAATTTACTTTATTTTACCTTATTTATTACCCTATAAAGTAAGTAGAAGCTTATTTTATAAAAAGGTAATATTAGTAGTTTTAATTTTTCTATCCCTTGAATATTATGTATTTTTCTAATATAATTTGTTATAATATATTTGAAATAATATTTTCTTCATTCTTTCATCTATTAGCCATTTTACATGACGACATCCACCACCTGAACCTGTGTATCCTCGGGCATGTACCAAGTTTTTTATATCATTTTTATGTAGAATGGCCTTCATCTTGGTCAAATTTTTGATCTTTAATATGTTTTTCTTCTTCTATCTCAATATCCCCTAATAAATTTTGTTCTTCATTAAAATAAATATCTTTACTTTTTTATTTAAAAAATTTGATTTGCTTGCCTATTATAGGTATCTTCAATTTTGTACCATCAAATTCTTGTAATAAATATGTTCCATTGTCATACACTTTTCTTATAACATAAGGTCTAAAATACCTCTTTGTAAATTTCTTAGCCATGCTATATTGATTTTCTAAGCTACTATCATAAACTAACACCCAATCACCATCTTCAATTACCTTAGGTTGTAGTCGATGTGTTTTATCAAATCTTTCTTTATTTCTTTTTCTTGCTTCTTTCAACTTCATTATTGCTCCTTCAATATCATTAGGTCTTTTTTTTAATTGTTGAATCCATAATGCTAAAAGTTCTTCCATATTGAGATTATCCTTCCAAGACAATACATCTCATATAGGCACTACCTCTTCTATTGGCATTATTGGTTTTTTTCCATACATTGATTCAAAAGGTATGTAAGCTATTACTAAACTATGAGTTGTACGATCTGTCCATAGTGCAAATGGTAATAGTCTAGGCCATTCATGTGTTTTGCCATTGCATGCCTTTACTAATGTCTTAACAATAGGTGAATGTCCATGTTCATTCTTTCTATTACCTTTTGGATTATATATTATTAATGAAAGTTTAATTCTTATTCTATTAAAGAATTCTTGTATTTCTCTTCCATCTAATTCATCCCTAGTCATTCTAATTCTTCCAATACAACTATAGTGACAAATAACAACTTCCAATAAAAAAACAACATACACTTTCAGTATCCTTTATTTTTAATGCTCGTCCTTCAACCATATTTGATAAATCTTTTCATGCAAGTACCAAATACTTCATTTGCTCAAGTTCCATTGGCATTGCTACTAAATCTACTACCTATTTATAATATAAAGCTAAAGGATATGTTGGATGTAATCCATCTCAATACCAAATGTTTGAATATACTTGACAAATTTCATAAGATCTTAAAAAATTTGCTATATCTTTGTGCATGTTCTTCCACCAATATTTTTCTTTCAACTTAGTAAATGTTGTTCAAATACCTTGATGCTCAGTCCATCAACTCTCATAAAATTCTTTAATGAACTTTTGTTGCGTTTCAATCCCATTTATAACTCGTTGTGGTATTCCATCCTTTTTCTTTGAATGCTTCCATAAAAACCTATTTTAAAAAAATATCCATATCCTTTCCTTCAAATCCTCTTATATTCTTTGTCCATCCAACCTTCTTGCCGCATTAATGTACTTAAGTATTTTTCTATATACAACCATTCACCATCATATAATTCTTCTGAGAATAATTTAAATGGTGTAGCTAAATACAATTCATCCCTTCTTCTATACAAAGTTGATTAAAAGTCAATGCCGATATTTTTTTCATTATCAATCATATCATCTTTATCATTATATGGTGCTCGTGACAACATATCTGCAACCATATTATCTTTTCTCAAAATGTGCTTGAATTTAGGATTTATAGACTTTATATATGCAATCCATCTTAACATTGCAATATTTGGTGTTGAACAATTCATAATCATATCCAATAAAGATAGACAATCTATTTCTATAACTACCGATGCACCAATCAAATATTCTTTTTTATTTTTCATAGCTATTACTACATCATATAATTCTCTTTTAATTTGTATATATCCTCTTTTTCTACCATTCAAAATCCTTGTTCTAAATCCTATTACATATTTATTGCCTTAATCATCATCTTGTCTAATTGTCCAACCTATTCCAATTGGACTTGCATCCACTATTAATACCATTGGTCTTCTACACTTATAATTTATTTTTTTCAAAGTTGGAGGCAAACAAAGAAGGTTTTTTAGTTTTTTTATAGATTTCTTTGCTCTTCTTTCTATTGAAATTTTTTACTCTTTTTTAACAATTCATATAATAAATCTGCTATATATGCAAAATGTGGTATCCATATATAATAGAAAATATATGCTCCTAAAAACCTTCTAACTATCATTATATTTGTACATTTTTTCATCTTTTTTACAACATCAATCCTTTTCATATTTGGCTTGCATCTATATGATCCACACATATGTCCAACCACCAAAACTTTCTTTATTCTAAACATTGATTTTGTCCCAGATAAGGTTAAATGAACTTCTTCTAATCTTGTCAAAATCTTTTTACAATCATCAATATGATTTGCAACAAACTTTCTACATCCCTTCAAATCCAAAGTTTCATCTTTTCTTTCTTTTTCACATTTCTTAATTGGCACATCATCTAAAAAAGGCATTAATATATTTAGAATAAAAATTCTTAATACCTTATGTATTCTATTCATTATGTGTGCCACAAAATTTATAGTCCCTTGTAGTAAGGTATACATTCTGATCAATCCTAATGGTGTCTTCATAATAGTCAAATCTTTATTTTGTATTGCCAATTGAAATTGATCGTACCTCAAATAAAGATCTCCTATAGAATAAATTTTTCTTCTTGTAAATGCCTCTGTAAATTCATCATTAATTGGACTTAAGTCCATGTTTCTAATGATTATCTTATTTATTGATTGCATATCTTGAATAAACCTCAATTTTTCATTTTTTTTAAGTATTGTGAACCATCGATTGGAATATGGTACAATAGATGGTTCTAAAATTTCCATCTTAATCTTTTCATTGAGTAATTCAACTAGCTTTGGCAAATAGGCCTTTAGAATTAGAATGGGCTTCAAATTCTATGGTTCATGTGGAATTATAAAAATAACCTTAGGAGCTACAATACTTAGATCAATGCACCCTATTTTATATGATTCAAATACAAATGCCTTACTATGTCATAAAAGCATTTTTTGAAAACATCTCTTCTTGTCTATTGTTAAAAATTTATCACATCCAATTTTTGAACCATCTAATGTCAAATCATCCTTGAATTCATGACATATTTTTCTTAGATTTCTTAAGTTTGGTTGCATAGAAGCTTATTTAATCCTTTCTTCAAAATCTGATGGTATTGATTTAACCTTTCTTGTAACAGTCTTATATTTTGTATTTATATTCACTCCATACTTATTCATATATTCTTTTATTCTATCATAAAATTACTTAAATGCACATTTATTATCTTATCACCTCTTTCAAAATATTCATTCAATAATATTTATAAATCATCCATAGTATCACCAAATTAAGATTCTTCAAATATCCTTGATATGTATTCATCTTCATCAATTACTCCACATTTTTTAAATTCATGTTCTACATTTTTGATATTTTTTTTATTTATCTTTCTAAAGTTATTAATATTTTTGAATAAAATATATCCATCTCGTGATAATCCTATAATATCCTCATCTTTTCTATTAGGTGAGAAGGTATTATTATTTTTACCATTGCAATCTCACTTTACAATGGCATTGTCGAGGTAGAGAGAGTTTGCCTCAAGAAAGCATTAGACTCCTAGTTGTCACTAATTACTCAATCAAGCTTCAAAATAATGGAAGCCTTAAGTTCATATATAAAATTTCTCTTTTGGAAAAATTACACCATATACACAAGCCTCAAGTAACCAACAACATCCAAAATACGATAAAATCCTTTAAAACCTTGTATACCTTATGAGATATTATTCTTGAACTTCAAAACCTCATAGCTTCTAATTGGACCATCAAAACACATTCAAATTTTATAAAAAAAGTACTAATATACTTCTAATAATAACCACAATAAATTTCAACTACAAATTCATTGCAAATCTTAAGATATCATCAAAACCCTAATAGTAGCTTTAAATCCTAGTTTTTATATACGTATATAAATTTCTTCATATCTCATAGACTAAGCACTCAAATACCATAAAATTTGTATGTATAGCTTTTTAACACAATAATCTATCTTTTTCAAAAAGTTTGAGCTAAAAATTCGTCCAAAAATTTAAGATATGGCTCCAACAATTACTATGAATAAAATCACTTACATACTGCCTTTGATTTGGATGTGATGACTTCAACCTTCTATAACTTCATCCAAACTCCAAATTCATCAAAAAATATATAAAAAGTGTAGTTGAAAAAGTATTTTTTCTAATCCCAATTGCCGATCCTTTGTTGCTCTCTGTAAACATATGTTATGTCCCAAAAAGTGATAGTAGGTATGAAATTGATACCTTAACTTTGAGTACCAATAACTCCTTCATAAAAATTCAAAATCATACAAAATTTACATCCAATCCATACCCAAAAACCTGAACTTAATGATTCTAGCCTTTAAAGCTCAAATGACCTCGAAAAAAAACCCTAATTCCTAATAAGGCCTCGAGCAGCCTCCTTGAAGCCCATTGGATATGGTCTTTGACCAATAGGAATGAAGATCTTCATTCCTTGCCTTCATCTATCCATGTCTTGATTTCATCCCTCCCCATAAGCCTCCTAATAGTTTAGATTTTCATCTTTAGGCTCTATTCTCCTCTCAATGCTTCATACTAAATATTTAAATCTTGTAATTTTTTTAAATATTATAATAAAATAAAATAAAATTCAAAATAAAGTTTCTTATATCCACTTTTTTTAAATTAATCTATTAGCTATTTTAATATACACCGAGATTTATGAACATAGTATATTTTTTAACTAATTTTTATATACTATAAGCAATTATAGTATGACAACATCCAGTAAAAATCCTTTGAATCTTTAAGATCTTCAAATTCTTTGTATATCTTTGGCAAAGAATGCTTTCTCAAATTATCTCAATTTCTTCCATAATTTACAAAAACTTTTAAAAATTGAACTACCTTCTTTCCGTCTTAACTTCTTATCCTTGCATAAGTTGATCCATCATCCATAACCTTTGTCTCCATTCATGTGGCAGTAAAATATGGTTGTCCTAATATAATAGGGTATATAGATGTGAATGTAAATTTTTACTCTTCAATCTAAGTTACAAAATGGCCTCAATTAAGAATTGCTTGTGATTGGTGGTATGAAATAAAGTAAAAATTATTAAGAACAAAAGAAGAACAACCACAAAGCAATTGAAATAAATGACATGAAGCAATTACAACATCCAAAATAAATTCATAGTCTGTTCACTATATTTTCATCCAATAAAAAGTAAAAAGTAAAAAATAAATTTATAGATAGGTAATTTTATTTTCTTTTCAATGACATAAGAAACATATAAATCCAAATTACTTTGAGTAAGTTATGAAGTTTTAAAGATATGAAGTAAATAATTAAAAAGTGAAGTAAAAATATTTTACTTCAAAAGTAATTTGTTTATAGATTAAGGATTCGAGCCTCACTAAGGCTTACATGTAGTATATAAGGGTGTCTAAGAGAGGCTACAAAGCCTTAGTCTTATCTTCCTAACTACCTTTAAGGTGCTATAATCCATATGGGACTTATGTACTCCTCTTTCTATGACTATATTAGCTCCTGGTCCTTCTATTTTCTACTAGAAGGACCAGTATTTTTGCAATTTTGATCTCACCATGATGTTTTAAAATAACCAATTAGCCTAGGAGCCTTGTGTAGCCTTCAATTCTTGCTCCATTTCTTCATAAAGACTCCCAAAGTAATAAAACTCATTTTTACCAAGATCTTGAAAATTGTTCTAAAAATTCCTAAAAAATTCTAAATAAATTTTAAATAAATTATGAAAAAAATTTATAATATTTTTATAATGCTAATATCCAATTAATTTTATATTTTCCTACCTTGATGATTTTTGATAATAATAAAAATCAATTTAAATCCACTATAAATCTTTTTTTTTTATATTAATAACTAAAATGATATAAGGTTCTTCTTCATGCTTCTTCTAATTACTAACGTTTATAGTTTTTATAAATATTATATATAGATAAAAGACCAATTTAAATATTGGTCTTAATAAATAATCCTTATTATTCAACAATAAATAAAAATACTAAACCAATGAAGATAATTTCTTCTAAGACTTATTAAGACTCCATTTCCACTACTATTATTCTAATTTTCTATTTTTCTAAGGATTTCTACACTACTTACTATATCTTGTGATTTAAAGTATCCTAAATGCATATTTTTATCCTAAAATAATAAGTGGATCAATTTGATGATTCACAGTAGGAATATCTTGCATAAAGAAATTTTTTTCATGAATAACATCTCCTATTGTTACCTTGATATTTGGACAAGCTTCATACAAATCTCTCTTTGAATTATTTTTTGTTCTTATCAACCACCCATGCTAAATATTAATAGGCCAATTTTTTCTTTTATATAATTTTTTTGACAATAAATTATTTTTAGAACCATGATCAATCAATTCTACAATTGGTTCTTCTAATTCTCCCAATTTTACTAAAGTTTTTGTAATAGCCTTTCTCCAATGACTATGAGAATAATGACTAGAAATTTGAATCATATCTTCTTTCCTTGTAAATTTGACTCGTAAAACATCTCCAAAAATTTGCATTTCAACTTCTTCATCTTCATTGCTTCCTATTACCTTTGTATCTTAAACATTTGATATCATAATATCACCAATAGATTGCCATTTATTTTTTATTGTATCAATAATAACTTCATGAAATTCTTATTTTATAATTCCTAGAATTTTACCAATTATGAATTCAATCTTTCTACTCAAAATCCACTCCTCCAATACCTTCTTCAAATCTATAACAGCTTATATATCTAATTATAATTTATAAGTAAGAACTTTTGCTTTTTCTTTCACAATCTTCTTTTTCTTTGTAGAAATATTCTTTGTTATCTCTTCATATATAGGATTCTTTTTTTTTTGTGTTTTATCTCTCCTTGTGATTTTTTTTAATGCCCTTCATAATTTTCATCTCTCCTTCATTTTTCTTCTATTAATGCTTCATATTGACTCCTTGCAATTTGAGCATGAATCAATAATCTATCTACCGAATCATCCCACCTAGTAATTTGTCAAATATTATTGCCAACATTTTTTAAATCATCTCTAGTAGATTTTTCTTTTTCAGCATAATTCATTGCACTTGACTACAAAGAATTAGATTTCCTTTGATACTCAAGATTCATACTTAAATATTTGCTTGGATTTGCTGCCATCCAAAATGCTGATGCTTTATTACTTGAAATTATATGTACTTTAAAAGCATCTCCCACAAACACCTTCATTCTGCTTTTATCAAAATTTGTCTTCAATTTTTCTCCACCCTCTTTTAGATGTATCATACCATCTTTAAAAAAAATAATTCCTTTGCATAGCGACTCTGAAAAATCTTCATACTCCCTTCTTGAATGATCTATGCTATCACACCACATGCACCTATGCATTATACCTTCCATTGGTCCTAATTTTTGTCTTATTGACATTCTTGATGTTTGATCCTTCTCCTCAAGTTTTACAAATTTAATTTGTAAATCTCTTATCTTACATATGATTTCATCCATGTTTATTTTTTCTTTCTTTGATATAGATATTGAAGGTTGAGTCATAAAAGTAGGATGAATAGAAGGTATTTTTGCCTTAGATGCTTGCAATAGTTTTTGAACACCCACCTTGTCCTTTCTTCTTTCTCTTTTTGTAAGTAACTCTATTGCTTCTTCTACTTTCTTCCAATTTGTTGTCAATCCTTCTTCTTCTTCTTTATCTTTAAGTAAAATTTTCAACTTATCTTATAATTCTCCATTAGTTGGTTGAAAAAATAACTCCAATTTGTTTAGATCTAATAATTAAATTTTATTTTTTAATAAAGAAAAATATTTCCTTGTAAACTCCCTCAATAATTCTATTGTGTAGAAACCTTTCTAAGGTCTTTCAATCCACCCAAAAAATAACCTTTTTATAACCTTGTTACTATCTTCTAAAAAATATTCATCTTTTAATGTTTGAAATAAATTTTTCCATGAACCTCCAAATTATCCTATAATAGACTTCACATGACTTTTTATTTCTAGTGCAATAGTGAGTTCAAATAATTGAACCATCTCTCTTTCAAAAATATGCTTCAATTCCATTTCTTTTATATAACACCTTAGATACTTTGTAATATCCTTTCCTTCAAATCGATTGATCTTATCCACAATCACTTACAATGCTTTATTTGCCATACCTTCTTTGCAATCTTTTATCTATTGCTGCTCTATGAATAAGGTAAATGCTTCAAACATGCTTACAAAATTAAAGTCAAAATACATACTTTATCTTCCAATTGAAGTTCGACTTCGAATTCTACTTGAAGTACCATCAAAAACTCCTCCTTCCATCCTCTTGCCTTCCTTCTCCATAATTCAAATAAACCAAGAAAAATTTCCAATTACCTTCTACCTCAAGCTTTTCACGTCGAATTTATCAAAATATATGTCGTATTATGTGGTGTTTTGCTTGAAAATATACCAGGCACCTGACTACAGAAGATAAAAGGAAAATTGAAATAATTTTTAACAACTCTAATAGATTTTTAGACAAATTAGAATTAAAGATAAGCAAGTATAAACAAATATCAAGAATTATGTAAGAACACAAAATATTCTTAAAGATCCTTTAAAAAAATCATAAAGAAGAATATAGAAATTCAAAAATATTCTAAAATAGAAATCTTAATAAAATATTAAAATAAAAATCTTAATTAAATCTTACTCAAATTCTAAATAAATCCTAATCAAATCTTAAATAAATCCTAATAAAATCTTAATCAAATCCTAAATAAATCTTAACCAAACTCTAGTCAAATCCTAAACAAACCTTAATCAAACCTTAATGAAATCCAAAATAAATCCTAAACAAATCCTAATCAAATCCTAAATAAATCCTAATCAAATCTTAAATAAATTCTAATCAAATCCTAATAAGTCCTAATCAAATCCTAATCAAATCCTAATAAGTCCTAATCAAATCCTAAACAAACCTTAACCAAACTCTAGGCAAACTATAAACAAATCCTAACCAAATTCTAATCAAATCCTAAATAAATTTAAACAAATCTTAATCGAATCCTAATCAAATCCTAAATAATCCAAAGTAATTATTATAGAAAATTTAAACCTCAATAACTAATGAATGAACCATTGATTTTAATTCAAATTTTATACACTTCTTTACAACTAAAATGAAAACAAGCACAAATATTTTGAAGAAGATCAAACTCACCTAAAAGAAGATCAATCGTAATATTTGCATGAATAATAGTTGGCATCCTTCTCCAATCTCAAGATTGAATTTTCAATGCTAATATCTCCTTATTGAACCATTCAATTGATCTCAAATTTCTCATATATGTAAGAAAATAAGACTACTATCTATACATATAATTTTCATTTCAATTTAATTGATAGATTGGAAGAAAACTTAGAAACCCTTATTAGACGTAAAACTCTACTTTTTAATACCTTGATCCACTTAAACCTCAATAATCCTTGATCCAACCCTTCAATCAAGCTCAAACTCACAACATATATTGAATACATATAAACCTACAAATCCTCGAAATTTCACCTATGGATCCATAGCCAAACTTATAAAAGTCTCTAAAAAGTATCACCTATTTTATTTCACAATCCAAAGTCACCCAAAGCAAACTCCAATTTTACAAAGCTTTTACAAAGTCAATACAAATCCAAATCATCTCAAAACCAATGCTCATCAAAATCCTATTAAGTGTGCTTTTTAATCTTACTTTTTGATCTGCCAAAGACCTCCAAAATCATCATCAAGGCTTGGTTTTAAGCCTTACAGTCTGATTTCGACCCTGGTTCATAACCGACCCTCTTTAGATATCAATATCTAGTTTTTTTAGATAATGTTTTTTAGAATTTACTCTTAAATTTTTTTTAAAGATTTTTATATTATTTATTTTTTTAATCTACTTTATTTTGCCTTATTTATGGTCCTATAAAATAAATAGAAGCCTATTTTGTAAAAAGACAATATTAGCACCTTTAAGTTTTCTATTCTTTGAATATTATCTATTTTTATAAAATAATTTGTTATAATATATTTAAAATAAGATCTTCAAAAATATGATTTTTTCTTCACTTTTTTACCTATTAGCCATTTTACATCATCACAATGCTAGATTTTTGGATATCATTAATTGATCAACCAAGTCTCTAGATTAAAAAAGTATCAGATCTATATATAAAAATGGTCCCTATAAGGGCAACTACATCAATACACAAGCTCTAAGTGCCAAAAGTAACTAAAAATGATAAAAATATTATAAAATCTTGTATATCCTTAAGATGAATTTTTTCTAAACTTCAACAGCTCATATCACATGATTGGGCTATTCAAACAAATCAAAATTATACATGAAGTATCAATGTACTTTAAAAAACTACTACAAAAAAATTCAATAATAAATTCATTACAAAACTTGAGATATTGCCAAAATCCTAATAGTAACTTTAAACCCTTGCTACATACACCTATGTGCAATTTTCTTCATATCTCACAAAACAATCATTCGAATACCACAAAACTTTAATATATACCTTTTTAACCTAATAATATATATTTTTAAAAATTTTGAGCTAAAAATTCATTTGAAAACTTATGATATGGCTCTAACCATTACTGTCAACAAAATAACTCACTTACTACCTTTGAATTATATATACTATATTTGACATTCTATAACTTCTTTATACAAACTCCAAATACAAAACTTCATTTATAATAAATGTACACCTTGAAATTGCCTTTGTAATCCTACCTTTTGATTTCTAAATTCTATCATAAAACTCCTTCAAATGGCTATATTTTCATCACCTTAATTCCAAATCCTCTAAAATTTATACAAAAATTATAGATCAAATCCTAAACCTTAAAATTCTTATTTTTGATTCTCAAATGATCCTTTTGAAGTTGCCAAAATCCTTGTTGTTGTCACAAATAGCCTGTTGAATGCCTACTGGATATGGCCTTTGACCAATAAAGAATGAAGATCTTTACTTTTTTTTACCTTCATCCATCTATTTCTTTCTTTCATCCTTGTCAAGGACATGAATCTCAAAGAAAGAGAATCCTCAATACACTCTTCTATTACTGAAAAAAACTAAAAAGTCACTCAAAAGGTGATATAAAATTAACTAGAATAGCTATTGCTAAAAATAAGAAAATTAGAAAGTCTTGAAATAAGACTAAGATTAGAAATACCTTAAAAAGAATGAAGAAGGCTTCACTCTTACCTCCATAAATACTATATAACTAAGAACTACTTGACAAGGTCATATATGACCTCTAACATGTGTTGACTTTGCTAGCCACATGTGATTGCTCGTTTTACTTATTCCAAAAGAAACCTCCCAAAATAAACCTGTATAGGAGGATTCAAACATAGAAAATGACTAGTTGCTTAAGCATTCACGTTAAGGTCACACAATCAATTACCTCATGAATGTATCATCTCTATTTTCAATACCTGAACACACAAAGAAACTATAATCTCCTCCTTCACCTTATCGGTTTCTTCCTTACAGCAATTCAGTCATACCAATAACTGTTATTTCCACTAATATATTCATTCTCATAATCTCCAACTGTAATACTGTACCTTCATAGCTTTGAGCACACAATTACCCTCATTTCAATCACTAAAATTCTTCACACAAAATTGCCATTCATATTACGGTGTTTCACACAAATACAGACTCATTTTCTCTGCTGAACTATAATCACATTTCAGCATTCAATCTTTCTTCTTCTCAAATAATACCAATCACATTTCCATTCCATAATTCACTTCACAATATTCAAAAACTTTCAATCCTCTTATTCAAAGAAAATAACAAACAAAAGAAAAGAGGTAGTACCAAGCTTACCCCGGCTCACAACTATCACAATGATGGCCCTCGGCTCATGACTATCATAGTCTGGCACCTTAATTAACTTCTACAATTCTTATATACTTTCTCCTCATTCTCCAGATTCTAATCATAATTCTATAATTAACCACTTTTAATAACTAAATCACTCATCCATCCTCCTGAATTTCTTATTATATGGACTATTAATATATATTATTAATATCTTTCAAAAATGAATTAATATCTATTCTACATAGCCCCACTCCTATCTGTACAACGTCCTCGCAAATACTCAATTGATACCTATCTAAAAATTATTTAACAAAACTCTACAAAAATTACGATTCCTCTAGCCTATCTAATTAATCAATTGCAGCAGTATCTGTTATTGGTTCCACCGATTCCGGTTCCAACTGCAAATCTTCGTCCTCCTCCAATCCTTCCATCGGCTCCTACCTCAATTGAGCTGAAAGGTCTTTATTGTACTCGCCCAATTCACGGACTTGAGCTTCTAATTTCAAGATCTCGACATCCCGAAGTTCCAATTGTTGTTGCTGCTAATTCATCCATTTTGGAATATCTTCAATCAACACTTGTGACCGGCTCCTCACTGTTAACTCTTAACTGAAACTACTACTCTCAAAAATACAAGAAATACAAGAAAATGGCACTCCAACCAACCCAAAACAACACCATAGAATGACTTTAACTAGTGTCCCACTCCTATTCTTTTACTACTTGGTGATAATGACAACATGTTATTCATACTATCCGTAAAAGGTAATGAGAAGTAATCTTTCTTCGTGGCCGCATTAAGTTTTTAGAAATCTTGACAAATTTGGATTTTTTCATTCTTTTTCGGTACCATTACGATTGACGACAGCCATGTACTATGTAAAAGAGGATAAATAAAATCCACGTCGAGAAGTTTATCTAATTCCTCTTTCACTAAAAGAAAATATTTTGAGTTAAACTCGTGTTGTCTTTGACGAACTAGGGTAACACCCTCCTCCAAAATAATCTAGTGCTCACACACGTCAACTGGAATCCCTTTCAAATCCGCATATGACCATGCAAAGGTAGATTTATGATAGACAAAAAACTATTTTCAAGCATCCAATTCTGTACCTATAATACCGACATATATTTTAATTAGCTATGGCATTTTGTTGGTGCCCAGGTTAATGGATTGACACACAAGATCTTCAACAACCTCTGATTTAATTGTCTTCTTTTGATCTGAATATCTTGTATTATTCGATATATGAGAACCACCCAATTTTGGTTCCAATGTGCTGACTCTATTGACTATGGAATTTTTCATCCATTCGGCAATAGCATGATCTGAGTTAGTCGCATCTTCCTGATGCAGTAAATATTCACCGGAACCTCTACATTGGTAGACTCTTGTCTTTACTGTTGAAGTATTTTATCCTACTCTAAATTATGGTGAACCTATAACATCGTCATCTACCTCAATCGATTGACTCTCGTTGTCTGATAAAAATTCTAATCCTGGCAATTGAGATTCTCCATAATATTGTATCGGGTACATCTGTAAAACAATCTGATCACAGTCTTTTCTAATTATCAATGTGCCTCGGTCCCAATTATTCTTAGCTTTGGCTTGATAAAGCCAAGGTCTGCCCAATAAAATGGGATACGATAACGTAGAACTCTGTAATCGAAATACAATATAATCGATTTTGTATGTCAATCCCACGATTACAGTGGCAATATTTTGTAAGATTTCCATTGGCTTTATCCGACATGATCTGTCATCCGCAAGACCAATGTCGTAGGTAGCAATTGCTTTAGATCCAAGTCCTCCATTGTATCCACATTCATTAAATCGATGTTGGAACCACCATCTACCTGAACACCCGAGATCATAACACCATCAATCAAAACATCGATGGTTAGTGCACCTGGGTCAAGGTTCAAACTGACTTCACAAACTTCTTTATTAGGGTGCCTATGCCGTGTTAACTATGAATTCAATGTAGAACGGCACTCTGGTGCGATTGCTAGAAGTTGCTTCATAGAAATAGAAGGCCGAATAGCATCCAGATCCTTCAAAATATCATAGGGTTCCATATTTAAGATAATTCCCAATACCTTCTTTCTTTTCATTGATTTGAGTTTAACTCCGTGAGGTAAGATATTCTTCAGTCTTGGACTCGGAATTGGAACAGCAGCCGGGGCTTTCTTAGAATTCTCACCCTCGAGAGGATCTTTCAACGGATAAGACGTTTCTCGAAACTGCGTAGAGATCGAAACTACTTGGAACGGAACCAAAGCCTCCTTAATTGGGACCTCATTGAGTTGTGCCACCGATTCAAGTCTCATACTGGGTATGAAGCTTGTAACAAGACCTAGATTGGATGGTCCCCTAATTGGATCAAATTAGTCTTTCACATCGAGATTACCCAGATGTTGAATTGGTCTTTTCTCCTTTTACTAACTCTGGGTAAGAATGGCTTGGACACATTCCATCCGATTTATCGGAAAATCTTGAGGACCTCAATTTATCTCCTCAATTTTTCCTTGGCTTTGGATCTGCTGATCCCGATTATTGAAATTGAACGGAGCGTTATATTGCTGATACGTATGCCCCGACTACTTGCAATTCCCACAAACTGGTGCATAATCGTCACTAGCTTTGGGATTGGGACATTCATTGGCATAATAACCAATCTGTCTGCAACGAAAACAACGAAGTGGTCTTCTTGTACCCCCATCTGGCATATTGGGTGCCTCCACCAGTATATAATGGTTAGGTTTGTTCCATGTCGGATGAGTAAAGAATCTTGATTGACCCATTCTTATTATAGACTCTTGCATTGGCTTCGTCATGGATGGATATTGATGGTATCCTGATTGGTTCATCACCAATCCATGAGTATTGGATACACCTTCTTGGTAAAATTCAGAGTTTAAGAAATTAGAATAATTTCTATTTTGTTTATTCGCTCGATTCCCATTCCAACCAAATCTATTATTCGTTTATACTTGATTGACATCCCATGAAGTTGATTGAGTCATTATCTGATTACAGAGTTGTTGTTGCTCCCGTAAATTCGAATAGTTGGTGGTAATATACTTGCCTCCGCAAAAGATATATTGTACAGTTATTTGAGGTAGTGAAGGATATTCTATTACTAAATGACCTTGCCCCTTACAATTGCTGCACCAGATATTGGGACGCATATTAATTGATTTATGCCTTTTTTCTTTATCCTTGACCAGATTCATAGCCAATTCATCCATTTTTTTCGTCAATGTTAACAGCAATGACTCATTGGGATCCCTTGATATCAATGCATTTGATAATTTCTTTGTAGGTATTAGTTTTTGATACGCAAAATAAGGCGCATATGGTTGTGATGATGATGGTGGTACAGCTTGCAATGGAATGGCATCCACTATTCCCTGTGGAATTATACCATAATCATTCCTTTCCAGATAACTTTTTGATGCGTCATTCCAATTTTTTATTTGATAACCTCCTTGAGATGGAATCATCGTGGCTCCAAGTATTAAGTTCTGGTCATAGTGACATTCCTTCTATACTTTTACTTGCTCAAGAGATGATGCAATGGTGGCTGATTGGGCCTCTTTTACAAACATCTTCAATTCTGGTGGGTGTAGTCCATTAACCAATATGGACAACACAAACGATTTTGATATTTGATTATTTGGCCATTTTTGAAGTATATCTGCTACACGACCATAATATGATTGTACCGCTTCCCTTGGTACCATTCTGCTATTCATTAATTTTTTTCTAAGATGTTCTTCAAAACCAATTGGTCGAAAATGGGCTAAAAATGTATTTTTTAATGCCTCCCAATTGATATATTGTTCCACAGGTTGGCGATTATACCACTCAAACGCTGTGTCTTTCAATGTCACTGATAGCTATTGCAATCAAATATCTTTAATTTTTCTATTATTAGCTATACATGCTATAAGAAACAGAGATAAATGTTGATTGGGATCCGCATCCAAAAACCTCCAAAAAGTAGGTAGTAGCACGACACTAGTCGTTCGATCGCTCACTGCACCCATTTGAACTGCAATCAGAATTGCTGGTCCTCCGGATGTCATTAAAGATACCGGTGTTCCGCTTAATTCCTTATTAAAATAAAAACTGTCTCCCACAAAAGTCTTTTTCGGACTTCTAGGCCTTCCCGATTGACTATTATTATTTCCAAATAATTTTATTGGTTGAATATGAAGTGAAAACAACATGTTTTGATATACTCTGAATTGGTCTTTATTAGTAAGTGATTTATGTCGATCTTCAGAACTAGTCTTATTAGAATTGGACGTATCTCCAATTGGAAAAATATCCAATGGGATATCTATTTCCTCTATGCCTTCCTCGCTTTCTGTTAACGGCTTCGAGAAGTATGCTAGACTATTAGTAGTACTCCCCATGAGTGCTCTTGGCAATTTTTTTAACGATATGTACTTCTGAAATATTAGAGATCGATCATCTTTTGGGTATGATCGAATATGCCGACA
Source organism: Physcomitrium patens (assembly GCF_059467195.1). Taxonomy (NCBI): domain Eukaryota; kingdom Viridiplantae; phylum Streptophyta; class Bryopsida; order Funariales; family Funariaceae; genus Physcomitrium; species Physcomitrium patens. The sequence continues at coordinate 6,210,311 of NC_143425.1, read as the reverse complement.
AGCATGCAACCATGGCTTAATCTAACTTTGTCGATGCTTCTTTTTCAATTTACGATCTTGCTTGTTATGCAACAAATTTCTTGCTTGTAATCTCTCTGTTCTTTCTTTTGATTGCTTTATCCTCTTTGCTGTTAAATTCTCACTCTAAATAATCATAATCTTGCTTCAAATACTACTGAAATCGTCTTCCATTGTCAATTTTTTTACACGTTTAGTAATTAATTCCTAACACTCAAAGCTATTATCACTCCCTGGCAATGGCACCAAAATGTGATTGCTCGTTTTACTTATTCCGAAAAAAACCTCCCAGAATAAACCCGTAGAGGGAGATTCGAATATGGAGAATGACTAGTTGCTTAAGCGTTCACGATAGGGTCACACAATCAATTACCTCCTGAATGTATTGTCTCTATTTCTAATATCTGAACACACAAGGAAACTATAATCTCCTCCTTCACCTTATCGGTCTCTTCCGTACAGCAATTCAGTCATACCAATAATTACTATTTCCACTAATATATTTACCCTCATAATCTCCAACTATAATATTGTGCCCTCATAGCTTTCAGCACACAATTATCCTCATTCCAATCATTAGAATTCTTCATACAGAACTGCCATTCACATTACGGTGTTTCACACAAATACAGATTCATTCTCTCTGCTAAACTACAATCAAATTTCAGCATTCAATCTTTTTTCTTCTCAAATAATACCAATCACATTTCCATTCCATAATTCACTTCACAATATTCAAAAACTCTCAATCCTCTTATTCAAGGAAAATAACAAACAAAAGAAAAGAGGTAGCACCAAGCTTACCTCGGCTCATAACTATCACAATGATGGCCCTCGATTCATGACTATCACAGTCTGGCACCTTAATTAACTTCTACAACTCCTATATACTTTCTCTTGATTCTTTAGATTCTAATTGTAATTCTATAATTAACCACTTTTAATAACTAAATCACTCATCCGTCCTCCTAAATTTCCTATTATATGGACTATTAATATATTTTACCAATATCTTTCAAAAACAAATTAATATCTATTCTACACCACATGTCTTATCTTAAAAGGTAAGTTATTTATGTATGCGCCACGTAGTTGGCTTATTCCACAAGCTGCTATACGGAAATAACTTGTTCTACAAGCTATCAATACATGGTTAGTTTTTTGGCTAAGTTTCTAACATACAAACACATCTAAATTCAAAACCGCATCTATGAAGCTTCTAGAAAGCTTCTCTAGAAGACTTTATGAAATTATTCTATATTTACCTACTTCTACTTAATAATATAAGTAACTATTGAGGTAAATATACATATCCGTGACATTATCTCCCCCCCTTCTAGAGACGAGTTCCACGAGGAGCGGTCTTCATATGTTGAAGAAGTTCAAGATGCGACGAATTGTATTTATTACATACTCCAATCTTTGCTCTCTTCAAAGATGGTTGATAGGTCTTCTCAACCATCTATAGTGTCATATACCAAGGTGAGAAGACCACCCTGTTATTTGGTCATTGTTAAGGTCTTCATAATTTCCTTCAAATAAAATATTTAGAACACTGTTAGGAGTTGTTTCTACCTCTAATAAAATCACTAAACATCGGGAGTCTCTTCTAAGGTCGTGATACCAAACACATTGTATCTCGCCATCTATTCGAGGAAAAACATGTTGTTTGTAAGGATCTTCATCTTGATTTTGTCATCTTGAAGGTTGTGACAATCCTAATGTCTCATCTGGTAAGTTTGCAAATAAAAGCTCTTGAGTTGAATCTACTAGTTCTTGGTGCTCCATCTCATCACAAATACACAAAAGCTACAATGAAAGATAAAAGGTAGAATGTTATTTTCTTTTGATCTTGTTTCTTTTATAGCAAAGGTTTGTTATTCTTCATCTTAGTTTTGATGGATGTTGTTGATGAAAGACTTCAACTTTCTTTGCTGTATTTGCAAGATTCTTTGATGGCTCCCATGTACATTTGCTAATATCATATCCACGCCATTGAACAAGATATTCCAACCTATTTCGGCACCACCTTCAATCTAAGACTTCTTCCACCTCAAACCCTTAGATATTATCTACTTTTATAGGAGGAGGTGGCATTTGTCTTCTTTCCAAGATATTCACTGTCTTATACAGCTTCAAAAAAGACATGTGAAATATAGGATGGATCTTCATAGACTTTGGTAGATATAATCAATAGGCAACATGATTGATTTGTTCAAAAATAGGAAAAGGTCCCAGCCTACAATAATCTAATTTATCATGAGGACAAGTAGTCTTGATATTACGATGAAGTAACCAATCCTTATCACTCATATTATATTCAAGTTGCTCCTTGCGATAGGCATCCATGTTGGTCTTTTGTCATTCTTGAGCTTCTTTTAATTGTATCTTCATTGTTGTATGTAGCTTTGACAAGCGATTTGCTAAATCTTTCACCATATAATTATCAACTTTTGAAAAGTCAAAAGTATCAAGACATGGATGATAATCATAATTAGCAAAGAAAGGTGTTTATTGAATGGAAGAATGTACCAAATTATTATATGCAAAATCTACCAATGGTAAAAGAGTTGTCCAATCATCTTGATGATAGTTGATAGTACATCTCAAATACTGCTCTAGAACTTGATTTATCTGTTGTCGTGTTGTAATACAAGTATATAGTGAAAGATGATAATATAGAACTTATTATAGAAGAGCCAAGTTAAAAGAAAAAGTAGAAAAATATGGATAAAAGATAGGAAGGTAATAAAACTTTTAGTAGCAATGCTACCTTTTTAGAAAGGTAACTTCTACTTACTTTGTAGGGCCATAATTAAGGCAAAACAAAGTAGATTGGAAAAATTAATAATATAAACATCTTTAGGAAGAAGTTAAGAGTAAATTTCAATAAAAATTACTTGGAAAAACTAGATATTGATACCCGGAGAGGGCCGGTTATGAACCAGGATCGAAATCAGACCGTGGGATACAAAACCAAGTCTCGCCAATGACTCTAGAACTCTTTGGTAAATCGGAGAGTGGGATTTGATAGAAGATTGAATAAGGTTTCTATGGGCATTAATTTTGGGTGATTTGGAGTTGATATAACTTTATAAGAGCTTTGCAAAGTCAAGGTTTGTTTCAGATGACTTGGATTTTATGAAATAAAATAGGATTTACATTTTGGATGGTTTCAAGAGTTTTGTGATAGATCTATAGATGAAATTTTGTAGGTTTATATTTATAGTTTTGTTTAATATGTTTTGTAAATTTGAGCTCGATCTAATAGTTGAATTGAGAAATATTGAGGTTTAAGTGGGTCAAGGTCTCAAAAAGTAGAATTTTAGGTCTAGTGGAGATTTTTGAGATTTCTTGCAATCTATTAGTTGATTGGAGTGAAACTTAAGTGAGAGGATATAAGAATTATTTTTCTATGTATATGAGAATTTTGAAATCAATCGAACAGTGCAAAAGAGAGATATTGGCTCTGAAAGATTGGCATCAAGATTGGAGAAGGAGGCCAGCCAATACCCGAGCACATTTTTGAAGTTATCATCAATTTCGTAACTCCAATCCTTTTCAAATTTTTTTTTTGCTTATTTTTAACTTATTTTTTTAGAAGTGTGCAAAATTTGAGTTAAGATCAACATTTTATTCATTAGTTATTGAGGTTTAAATCTGTTGTAGGAATTACTAGCATTTGGTTTAGGATTTGGTTAGGATTTGGTTTAGGGTTTAGGATTTGGATTAGGATTTGATTTAGGATTTAGGATTTGATTAGGATTTATTTAGGATATAGGATTTGGTTAGGATTTGATTTAGGATTTGGTTAGGATTTTATTTAGGATTTAGGATTTGATTAGGATTTGATTAGGGTTTTATTTCAAATTTAGGATTTATTTAGGATTTGGTTTAGGATTTAAGGTTTGAATTAGGATTTGGTTTAGGGTTTAGAATTTGGATTAGGATTTGGTTAGGGTTTGATTTGGGATTTAGGATTTGGTTTAGGTTTTGGTTAGGATTTGGTTAGGATTTGGTTGGGATTTGATTTAAGGTTTGTTTAGGATTTGATTTAGGATTTAGGATTTTATTAGGATTTAAGATTTAATTAGTTTTGGCCTAAATTTTGAATGAATTTCAATAGGATTTTAACTAGAATTAAATTAAGATTGAATTGAGATGTATTTGAAAGATATTTGTGATCCTTCTTATATTTCTTTAAGAATTCTTATTATTTGTTTGAAATTTCTTTGAGGTTTTTTTGAATTTGATTAATCTTGCTTAGCATTATTATGGTCTAATTAGAGAATTATTAGTATTCTATTAGAATTAAGATTTTGTTATTGTAATTTCCATTCTTTCTTCCACAACCAGGTGCCCGGAGTATTCTCAAGCAAGACTTCACGTATTACGACACCGTTCTATTTGTCCATGAATTTGAGGATGAAAAGCTGAAAAAAGCTTTATATCCACCATTAGAATCTTAAGTAGGGTTCTCCAAAATCTTAATACAAATTGAGTTCCCCTATTTGATATAATATCCTTTGGCAATCCATGATAGTGATAGATATTATCAATGAAAAGCTTAGCTGTTTCTTTACTTATAATAGATTTTGTATATGATACAAAATATACCATCTTGATAAAACGATCTATTATCATGAATAAAGAGTCATAAGAATGTGAGATTAGAAGATCTATGATGAAATCCATAGAAACAGAAGACCATGGTTGTTCTGGAATGGATAATGGCTGAAGAAGTCCATAAGGTCGATGACGAGGAGTTTTTGATCTTAAACAAACATCAGAAGATTGTACAAAATCTTTGAATGCCTTTCACATTTGCGGCCACCAAAAATCCCTGGATATTAGTTCTAAAGTTTTATTGTACTCAAAATGTCTTACTGCTGGAAAGTCATGACAAGCTTGAAGAACACATAATTGAGCTTCATCTTCTGGAACATATAGGCATCTTTCAAAATATAATAGATTATTCTTGAATTCAAACTTGAAATTATCGTGAGACTGAGAAGAAGAACTCTTGATATCTTGAATAAGAGGATCAAAGGACATGCTTGATTGAATTTGCTTTACAAATGTTGAATCAATAGTCAATGTTGATTTTATAGCTCGAAGATGAAAATGCTCAAGCTTCAAGAAAATTGATCTTTATTGAACAAAAGATGCATCTCCTTCTTTTGGTGTAAAATAAGAACGTCTAATAGACCTTATTTTTTGGGTCGATAAGTGACCTTGAAATTGAATCTAGATAAAGACATGCTTTAATGGACTTGATGATGATTCAAGACACATACTGACATGAAGTACTCGAGGTTTTTATGGTCTGTATATATGGTAACTAGACTTCAGGTGCCTTCTAAATAATGATGCTATTCTTGAAATGAATCCATGATTGCAAAGAGTTCTTTATCATGGATCTTATAATTAATCTCGACTGCTAAAAATTTCCTCGAATAGAAAGCTATTGGATGGAGTTTGTCATTTGTTCTCATTTGTGACAGCATGGCACCTATAGCAAAATTTGATGCATTTGTTTCCATAAAAAATACCTTGGAAAAGTCAACATAATATAAGATTGGTGCAAAGTAAATTTTTTTTTAAACCATCAAATGATGCTTCTGTTTCTTTATTCCACTCAAGTTTGTCTTTATAAGTCAAACGTGCAACTGAAACTATAACTTGAAAAAAATTCTTGATGAAGATTCGATAGTAATTAGCAAAGTCCAAAAAACATTTCACATCTTGTACTGTTTTTGGAATCTTCCAATCTATGATAGTTTGAACCTTCTTGGGATCTATCATAAGGCCTTCATTGGAAATGATGTACCCTAAAAAATCAACTTGAGTAGTGTGGAATATACACTTTTTCAACTTGGCATATAATCTTGCATCTCTAAGTTTTTGTAATACGTGACAAACATGAAGCTCATATTCTTCTGTATTCTTAGAATAGATTAGAATGTCGTCTAAGTAGCAAACAATAAAATCATCTAAAAATTCACAAAAAACATCATTCTTAAAATGTTAAAAAATAGCCAATGCACTCATGAGTCAAAAAGGCATGATATTATATTCAAAATGTCCATACCTAGTTTGAAAAGTAGTCTATCATTCATCTCCTTCTTTGATACGAACTAAGTTGTATGCTTCTCATAGATCTATTTTGATATAGATCTTTACTTGATTGAGTTGGTCAAGCAGTCTTGAAATCAAAGGTAAAGGATACCTATTTTTTATGGTGATCTTATTGAGTCCTTGATAATCTACACACATTTGCAGAGATCCATCTTTCTTCTTCACAAATAAGATAAGAGCCCCGGCTGGAGATTTAAAATGGCGTTGTTGTATTACGTGCTTTCCTGCTCGAGAACGCGTCGAGCGTCTGGCTGTAGAAGGTAGTATGGAGATTCGCTAATATTCAAGCAATCTATTAATTTTTGACTGTTAGAATATAAAAAACTACAAGAATATATTGTAAATCTATACGGATGTCCTTCGACTGCTTGTCAAAATCCTTTTTGCCCCAGTCGGTAGGTCTCTAGACGTTACAAAGAACCCCGAACAACCCAAACTGCTAATCTTTGATACTGCTTTATACTCACGATCTTGTATCCACTGACTGTCTCGTTAGATTAACCCAATAAATTTCATTCACTCCGCATACTCAATCCTATAGACACCCTTTTAATTCTTCATCACATACGTAACTTCGATTTCATAAAACAGTCAAGAGTAATCACACCCACTTCATTAAAAATCCCGATTCACCATTACAACACTGACTTCAGCAACGATTGCCTCAGTCTTCCCAAAATCCTATGAAGAAAAAAAACCCCAAATCTCTATCTTTTTTCCCCGCCCCGAAGCATGAAGCTAGCTCTCTGACCCTTCTAAAAACTTATTCTCTCCACTTTCATTTCTTAACCTATCCTCCCCTTTAACCCTAATTCTCTCCTCTTTCAAACCCTAGCCTCTGAATTTCTTCAATCTTTCGTCTTGGATCCGGAATTAGCTCCGTTGTCAGAGCTTTTTCCTCTGTTTTTACGTTTAAGAGATCCTTTTACCGAAAGGATGTTCCTGAAATGGCACAAAGGATGGAACAGCGTGAAACGGAATCCGAACCCCCGTAATCGGGATCACATTGAGTCGCCCGACCAATTCAGGTCTCATATTGGCTAAGAGGCCCGTAGTAAGACCTAGATGTTCCCATAATTGGGTCAAATTGGTCCTTCACGTCAGATTGGCTAAGAGGCCTATAGTAAGACCTGGATTGGATGTCTTGAAATTGGATCTAATTGGCTCTTCGAACCAAGCTCACCCGTTGTTGAATTGGTTTTTTTCCTTCCTATTGACTCCCATTATTGGAATCGAACGGAGCATTTCAGTATGCCCCGACTGACTGTAACGGGGTGACTGAACCTAGCCTTTCACTATTTGCACTGAAATTGGTCGTTGCTCCCAATATTCGAGGTAACTGAACATTAATAAAAGTCCTCTTTCTTTATATTTTCACAGTATACTTGTATTACAACACGACAGAGTATGAAATTCTTTGCCCAATTCTCATCAATGTACTCCTTTAATGCAACCAATTCATTCTACGATAAGCTATAGTTTGGTCCGAATGGTGGTTGAGTTCTTTCTTACATATCAATTGAACAATCATAAGGTCAATACTTGGAGAGAATATCTATATTTTTGTTTTCAAAAACATCTTAGAATTCTTGATATTGGTTAGAAATACCTCTCGACATTATTTTGCCATTAGAAATAGGTATAGCATATATAGTAAAAGATGATTCTTCTTTTGTAGCATACATGAAAGCTTTTGCACCTACTAATAAAGATTTGGATGTATTGGACTTACGTACTTCTACTTTACTAACGTGATCTTGGATTATACTATGAAGAAAGTTAAGGTTACGAAAAATCCAATCTATTTAAGGATTATATTTTTCTAGCCATGATAATCCTGAAATAACCAAATTAGAGGGAGATTTTATTATATTAAATACTACTATGCTATTATGATCTTTAATTGCTACATCTAAAAGAATAGTTTTATGGATAATATTTCTAAAAAATAACAAACGACCATCTATGACTTCTACATGTATGAATTTAACTTTCTTCACTAAAAGTATTTTTTGATTTTTAGCAAAATCTTTGTCTATAAAATATGTTGAGGCTTCTGCATCTAACAAGACAAAGACTTTGTGATTATTAGGTCATAAATATACTTCTATTATAAAACAAGGTGAGGGATCTAAGGAGAGGATAGGACCTTTACTAGGTATTGTTTATGATTCGAGTTGCATGATCCCTATTGTAGCTCATTTTTTGACACATTATCTTCTTTGGTAATTGTGTTCCTCATTTTATAATTGCGTTACTTCTTTGGATAATATTGAGCAGTGTGCTTAGCTTCTCTACAATATAAACACAACCCCTCTTGGCAATGTCGAGTCTTTTCTTGCTTTGTGAGAGATTTAAAATGTATCATATCAATTTGTATTGGTTCCAGCTTTGACAAATATGTTTCAAAAAACTTGGGAGCTACCGCCATTACTTGACTTATTCCTCTTCAATCAAATCTTTGTTCTTGATGTCTTTGAAATAAAAAATTGTTGCATGCAATGGCTTGAGTAATAAATTATTCCAAAGATTCTACTTTTGGCATTGTTAATAACAAATCTTTGATGCTATCCTTCAACCTATATCAAAATTGTTTGATAAGTGTTTTGTTGTTCTAGTCTACATCACAAGCGAGGTTTTGGAATTTGGCAGTATATATAGTGGTTGATCATGATCCTTGCCATAAGGATAAAAGCTTGGTCTCTGCTACTCGTTCACGATCACTTTCTCCAAATGTGACCATAAAAACTTCTAAGAATGAGTTCAAATCATAAAAGAGTCATGAATCTTTTTCCATTAAAGGTGCAAACCAACAGAGAGTACTTCCTGATAGTCGTGTCTCTATGAATCTGATTTTATTAAATTATGATCTTTCTAAGGCAGTAAAAGAGTCTCTACAACCTAAAAGGTAAAATTACTAACCAATCTTTAATCTACCAACTATTAAGATAAGAGAATAAACTAAGAGGATTTTATAAAAGCTATATTTAAATATCTTGAATTATTGTTGAATCAAGGTAATTAAATATTTAATTAAAAATTTAATTTTGATTATATTTTTACTACATAGTCATATTATATTACAACAACATGCCACATGTGTTGATAGCTTGTTGAACAAGCTAATTATGTGATGCCTATATAGAAAATTTGCCTTGTAAGTTAAGATACATATCATGCAAAGTCAATATATTTTTAGAAGTCCTATAAAATATTGCCACATAGATCCTAGTTAGATAGTATATATAAAAAAAAGAGCAAAGTCTTCTTTACTCTTGTCAATTTTTTTTTTTTGCTTCTAGTCTAGTTTCAAGAGTTTCTAATTTTTTTGTCTTTTGGGAATAGCTATTTCAGTTTTTTTTTTAATATATATATTTTTTTATTTATATTTTGTCATATTTCTTTGAAAGAGTCTCACTTATTTATTTACTTTTATTGTGTTCTTATCTTTGATATAAGATGATAAATATGCATTCTTAGAAATTTTATGATAGGATGAAAGAATATATAAATAAGTGAGAAGTGAAGGTGAATACAAAATATAAAAAAGATGTAAAGAAAGTTAAACTAATGGCATTTCTACTACCATCGGATTTTTAAAAAATGATTGAAAAGGCTTGTATGGAATCTAATTTAAAAGATTTAAAAAAAATAGGTCATGAATTTGAGAATGAATTAAAATTAGATGGTTTGGACTTTAGATTTTTAAATAAGTATATGAAAATAAAACATACTTGTTGTAAGAACTTGATAGTATAAAATTAAAGATATCTATAGTAGGTAAGAAAATTAAGTTATTTAAATAAAAAGATGAAGATATTTACTTAAGATTGATTAAGATTTTTCTAGGATTTGTTTAGAATTTTATTAAGATTTTTCTAAAATTTTATTAGCATTTGTTTATGATTTAATTAGGATTTATTTAGTATTTAATTAAAATTTTACTAAGATTTGAAGAGAATTTATTTAAGATTTGATTAAAAAAATTTTAAAATTTGGTTAAAATTTTTCTAAAAATTGATTAGATTTTTTTAAGATTTGATGAAGATTTGTCTAGAATTTATATAGGATTTGGTTAGGATTTGATTAAGATTTGTCTAGAGTTTGTCTAAGATTTGTTTAGGATTTGTTTAGGATTTTTTTTAGGATTTGATTAGAATTTGTCTAACATTTGATTAGAATTTAATTAATATTACTTAAGATATTTTTATATTTTATTTATAATTTATTTAAAATTTAATGGAACTTAATCAATATTTGATTATATTTGTTAAGTTTTAATTACAATTTATATATGATTTTATTAGAGTTTTTAGAATTTATTGTTGTGATTTTCTTTTACTTTTTATAGATTGATGTTTGGCATATTTTTAAGTAAGACTTCACATAATAAAATATCATGACATTAATTTTTCTTCTAGAGATGAGTTTCATAAGGAGTAGTCATCATCCTTCAAGGATCTTATTTTTTTTCATCTTAATTTTGATCAATGTTATCAATGAAAGGTATCAATATTCTTTGTTATATTTATAAGATTCTTTGCTAGCTCTCATGTATATTCATTAATATCATATCTGCAACAATGAATAAGATATTTCAACCTATTTTGATATTGCCTTGAATCTAAAACTTCTTCTACCTCAAACTTTTGATTGTTATCTACTTTTATAGGAGGAGGTGGCATTTATCTTCTTCTTGAGATATTTATTATTTTATATGGTTCAAAAAGAGATACATGGAATATACAATAGATCTGTATAGACTTTGGTAGATGTAATTGATAAGCATTAGGATTGATTTGCTTACAAATAAGAAAAGATTTAAGTCTACAATAGTCCAACTTATCTCAAGGATGAATAGACTTGATGTTGTGATGAAGTAATCATATCTTATCATCCATGGTGAATTATGGTTTTTTCTTATGATAGGCATATGCATTGATTTTTTGTTGTTCTTGAGCTTCCTTTGATTGCACCTTCATTTTTGCATGTAGTTTTGATAAACAATTTGTCAAATCTTTTATCTTAGGATTATCAACTTTTGAAAAGTTAAAAATATCAAATCATGGATGATAATCATAATTGATTAAAAAATTATTTATTGAATAGAAAAATATATTAAATTATTATATATAAACTCTGTAAATGATAAAAGAGTTGTCCAATCATTTTGATGATAGTTTATAGTACACTTCAAATACTACTCTAGAACTTGATTGATTTGTTTTGTTTATCCATCAATTTAAAGATAAAAGGCCAAAGATAATTTTATGTCCACTTTTAAAATCTTCAAAAAAAAGTCTCTAAAATCTTAATACAAATTGAATCTTCCTATCTAATATAATATCCTTTAATAATCCATCATAGCAATAAATGTGGTCATAAAAAAATTTAGTTGTTTTTTTATTATATTAATAAAATGATCTACTATCACAAATATAAAATCATACAAATCTAAGACTAAAAATTTTGTAATGAAATCCATAGAAATAAAAGACCATAGTTATTTTGGAATAGGTAATGGTTAAAGAAGACTATAAGATTAATGATAAGTAGTTTTTAATCTTGAACAAACATTATATGATTATACAAAGTCTTTAATTACCTTATATATTTGAAACCACCAAAAATAACTTAATATTAAAGTCTTATTATATCCAAAATATCTAATTATTAGAAAGTCATGATAAGCTTATAGAATACATAATCATATTTTGTCTTTTAGAATATTTAATTATATCTTAAAATAAAATAGATTATTTTTAAATTAAAATTTAGAAGTATTATGAGACTTAAAAGAATTATTCTTAATATCATGGATAAGATGATTAGAAAATATACTTAATTAAATTTTCTTGAAAAAGATTGAATCAACAATCAATATTGATTTTATTGCTTGAAAGAAAAAAATCCTTTGGCTTTAAAAAAAATATTCTTTGTTGATCAAAAGTTACATCTTTTTTATTTAGTAAAAGATATAAATGTTTAAAAATGGCATCTGATAAATCTTATTGTTTTTTAAGTCAATAAGTAATCTAAATAAAGACATGCTCTAACATGCTTGACAACAATTCAAAATATATACAAATATAAAGTATTTAAAATTCTTGTGATTTGTATATATTATGACTAGATTTGAGACACCTTTTAGATAACAATGTCATTCTTAAAATGAGTTCATAATTATAAGAAGTTCTTTATTGTGGATCTTATAATTAATCTTAGCTGCTAAAAATTTCTTGGAATAAAAAACTAACAAATGAAGCTTTTTATCTTTTCTTATTTGTAATAAAATGGCACTCATAGCAAAATTTGATGAATTTATTTCTATAAAAAATACCTTCAAAAAAGTGACACATTGAAAGATTAATAAAAAAATTAATGTTATTTTTAAAACTTAAAAAGATGCTTTAATATCTTTGCTCTATTAAAATTTGTCTATACATGTCAAATATATAAGAAGAACCACAACTTGGAATAAGTTCTTAATGAAGATTTAATAATAATTAGCAAATTCTAAAAAATATTGCACATTTTTTACTATTTTTGAGATCTTTTAATCTATGATAGTTTGAAGCTTCTTAGGATCCATAATAAGACCATTATTTGAAATGATGTATCTTAGAAATTAAACTTAAATAGTATGAAATACATATTTTTTTATCTTGATATAATCTTAAATCTTTTAATTTTTATAATAGATAATAAATATAAATTTTATGCTCTTTTATGTTCTTGGAGTAGATTAAGATATTATTTAAATAAAAAATAATAAAATCATCAAAAAAATCAAAAAAGATATCATTTATTAGATGTTAGAAAGCAATTGGTGAATTTGTGAATCCAAAAGGTATGACATTATATTCAAAATATCCATATCTAATTCAAAAAACAGTCTTCTGTTCATTTCTTTCTTTGATGTGGACTAGGTTCTATGCTCCTAATAGATCTATTTTTGTATAGATCTTTATTTGATTGAATCGATTAATAAGTCCTAAAATCAGAGGTAGAGAATACCTATTATTGATGGTGATCTTGTTAAATCCTTCATAATCTACATACATCTACAAAGATCTATATGTTTTCTTCACAAATAAGATAAGACTTCCCACTAGAGATTTCAAATAGCATATGAAGTTTTTAACCAAGTTCTTATTAATATATTCTTTTGATGCAGCTAATTCATTTTATCATAAGCTATAGATTGGTACAAATGGTAGTTGAGCTCTTTTTTGCAGATCAATTGAATAATCATTGGATTGATATTTTTGAAGAATATTTGCATTATTTTTTTCAAAAACATCCTAAAAATCTTAATATTGGCTACAAATACCACTTGATATCTTTTTATCATTAGAAATGGGTGTAGCATATATAGTAAAAGATGATCATTAGTTTGTTGCATGCATGAAAGCTCTCATACATATTTGTAAGGATTTAGATGTAGAAAATTTATATATTTCTACTTGACTAATGAAATTTTGAATCAAACTATAAGAAAAGATAAGATTACAAGAAATCCAATTGGAATCATGTACAATATCTAAGAAAGATCATATTCTCTCTTGTCTTATTTTACAATAGATATATATTTAAGACCCAAAAATCATAAAGTATTTGACTTATTAGATTTAAGATTTAAATCCCTATTATAGCTAGAGAAACTTGATTTTAAATATATTACTTTTTTTGGCAATCATATTCTTTATTTTGTGATTGTGTTGCTTCTTTGGACAATATTAAGTAATGTGCTTAGTTTTTCCACAATATAGGTACAAACCTTTTTGACAACAATAAATCTTTTCTTGCTTGATAAGAAATTTAAAACATATCATATCAATTTGCAAAGGCTTTGGTCTGCACAAATAAGCTTCCAAAAATTTAGAAGGTGTCACCATGGCTTGACTTATACTTCTTCAATGAAATCTTTATTTTTGGCGTCTTTAAAAAGTTGATTATTGCATGCAATGGCTTAAGTAATAAATTTCTTGAATGAATCTATTCTTAATATTGTCAATAAAAAATCTTTGATATTATCTTTTAATTTATATTAAAATTGATTAATAAGCATTTTATCATCCCAATCCACATTATAAGCAAAATTTTGGAATTCAATAGCATATGTTGTGGTTGAGCATAATCCTTGTCATAAAGATACAAGCTTCATCTCTACTCAAGGATGATGGATTTATTCAAGGTATTGAGAAGGATGCAACCTTAGATAGAGCTTTACTTGTTGTAAAAATCCTTCAAACTTTGATCTTATTCCATCAAACTTTTCAAGTATACTTATTCTTACCTCCTTTATACTTGTAGTAGCAAGACTTTTTATATTTAATTATAAATTTAATCTACTAGTTTTTCTTAATTATATAACTTTTTGGTGTAGACTTTGAATTTTGTTGTTGACTTCTTCCATAAGCATAGGAATAGTACCTCCATGCTTCATAGCAAAAATACTTGAGATTTCTATTCTTAAAATATTGACAAACTTATGAAGATCTGCAATAGTTACAATCTTATTGTTATTTCTATCAAGAGTAGTATCCATAATTTTTTCTTCTATAAAAAATTCAAACAAATCCAAAAAATTAAATTAAGCAAAGATAATCTACAACCTCTAATATCAAATAAAAATTTCTATAAAAAAAGGTAATCCGCTTTCTTTAAAGAAAAAACTACTGTTAAAAATTTGAATTATTTATTTAAAGATAGGAAGTCTGCAACCTTCAAAGTGCAATAATAGTAGTAGGATAATCCACTCACTTTTAAAATAAGATAAGAATAATAAATTAGCACTCTTGTCAAACTATCAAGGACATAAATCTCAAAGAAAGAAATCCTCAATACACTCTTATATTACTCAAAAAGACTAAAATATCATTCAAAGATGATAATATATCAAACTGAAATGGCTATTGCTAAAGACAACAAAACTAAAAAGTCTTGAAACAAGACTAAGAATTAAAAAGACATTGACAAGAGTGAAGAAAGCTTCATTCTTGCTTCCATATATATTATCTATTTAGGAGCTATGTAGCAATATTTTCTAAGATCTCTAATATATGTTGACTTTGCAAGACATGTATCTTAAATTGTAAGGTAAGTTTTTTATATGTACTTCATATAATTAACTTATTTCACAAGCTATAAATATATATATGACACATGGCTAACTTATTGATCAAGTTTCTAATCTATCAATCAACTATAAACATGTATAAAGTCAAAACCATGTTTATAAAGCTTTTAGGAAGTTTTTTTAAAAGATGTTATGAAATATACCTACTTTTATCTATTTCTATATAATCATATAGGTAATTATTAGAATAAATACATATGTCTATGATACTTTTATAACATTATATTAAACCTTCTACATCACACAATGGCACTTATTTTCAATCTTTGATGCTATCTAGACATCCATCACGGATATCAAGAAAAAAAACAAGAAAAATCAATGAAGAAATATACTAAAAAAATCAAAAAGAGGAATTCAAGGAACATATAAAAATGATATATTCTCAATTCATTATTATTGTGAATGCATAAGGTATAAATATATAGGTTGAGATTTTATACTTTTGAATCTTAATACAAAAATCTAATATAGATTTAATTAGAATTTTATCCATGGATGAATGAGAAAGAATGACAAAGGTATTATTATAATTTTAACATGCCTTCTTAATTTTTTTATCAAGCTATTATAACTTCTATTTGAATATGTAATAATTAACTTTTATCTAAGTATTTTAAAATAAACTTAATTATTAAAGAATATAAACTTATTTTTTCTAATATTTTATATTATATTTAATATTTAAAATAAAATCTTTAAAAAATTGATTATAATAATAAAATAAAAAAATATTATGTCATCAATAAATCTCCATTATAGTCATAAATTAAACAACCATTAAATCTTCTTTTACCGTATTATATAAAATATTATCAATGATTTAATAACTATTTATTATTCATTGAAAAATAATGATGTTGAATTACGACAAGAAAAAAAAAGCATAGAATGACTTATTAAATCAATAACAATTAACTCAACCTTATATAATTATCCACTTCACTTACAAGCATATTACATATGAACTATCGGAAGACCAAATACCTACCTACAAAATACAATCAAAACTACCTCCAATACTACAAAATCAACTAAATAAAAATATAGAATTGATTTAGCAAAAATAAATAAACCTAATAATTTCCATTGCAACAACTCCTCAATATCATTTTCAAATTGAAAAACACTAGAACAAAATAAATCACTTTCAAAACTTTGATATACTTGAAGAGACTTTCATTTAATCATTTGTCTTAGTTTCAAGCTTTAAGAGTTCAAAATCTATTTTTAGTTTCATTTGTATAGGTAGTGTAGGTTTTGTGAATTATAACAATCTTCTCAGTTTGCCATCCGAACATGAATAGTTGACAAGTTCAGCATTCTCAAAATGGTGTATTAAGCCACATCATAATATTGAACAAGATTAAGTGCAAGCCAAAGAATATCTTGTTGTTTCATTTTGAGTAAATGAAGTGGATCATTCCAAGAGACACAAAATTGGAAAAAAAATGCATCTAAGATGATTTAAACAAAATCCAAGCACTATTTGAGCATTAATACTAAGCAGTGATCTCAACTCTTCAAAACTGCTAAAACAGATAAGTCACAGAGTGGATCTACAACTTACCCAGTACTAAAGTATGTTCAATTTATCAGTACTAAAGATTTACTTCTTTGTCTTCCTTGGCATCACACAGTTCCAATAAATCGAGGTTACTTCTACTAACAGTGTCACACAACACATGCTTGTAAGTAAAACATGAAACATACATACAACACAAACAAGTAATTTGCATGAATTGTGTTGAGATCATTAAATATAGCTGACGCTCTCCATAATATTTACTATAGACTATAATAATTATTGTAGCTATAGTATTTAAAATCTAGTAGAGAAGTACTATTCATCCTCTCCTCTTCTCTCTTCTTATATACTTGACACAATCAGATCAATAGATTTGTGTGTGTGAAGCTCTCTCTCCTTAGAAACCCTCTTGTATGTATGACTTATTACTACTCTTGTGTGTGTATGATTTACTACTATTCTTGTGTGTGAGTATGACTTACTACTACTCTTGTGTGTGTATGACTTACTACTACTCTTGTATGTGTGTATGACTTACTACTACTCTTGTGTGTGTGTATGACTTACTATTACTCTTATGTCTTTCTAAACATTCTCAACACGTTATCAACATGATTCTCTTCTACACACTATCATAATTTTTTGCTCTAGTCTTTGACTCTTCAAACTTGTTGCTACCCTTGCTTAGTGTCTAGGTCATGTTCTTATTCTTCTTGCTGGCCCCTCACACATTAGCTGCTTGCTTAGAGCACTTGTTCCACTCTCTGCCTTGCTTGCTCTGAATACTTGATCCAATCCAACTCCACCCTTTGCTTGCTCCCTACTCCCTGCTGCACCCTACGCCTACCACTGAACAGATGCTGAACTGCTGCACAACAGCCGCCAAATCTGTCGCTGCCACCCTGTCATCGCTGACGCTGTCGCCCATCGC
The DNA here is from genome assembly GCF_059467195.1 of Physcomitrium patens. Lineage (NCBI taxonomy): Eukaryota > Viridiplantae > Streptophyta > Bryopsida > Funariales > Funariaceae > Physcomitrium > Physcomitrium patens. Next base: position 6,192,554 of record NC_143425.1, on the reverse strand, counting down.
CGTCGCCGCCACCATCACTGCTATCTGCTACTGCCCGCCGTTGCCACCCGCCATTGTCCATCGTTGCTCGTTGCTGCTGTCCGTTGTTGCCCGTTGTTATCCGCCACCGCCTGTCGCTGTTGTCTGCCGCTACCACCCTGCCATCCTACCGCTGTCGTGTTGTAACACGAGTATACCGTGAAAATATAAAGAAAGAGGAATTTTATTAATGTTTAGTTACCTCGAATATTGGGAGCAACGATCGATTCCAGTGCCAATATTTAGGGGCCAGTTCAGAGACCCCGTCACAGTCAGTTAGGGCATACTTACTAGTAATGAAATGCTCCGTTCGAGTCCAATAGTGGGAGTCAACAGAATTGAAAGGACTAAATTGATGACTTAGCCAATCTGACGCGAAGGACCAATTTGACCTAGTTACGGGAACATCCAGGTCTTACTATGGGCCTCTTACCTAATATGAGACCTGAATTGGTCAGGCGACTCAATGTGGTCCCGATTACGGGGGTTTCGATTCCATTTCAGGCTGTCCTGTTCTCTGTGCCGTTTCAGGGAACGTTGTTTCTGGAAAAAGAACCTTTTAAAAAGGCAAAAAATGGAGGAGAAAGCTCTGACGGTGGAGCCAATTCTGAATCCAAGATGGAAGATTGAAGAAATTCAGAGGCTAGGGTTTGAAAGGGGGGAGAATTAGGGTTTTAAGGGAGGGAGAGCTAGCTTCATGCTTCGGGGGGGAAAAAAAATAGAGAATTGGGATTTTTTTTTATAGGGTTTTGGGAAGACTGAGGCAATCGTTGCTGAAGTCAGTGTTGTACTGGTGAATTGGGATTTTTAATGAAGTAGGTGTGATTATTCTTGACTGTTTTGTGAAATCGAAGTTACGTCTGTGATGAAGAATTAAAAGGGTGTCTATAGGATTGAGTATGCGGAGTGAATGAAAACTTTTTGGTTAATCTAACAAGACAGTCGGTAGATACAAGGTCATGAGTATAAAGCGGTATCAGAGATTAGCAAATTAGGTTGCTCGAGATTCTCTGTAATGTCTAGAGACTTATCGGCTAGGGCAAAAAGGATTTCGGCAAGCAGTCAAAGGACATCCGTATAGATTTACGGTATATCCTTACAGTCGTTTATATTCTAACAATCAAAAACTGATAGATTGCTTGAATATTAACGAATCTCCAAACTATCTTCTATAGCCACACGCTCGACGCATTCTCGAGTAGAAAAGCACGTAATACGACACAAGTGGTGAATCCGACGTGAAAGCTTGAGGTGGAAGGTATTGGATTTCGTTTGATTTTTATTTTTATGGAGAACGAAAATAATAATTTTGAAGGATCTTTCGGAGGAGTTTCTGGTGGGGGTTCTTCTAAAGTACAAAGTATGCACATGGATCCGTCTATTGCTAGTATGTTTCAAGCCTTCTCATTATCAATGCAGCAACAGCAAAGCAATGATCGAAAGGAAGCTTTGGCAACCAAAGCATTGCAAGCAGTGATCAATAAAATTGATCAATTTGATGGAAGGAATATTTCAAGGTATTTAAGATGTTATGTTCATGAAATGGAATTAAATCGGGTTTCTGAGAAGAAAATGGTTGAATTATTTGGACTTGCCATGATACCGGAGATAAGAGACCATATGACATTGATTACAGATCATTATGGGAATTCATGGGAGATTTTTTTACATGCATTGAAAGACAAATATTTCTTGGAAGATGCTGATCGCGCTACTAAAAAGCTGTTTCTGGAATGGATTGAATGGCCCAATAAGAATTTGCAAGCAACAGAGCTACTAAAGAAATTTGAGAGGCAATACTCTCAATTATCAAAGGTAGAAAAATTGACATTACAGCCGAACAAAGTTGATCTATTTCTTCAAGCTGCTGATGGAAAATTGCAAGGAAAATTAGAACTCCTTCTTGAAGACAAAGAAGAAGATGAAGGATTGACAACGAAGTGGAAGAACGTTGAAGATGCGGTGGGGTTGCTTACAAAAAAAGAAAGGATGAAGGATAGGAGCAATATTCCGAAAACAGTACAAGCACCCAAAGCTCCAGTACATACAACACCACTAATAATGCCTACAGTTCAACCTTCGACATCCTTATCAAAGAAAGCAGATATGGGGATGGAAGAAATTATACGAGGAATGCAAAATCTTCAAATCAAATTGGCAAGACTTGAAGAGAATACTTCTACAAACAATTTGAAGAATGTTTCAAAACAAGGATATGTACAAAGATGCATTTGGTGTGATGATGCTTCACACATTAGAAAAGATTGCAATGAATTTAATAATATGATACGGCAACGAATTATTTGCTGGAAAGATGGGAAGATAGCATTAAAAGATAGGAAGGATCTTCTTCAAACCAATTTTGGCAAGGGAAGAATGAGAGCATTGGTTCAAGATTACTTAAAAGAGCATGAAACAACAGCATGAAAAAGTGCAAGTTATGGTGCTAGAGTAGATGATGACCTTGGTGGAAGTATGAAAACTAGTGAGTTTTGGGCTTCTGCCATTTCTATAATGCAAGAAGGGAAATTACCTCGAGAAGCATTATTGAGGACTGCAACTGCAATACGAGGTGCAACAGGTTGGGAGGATCCTGTTGAGTCTCTTTCAGTTCATGCATATATTGCTAAGAGCCAACATGAAGCTTTGATGGAAGAAAAGAGACGAGGAAATTTTGATGATACGAGAGAAGAAAATTCTTCTAAGAACCAAACTCGAGGAGACAAGGCTCGGGAGGTAGCTTCACAAGAATTGCCTGTAAAGGATACCTCAGCATCATTGGAAGAAAAAATAAGGGAGACAAAAGATAAGGACAAATCAATTGTTTATAAGCTACTTTCTGACATTGAAGCGGCAACAAATTTGAAAGATGTGTTAGAAGAACGTATATTAAACGCTAAGGTGGAATTCACATTGAAAGAAGTCTTGGAAATTGCAAAGAAGGAGTTTTATGATGTTATCATTGACAGCATTAAGCGAAAGAGGCAATTAATGGGCGAAATTGGAATGAGTCATGCTATTGATGCAAGAATATATAAAAATGAAGAAGAGGTTGATATTAGTAACAAGCAACCAACAAATAAAAAGAATGGATATAATCAACGAGTACATTTCAAAGATTATAGTGATAAGAAAATAGAAACTTTGAGCTATTATACTCGAAAGCATTGGGCAAAGGCAACTACTGAGGTATTGGTGAAAGTAGGAGATATAGAAGAACCAATTGTTGCTTTAGTCGACCATGGTTCTGAAATAAATCTCATGTCTAAAGATCTTTATAAGAAGCAAAAATGGCCAATTGATATGGAACATGGATGGGCAATACGAGCAGCTAATAACACACGGGGCGAATTATATGGAGCTTGTCCAGATGTCAAAATTCGGATTGGGGATGTTGCAATGGAGTAACATTTCTTTGTTCAAGATACAACGTCTTATCCATTGATTTTAGGACAACCTCATATTACGACAAGACAGATAGAAACAAAAGTACTTGACGATGGTTCTGCTTATGCAAGGGTACGTAGCGAAGATGGGAGGAAAGCTGTACAATTTCTAACAATACCTCCTAACCATGAACGGAATCGAGATAGGTTGAAGGAGAAACCATTACCAAAGATTGTTGAAGGATTTAAGGATTTTCGGGAGGTACCACTATAAAGCAAGATTATGGAGGTATAAAAGAGGAGGTACTCTCGTTAGATGAAGGTGCCTTTGATGCGAGTTTTATTGGTATTTTGGAAAATGGAAATATTATATATAAGAAATTTGATGATTTTAAAAAAAAAAAAAAAAAAAAAAAAAAAAAAAAAAAAAAAAAAAAATTATATGATATTGAAGGAGAATTATGCAAGTTAGGTACGCAGTAAGAAGATGAAAGTGATTTGGATAATGAAGGTGACGAAGATGAACTGGACAAAGACGTAGAGAATATATTATAAATCAAACAGCAATTGGGTAAATTGGTGCATACCGGAGGATATACAAGTTTAGAGGGGGTGGATGTCGTGTTGTAATACGAGTATACCGTGAAAATATAAAGAAAGAGGAATTTTATTAATGTTCAGTTACCTCGAATATTTGGAGCAACGATCGATTCCATTGCCAATATTCAGAGGCCAGTTCAGAGACCCCGTCACAATCAGTTAGGGCATACTTACTAGTAATGAAATGCTCCGTTCGAGTCCAATAGTAGGAGTCAACAGAATTGAAAGGACTAAATCGATAACTTAGCCAATCTGACGCGAAGGACCAATTTGACCCAATTACGAGAACATCCAGGTCTTACTACGGGCTTCTTATCCAATATGAGACCTGAATTGGTCGGGCGACTCAATGTGGTCCCGATTACGAGGGTTTCGATTCCGTTTTAGGCTGTCTTGTTCTCTGTGCCGTTCCAAAGAACGTTGTTTCTAGAAAAAGAACCTTTTAAAAAGGCAAAAAATGGAGGAGAAAGCTCTGACGGCGGAGCCAATTCCGGATCGAAGACAGAAGATTGAAGAAATTCAGAGGCTAGGATTTGAAAAGGGGGAGAATTAGGGTTTTAAGGGAGGGAGAGCTAGCTTCATGCTTCGGGGGGGAAAAAAAACAGAGAATTGGGATTTTTTTTCATAGGGTTTTGAGAAGATTGAGGCATTCTTTGCTGAAGTCAGTATTGTAATGGTGAATCGAGATTTTTAATGAAGTGGGTGTAATTATTCTTGACTGTTTTGTGAAATCAAAGTTACGTCTGTGATTGAAGAATTAAAAGGGTGTCTATAGGATTGAGTATGCGGAGTGAATGAAAATTTTTTGGTTAATCTAACAAAACAGTTAGTGGATACAAGGTCGTGAGTATAAAGCGATATTAGAGATTAGCAGATTAGGTTGTTCAGGGTTCTCTGTAATGTCTAGAGACTTACCGGCTGGGGTAAAAAGGATTTCGGCAAGCAGTCGAAGGACATCCGTATAGATTTATGATATATCCTTGCAGTCGTTTATATTCCAACAGTCAAAAACCGATAGACTACTTGAATATTAGCGAATCTCCAAACTACCTTCTACAGCCAGACGCCTGGCGTGTTCTCAAGCAGGAAAGCACGTAATACGACACCGTTGCCTGCTACCGCCATCTTATTATTGTTCTGCTGCCTTAATCTACAATTCTCTCTCCTTAACAAATATATATATATATATATATATATATATATATATATATATATAGATATAATTTTATTTTTTCAAATTCAAGTTTATCATTTTATTTGACTTTATATTTTAAGGTACGTTTTACTCAACTTTTCTACTTAATCTTGTATTTTCTTTACAGATTTATTTATAATAAGTGCTTCAACATCTTCAACTACTTTTACTATGGTTCCAACTATTACCAGTGCATCCCAACATTTTTAAGCTCTTTTATTTCCACCATTGACTGTGAATAGAAAAAATTATCTATTATGGGTAAAAATGGTAAAAACAAATTTATTTATAAAACAACTCTCGGATGCCATTATGTTTGAAGAATCTCCTACAATAAGTATTTTTATACCTCCTGCTATTCATTGGAAAGCACTTCTTCTCCTTCATTGCCATCTTCTACATACATTACAACATCAATATTTGGAAATGGAAGACCTTGCAGAACTTTGGAAGAATCTTAAATCTAGGTTTGATCATCAAAAGACCATTTTTCTTCCACGTGCACGTCATAATTGGACACATTTACGTGTCTTGGATTTTCCAAATTTAAATGCTTTCAATAGTGAAATGTATAGTATTGTCTCACAATTACGATTATGTGGACAAAGCATTTCTGAAGAAGAAATGATTGAGAAAACTCTCGCTTCATTTCTTCTTGTATCTGCTGTGCTTGCACAACAATATAGGAACATGAAATTTCATAGTCATTCTGCTCTCATGTCCTATCTACTTCTTGCAGAGAAGCAAAATGAGCTACTCTTATGCAATGCGGAAGCTTGTCCTATTGGAACTACAGTTCCTGAATCTCATGTACTTAATATTTCAAAGTCTAAGAAGAAATTATATAAACATGGAAAACGTGCTCATAAGTATCAGGGTAGTTATAGTCAAGACCATTTCTACCCATATAGAAAGAATAAACGTTCTACTAATAATTATAGTAGAAAAAAAAAATCAAAGATGCGTTCTTGCCATAAGTGTAGAATGATTGGATATTTACCACATGCTTGCCATATTTCAGAACATTTTATTAAAATATTCCAAAAAAATAAGAAATTGTGAGCTTAGGCTCGTGAAGTTCATACCATTGATGCATCCATGGATTCAATTGGTATTGATGACTTAGAGGCTTATATGAATGATAGAACCTCTAATAATGAATCAGATGATGTGCTCAATGATTTTGCAACAACACATACTATCTTATAAGATAGACGATTTTTTATTGAAAAATCTTTAACTTGCCAAACTAAAAATATGATGACCATGGCTCGAGCAAATACATTTTATTTTCAAGAGGGCACAGCAATGGTAAAATTACCTGTGGGTTCCATCATAAAATATAAACATGCGATGTTTGCACCTTCAGTACCTCAAAGTCTGATCAGCTACCGAGATGTGCGTATTAATGGTTGTCACTTCTTGACCGCCACTTTAAATAGAAAAGAAGTTTTGGTTCTTGCGAAGAACCATAAAGTTGTTGAAAAAGCTTTTGCTACAAAAAATGGTTTATACCAAATTATGATTCGGCCTCCCATTATATTTAATTTTGCATCCTTTATTTCAGAGAGTCGTGTTTCTCTCTGGCATGGACAATTGGGACATCCAAGATCCACATTATTTAGAAAGATCATTCCATGTATAACTGGACACAATTTAAAGCGTGTAGATATAGACTCTATGAAATTATATTGTGCATGCGTGCAAGGTAAAATGATTACTCGGCCTTCAATTTGGAAACTTCGACAAGAATTACCACCAATGCTTAAAAGATTGCATGGTGATATTTGTGGTCCTATTAATCCAATATCAGGACCATTTCGTAATTTTTTGGTCCTTGTTGATGCATCAGATAAACAATCACATGTTTCATTATTATCAACTGAAAATATGGTGTTTGTCAATCTTATATCTATGCTTATTTGCTTTTGGCCACATTTCCTTGATTATCCTATAAAAACATTGCGTATGGATAATACAAAAGAATTTGCATAAAGTCTTTTGAAGACTATTGTACTACAACAAGAATCGAGTTGACATCTTATGTTTCATATGAACATGCTCAAAATGGACTTGCAGAGTCATTTATAAAGCATATACAACTCATTATGCGGCCACTCTTCCTTCACGCAAATCTACCTGCATCTATGTGGGATCATGCAGTTTTACATGCTGCAGCATTAATACGCCTCCGCCCTTCTTCTCTTGAAATTGTTTCACCACATGAGCTCATTTTGGGTCGTATTTCAAATATATCTCACTTACGAGTATTTGGTTGCTAAGCTTAGATTCCAATACCAAAACCTCAATGACGTACCATTGGAGCTCATCGACAAAAAGGCATATATATTGGTTTTGATTCACCAAGCATTATTTGTATTGTTGATCCATCAACTGGCACATTATTACGTGCATGTTTATAAAATTGCCGTTTTGAAGAAACTGTATTTCCATCTCTTCAAGGAAGAGTATCCAATCAACAAAGAAATAAAGTACTCATATTTGAAGTATCAGAAACATTTACAATGAATCCCGATCCTGGGACATCTTTGGCAAAAACTGAAGTTGCTAAGATTTTGCATTTAAAACGGATCGTGGATGAAATATCTAATGGCTTCAATGATGCACCTAGAATTACAAGAGTTCGTATTAATGAGGCTCAGAATGCACCTGCTTAGATTGCAATGCCATTGACTATAATACCTCCAAGTTATAACAACAACAACTAAACGAACTCGTGGACCAGATAAGCAACCACGTAAAAAGAAAGCTATAAAATTAACTAATCCTAGTATTATTTTTTAAGAAATTGCCACTCATCTTGCAGGTCTACCAATTCATGATGATATATCCATACATAATGTACCTTCAATTCCTATAAAAAATAATCTTGGAATTGGAAGGAATAAGAACAAGTTGAGTAAAGAATTATCTATTCTGTATTATACCACAGACGATATTTGGAACAGACCATATATTACGATAGATGAATCATTTGCATATATGATTATAGAAGCCCTTTCTTGCAAGGAAGACGATCCTGAACCTCAAACCATCGAAGAGGGGATGCGTCGCTCTGATTAGTCAAAATGAAAAACTGCTATTGAGGAGGAATATGCCTCTTTGCGTAAGAGAAAAGTCTTTGGTCCAATTGTAGACACTCTTACATCTCACCCTGTGAAATATAAAATGATATTAATACACAAGCGAGATGCTCAAGGCCAAATAATCCACTATAAAGCTCGTCTTGTTGCCCAAGGATTTACTCAACGATTTGGCATTGATTATGAATCCACATATTCTCCAGCCATGGATTCAATTACATTTTGATATATTATTGGAATGACAATTCATGCCACCCTTGAAATGCATCTGATGGATGTAGTTACTGCATATCTATATGGTTCTTTTGATGCAAATATTTATATGAAAGTTCCACCTAGCTTAGAAACAGGAATTCCAAATCAACCCGCTCCGAGAAAATATCATGGTATTAAATTATGTAAGGCCTTGTATGATTTAAAACAATCCGGATGAATGTGGTATCAACGTCTTTGAGATTATTTAATTACAAATAATTTTATAAGTGATCCAGTAATTCCTTGTTTGTTTATCAAATGAGATAAAACTGGTTTTGTGATCATTGTTGTACATGTTGATGATCTTAACCTAGTGGGCACTACATCTACATGTGTTACAGCTACAAACCTACTTATATGTGAATTTGAGATGAAAATGCTAGAAAAAATAACTTTCTGCATTGGTCTTCAGATTATGCATCTTACAAATGGTAGCATTTTTTTCTACCAACTAACGTATATTAGACGAATTTTGCAAAGATTTAATATGATTGATGCTTATCCATTGTCCAGACCAATGGTTGGATGTGGTCGTGATGGTCATGATCCACACCATCCATGCGAAGAGGAGGAGGAAATATTGGGAGACCAATATCCATACCTCGCAGCGGTTGGAGTACTTTTGTATTTAGCTACATCTACAAGACTAGATATTGCATTTGCAGTTAGTGTTCTTGCAAGACATAGTGCACGTCCAACACTACGACATTGGAATGGCATCAAACATTTATTACATTATTTAAAAGGTATTGAAGACTTGGGATTATATTACACAAAATCTGTAGATCCAAAATTGATTGGATATTAAAATGCAGGATATAAATCTGATATTGCAACAGCTAAATCTCAAATAGGATATGTATTTTTAAGATATGGAGCTGCAATATCATGGAAATCAGTGAAATAAATAATAACTGCAACTTCATCCAACCATGCAAAAATTATTGCCTTACATGAAGCATCTCGAGAATGTATTTGATTGCGATCAATTGATAAATTCATTCAAACAACCTGTGGATTTTCATATGATGATTCTCCAACTATCTTGCATGAAGATAATAGTACTTGCATTGCACAGATGCAAGTTGGTTTCATTAAAGGCGATAGAACAAAGCATATTGATTCAAAGTATTTTAGTTATACTCATGACTTGATTACTAATCAAGCACTTATAATTAAGAAAATTGAATCTACAAATAACCTTGCTGATCTCTTCACGAAAGCTCTCCCATTAAGCAACCATCGTTGACTTACTTATGGCATTGGTATGCGGTGACTTGCTTTTCTTGAATAAGAAAGTTAATGAGCTCTTTAAATAATTAAAGAAAATGATGTTGTACTCTTTTTCTTTCATCTATGGTTTTGTCCTTAAATAAAATAAGGTTTTTCTAGATAAGGTTTTAATGAGGCAACAATTCTTGATCTTGCAAGATCACAGAAAAGTATAGATCATAATTCTATACAAATTTTATATTATGTAAATATTATGATGAGCAAGGAGGAGTGTTGAGATCATTAAATGTAGCCGACACTCTCCATAATATTTATTGTAGACTACAGTAATTACCATAGCTACAATATTTAGAGTCTAGTGGAGAAGTACTGTTCATCCTCTCCTCTTCTCTCTTCTTGTATATGAGACACAACCAGATTAATAGATTTGTGTGTGTGAAGCTCTCTCTCCTTAGAAACCCTCTTATGTGTATGACTTACTATGACTTACTACTACTCTTGTGTATATATGACTTACTACTACTCTTGTGTGTGTATATGACTTACTATTACTCTTGTGTCTTTCTAAACATTCTCAACAAATTGCAACCCAATGCTGCTGAATAATGACAAACCCTTTTGGAAGATGGAGTGTGTTTTCAGTTTTGAGAATCTCTCATGCTGCAAACATTAAGGAAACAGAGACAATGTCAATACAAGTGAGCGGTGTTGGTTTCGATTAATCATGCATGGTTGAATGTACACTAGAAATTAATGCCCTAACAATCTTTGACAAGGTTTGAGAAAACGCTTAGTTGCACAACAGATAGTAATCCTTTGTCATCAATATCTTAAGAAACGTAATTCATAAGAGAACGTGAGACATATTAACAGGTACTGTGTACAACTGCCATATTTCATTTGGTTAGTAAAGAAATAATTCAGTAGAATTCAAAATTGAAATAAATTATACATATATTGATCTTCTCATAGAGGTGCAACCAATGTTCTTTATGGATGTCTTGCTACCTCGTGAGGAGTTGCTAGCAATCTTGAGCTTTGAAGCGCAGCTGCTGCCAAAATGGTCCACCTCACCGCCGCACTGAGTGCTTGCTGCAATTCAAGTTCATCTGATCGCCTATCATTGATTTCACGATTTTCTAATTGTGACATTTCATATTAACGAAGTGCAGCCTTTAAGAAGTTTGCATCCACAATGCGTTCGTAGCACATCTGCAATCCACAGTTCTTAAATCACAATTTAACCTGAACTCAGAAAATTAGAGACTAACTCAACATTCTTCATGATGAGAACAGGACAAGATAGCGAACACTATCAAACCTTGTATTGCAAATCCAAGGCTTTGTCTTCGCAGTTATTAATCATTCTTGATGAAAACTTCAGCATTTACTGCGTCATCATCCTTCACAAACACACTACCGCTCTTTCGGTGACACAATTTCAACCGTCAACAACAAAGCAGGCAGTAGATTATTCTTCTAAACTCCAAATATGCCACGGCCAAGCAAGGATAAGATAGTACACAACGTTGATAGTATCAGTTTTACCTCTAGAAACAACAACGTGAATTTTCACAAACTTTTCATCGTCCAGCATCATGCATAAAGGTCCAAGTCATTCAGAAGGCTATCCATGGGCGACAATAGCAATCGACTAACGATGAGAACCATATCCAAAAAAAACTTATCGCTTGGCAGTCTTCATGAACATACTGAATCCTAGCTGTCAAAATAGACATTTACATTAAACCGAACCCTATCGTCACTGTTTTTCTTATAACCCCACTACACAGCATTCATAATAAGCACACTACCAGATGTTGCACTAGACTAGACATCCGCACATAGTAGCCTGAATAAATTGTATCTTTTAACTCATCAAAACTATTAAACATCAACATTGATTACAACACCTGTGCTTCGAAGGATACCACATGGGGTTGAATCTGGGCTATATGCTCATACTGTGCAATATCCTTATGTGATTCAAAACCCATGAAGTTATTAAGTTCATGTGCAAAGATTTGTAAAGCGGTTCAGATTCAAAACATTACTCCGAACATTTCAAAACTGCGCAAATTGATTAAAATGACGTCGAGACCAAGCCACAAATGAACCAGCACTCCAAAACCCTCTCTAGAGCCAAAACCTAGCGAATGCCGGTTTCAAAATCACGGTAATGAAAAGGGATTGAAACATAGTCCGAACATTGAAATATGATTTAAAAAACAAAAAAAAACAAAAAACAAAAAACAAACCAGCCTTCACATGAATAGAACAAAGCAGAAAGATCGGACAATGAAGCGCATACACTAAAAGCGGAGCTCAACGAATGCTTGGTATGTTCCACGTTGTTGTTGTTGTTGTTAACCACGATGGATAACAGAAGAGGAAGCTTGTAAACATCAATCTTTCTGCTTCTGATCACTGATAGCACAGCAGTAACATATTTGCAGATTCTTTTTTACCAAAAACCCTAAAGATCCTCAAAGCGAAGGCATTTATATAGTTCTGAGCACAGGCTTGGGCTTCATTGCAGCAGGCAGAAACCCACTCCCCTTAAATTCATGGCTCTTGCATCCCCATATGTTATAAACACACACACGCACACTCCACTGCGCCTGGTTTGATCATGTCACTGGTGTAGTTAAATAAGTAATACCAACACCCAGTGTGCATGGCAGTTTTTTTCTACCGACAAGCTGAGGTTGACCCATTTCTTTGTTCGATTGACTTACGTAGGGATCTTTGAAATGAGATCACTTGTCGGTGGAAGTTTCGCCAAAGACTGCGCAGTTGACAACCATATTCAGAGGTCAGGATCGAGTCTATGGTAACAATGGGTCTGAATATTAAAAATAATGGTTAGAAATATGTGGTTCTGTCTCGTGTTTCTGTTTATTTATTTCTGTTTATTTTTATGTGCTTGTGTGTGTTTGTGTGTATGTTTGAATAGTGGTAGTGATAAGTTTTGTATGAAATCATTCTCTGTTGGTCAACGAGCTCTGCCCATTACGAATAATGCTAAGAGTAATGTGGAAGAATTGTGTCAAAGATAGAATGTTAAATACAACACAACTGTAAAAACTTTTCTGTGTTAAGACTGTATTGTTCATTGATTTTTCAAAGTTTACATGATATTTTAAATTTATATGAGTTTTATGTTTACTGATTCTTTGAAATGGGATTTTTGTAAACTTTTTGCCTTCAATTCAAAACATGAACTAACAGTTTCTCAAAAATAATAATTTTTAACATTTATATGTACATTGATATGTGATATTCGGTTCTTTTGCAATAAGAGAAAAAAAAAAGGAAGTTTATTGGAATTGAAGTGAAGAAGAAAAATTGGTTGAAATTTGCATGATCAAGAAATAGAGCATTAATATTGTTATTGTTGGCTTTGTTGGACTTTCTTAACCAAAGTATTTTGATGATATCATGGTAATAAATAGATAGACACTGAGCGCTATAAATGAGATTACATTTATGAGATTTTTATTTTACAGAAGATAGAGATGGAAGTATTATATCATAGAGATCATACAATGGTTCTTGTTATATGCCTTGAATGACCTAGGACAGTGAAATACGCAAAATGTTATGTGGAAAAAAACTAGCAACTGTTTCCAACAAGGTAAGACTGAAGGTTGTGCAATCAACTCCAAGCTCTGCAACAACAATTGAAGAATCAAGGATTTGCCCACATCATCTCAACAATAACAAAGACATTAGTAGATAGGCTCAAAGCCAACAACAAAAGTAATGGAATCAACTTAATGTTGATACAAGCAAGTGCATTATTAAAGCAATTCTTATTGGTGGTATTTTGTGCATAGATATAGTAGGATTTAAAACTACATCCCTTTGAAGTAGAATTAAAATTCAGTGCCTCAAACTACTTGACCAAACTGTTCTCATATTTCTACCAGCTTATAACTGATCTTGTTTCTACAAGTATGGCAATAGGCACATGGACACTTTTAGTACTATATATATATATATATATATACATTGATACACACATAAAAAATAATAAAAAAATAATAAAATGTTCTATTAAAATAGAATAAAAATTTAAACTAAAAAAAAATTAAATTATAATATTGATATGAAGTAAAAATAACTAAAAAATAACCACAATTTTTATCATTAAATATTATAAAGAAATTATATTTAGTTATAAAAAATATGTATATTACTTTAAAATCCTTTATTTATTTTGTAGTACTTATAATGAATCTAATAATTTTTTATATTTTAAAACCAACTTGTATTTGATATTGTGTGTAATTTATAAAAGTTTTTAGAATAAAATAAATGTAACATAATAATATAAATTAAATAGTACATGTATATATTTATATATTACCACAAGATTATACCAAGTAGATAAATTGCATATTAAAAATCAAAATATATTATAAGTAACAAATCAAATAATTATAATATTTTAATATTATTACATAAGATATACTTGAAAAATATAATAAATTATTTTTTCAAATTTGGTACTATTACTAATTATTTTATTAATTAGAAATAAACTACACTTAAAATTTATCATTCTAAATAAATCTGTAACAATCTTCAAACATGGGTTTTTTAATTTTGTAGTAATCCTCTCTTTATTTGTCAAAGTCAAAAGTTTTCAAATGTGTGAATTCACAATATAACTTAATATTTAAATTATATATATATATATATATATATATATATATATGTATTTTTTTATTGTCAACCTAAGTTTATACTATTTTCTCCCTTAAACTAAATTAAAGCACAATTTTAAATACTTAGGTAGACCTTAAGTGGTCTTTGGTGCTTTTATTTTATTTTTTATTTTTTATTATATGATATGACATTTCTTAAAATAAAAAATTACCTTTGTAATTTTAATCCTAATCCAAATTTTAATTGCTAGCCAAGATCCCTCTAGTTCATAATCAATTCCAATCAAGTCACAATTAAAGGCTATCTTCACCATCTTATTAAATTCCTCAACCAAATTCTACCACACAATATGTTTAATTTAAAAGAAATGTAACAACCCAACTAAATATCAAAAGAATGATTAAAGTAACAAGGAACTCTTACCAAAGCAATGGAGTTACAATTTAATTGCTTTTAGGATGAAAGAATAAAGAAAATTATAAGTTTTGTGTCACCTAGTAAAATAAATCAGTTTTAGGCATTGCAATCCATGGAAGGAAAAATAAATAAATAAATAAATAAAATACATGATAATACAAAATAAAATAAAAAACTATAAAAGTAAACATTCAAAAGTTTGTTTAAATTTCACATAGAATAATTTAGAGCATTTATAAATACTGTGACACATATTTTTTAAAAAACTGTTAAAAAAATAGATTACATAAATGTATGTAGGAAACTTGGTATAGGACAAGGAGACAAAGAAGCCTTCTCATTGGCCCAAAATCAAAGGAATTGTTAACCAATAGAAAGCCCTACACAATATGTAAAAAGACCTCCGCTGTACTATTTGTAAACAGCTTTTCAGTACCCAATGACATGAATTTCCACATAAAGAATTCAACGTTGTTTTAAAAGGTGATGTGTACACAAAAATAGCCATGAGATTATCACCAATGAAAGCTTTCCAGATGAACGGAGACCAGGCGACATTCATTCGTTAGGTAATGAACAATCGCGAAGGTATATTCAGATTCTGATTCCGATTCTCGGGAATAGCCCACCCATTATCCAAACCGAGGATGAACAGACGACGATGCACAACATAAATAATCCAAAATGTACATCCCTGACACACCCTTGTCCTGGGGGGCCCACGAACCGCCCATCGCCGACCAGACCAGACCCTTACAGGTCCGGAACAATGCCAACCAATCCCGAACCTGCGGGAAAACCCCGTTCACACTACCTCCCTAAGGCACTAGTAGTAACATCCCCCTCCGCCACACTCTTGGTAAGAGTCCCCCACTGTTATAAAAGCACGCTGCCGGCCTGGTCTCGTTTCGCCGACCTCTGTTTCTATTCTGTCTTTCTGTTCGTTTTGGTGTTGCGCGCTCCGCACGCGATTTCGTGACGTGCATTTGTGATCTCGTGCTCTCATGGACACGCATCCATAACTGACTATCTATCAATTCTACTCGTGGGGACAATTTGCCAATTTTAACTGTGAGATTCGTCGCTTTTGAGCTATAATTTGGTTGCTATTCGAGTCTGAGGAGAGGGTGTGAAGGGAGTGGAGAGAGTGGGAGTGGAGAGAGTGGGAGTGGAGAGAGTGGGAGTGGAGTTCCTTCGGAATTAGAGTGGCCGTGGGTCGTGTTGTCGATGATAGCGTAACTTGTGGTTGAAGTCGTGGATTAAATTGGAAGTGGAGCCTGAAATTGGTGATCGATTCGGGTTCGCAATTGGCGGGATACATTTGGTAGGGTGACGGGGTTTCTGGTTTCTGGTTTCTGATTTCTGTTTCTTTTTTTTCTTTTTTTTTTCCCTCCGTGGTCGGGTGTCAATTTGCGACGTGGTGGCGTTTGTTTGGCTGATTCGAGACGACGGGAGTTGCGTTGGAGTTTCGGGGGTTATGAATGTTTTGTTTGTTTCGGTCTGTGACCAGTGCGAGTTTTCGTGTATAAAAAGTGGAGGTGATTGAAGAGGATGACTATCGTCGTTGCCTGAATCGGTCTTTTTTTTCCTGTTCTTGTAGTTCGTTTCGGTGTTGCGTCGTACGGATATCTTAGGAATTCCTCGAGTGTGACGTGATATATTCGGAGTTGATATTTTGTAACAGTGAGCGATCTTCGCTTGGTCTTGGATCTGGAATTGGTGATTGATGCTTAAGAGAAGCATTGAACCTCCAGAGTTGTAGACCAAACAGGGCATTCTCGCTGGTTGGATTTGTAGTGAGTGCTATCGTGGTGGATCATTTCAGAGACCTGACTGGCTTAGGCTGGTTCGATTCTAAATATTATCTGGGGGAGATTACAAGGTTAGGGAGTAGAAGCAAGTTGGAAAACGTTGCGGCCGCGGATTGAAGAATTTGGTCTATACAAGAATTCTGCCTAACGTGATCACAGAAGCTCATTGTGATCCCACATCAGTGGACATCGTGGTTAATGTTGGTGGTGCGCAGTTCCAGTACGTTTCGTTCACGTCGCTCCGCTCTTCGAAGCTTTCGAGTGCTAGGGGATAGGGTAGTGGCAACTCGCCGTGTGAGGGCTAGTTTTGCAGATTAATTTTCATATCTTAATAGCCACGTTATGTCTTACTTACGTACGAACATTTGTTAGATTGCGTTCTAATGTGACCATTCTGTTTCCTTGCAGGCTTTTGGCACAATATGTCGATAATTAGAGTTTGTTTTTTGTCCACCTTGTTTTCCTTGTTGGCTGCTTCCAGCTTGTGTATGGAGCAGACCTTGGGGATGAGAATTGAGGGTTCGCACATCGTGATGAAAACTTCGTGTTCAAGCTTCTTCTTCAACAGCCAGGTCAACAATGCCCAGGTCAGGAACGGTCGTCCGTGAACAGAGGAATGGATGTGTTGGTGTTACTAGTACTATTAATAAGATGTGTTTATCCGATACAGTTTGTTTTCTAAATTTGAAGAGTAAAATTTTAGTGGATCTTCATGACTCAACTTTGTGCAACCGTGATGCTCGAAGCGAATAACATGCTCTATGGCGGAGAAATACACTAGGTATATTCAAGCTAGCAATTTTAGGTTTTGGGTTCAAATTCTGTGTCTTTACCGTACCAGTTTATTTTTTGTAGCAGGGATGGAAGGTCATCCCCGAAGAGTGTGAGGATTTGGTGGCGCGTTACATGAACAATGGTCAATACGCCGTGGATATGGAAGGTGTTGCTGTGGCTGTCTTGGACTATCTTAAAGACATTATACCAGGGGAAGATGGGAAAGATGTAGTTATCTTTGATATTGATGAAACAGCTCTCTCCAATCTACCCTACTATAGAAAGCATCGCTATGGGTAAGGCCGTCCTTTACTTCGTAGAAAAGAGTTGAGAAGTTTTTCACATTATTAAAAGTGATTGGTTACGTCGATTCCTGTACATACGAACACCAATCTTGAGTATTCAACCGAAACTTAGTTTCATGTACTGTAAGCATTGGCTTAGGTTATTGCCTTGAAATTTGTATTTTTTCTTGACACGACTTGTCTGTGCAGAGCGGAAGTTTTTGATCATCCATTGTTTAGCAAGTGGGTGGAGGAGGGTGTAGCTCCTGCTATTCCTGCCATGCTATCGCTGTACAAAGTACTCCAAGCTGAGAACTGGGGAATCGTATTCATGACCGGAAGAACAGAGAGTCAACGAAACATTACAAGTCAGAATTTACTTGACGTGGGCTATTCGGGGTGGACCACCTTGCTTCTCAGGTATGTGGTTACATGTCACTCTAAAAGCTATCGACATTTCCTGAATTTCAATCTTCAGTATGCCATCATGAATGCCGATTTTCATTATTAATTAGTTCAGAGGGTGTTGAAGTTCTCGTTATTGGGAAGTTGTGGGCAAGTCTAGTAGATGCAAGGAGCGATAAAGGTTGAGTGTCTCAGAAACGCTGGTGTGCAGATCCCCTGGTTCTGCCACTTTTGTGAAAAAAAAATTAAAATTTTAAAAATCTTTAATTGACATCGCGCCAAGTTGAGAAAAATTGTTGACACGGCTTGTCATCCAGATCTCCTGCTGAAGCTCATACATCTGCGGTGGAGTATAAGACTCGAAAACGACTTCAGCTCCAACACGAAGGATACCGCATCTGGACTTCGTTGGGTGATCAGTGGAGCGATCTTGCAGGAGCTGCTGTTGGAAATCGGACATTCAAGCTTCCCAATCCCATGTACCATATACCGTAGATATCAGTGAAAAAAATTCTTCTCTCTTGGTTCTTTTGTAAGTAGCAGGTCAAGGGCATATGTTCACCAGCATTGCCTTTAGTTAGCCGTCTTGTATGCTTGCCATCCGTTCCCTACGCAAGGTGACGATGATTGATAGCATCAGAAAGAGCTAAACAAACTCACGATGCAGCTCAATCGTACACCAACCCTGCAGTTGCTCCGTACTCGCCGGTCAATATTTTTGTCACTGGCTTGTTAACGGAGTAATTACGTCATGAGCCTGGAGACCTGGTTCATTTCAATAATATCAGTAGCTGTTCATAATGTCATCAAGGTACTTAGCGAGTTTAGAAGAAATGTGGCACAAAGTGGTGCCAATGATGCTTACAAGACAGTTTAATTGTACCATGAAATTCTTTGCATCTCTAACCTCTGTAAGGATGTCTTCAATACATGCAGGAATAGCTATTACATACTCTATAGTTCACTTGGTTTTCACGATTCAAAGTTGATCAATTTTCGAATGGAAGTAAAATCTGTTAGATTTTGGAATATGTATTGTTAAATTTTATTGCCTTGACATTGACTGAGAACACTGAAACCATTGAGTTTGCATGTGTAACAGTCTTCATCAAGTTAAGAATTGGAAGCAGGTGATGGAGTATAGTTGTGGATTTAAATGAAATAGATGAAGTGAAATGAATATGTCAAATTTTTGAAATATGTTATGTGCACATACTTGCACATCTACTTTATAGAAATGTATTCACATGCATTTATAAACATAATATATGAGATATGAGCCTAGATATTTAATTCATTTGAAAAAGGAAAATAAAAAACCAATAATATTATTAATTTTTGGAAAGATACAGTAAAATGGAAAGAATATTGTTGTAAAATTATTAAATAAAAGATGTGTAGATATCTTGGATAGATTAGGTAAAGAAACTCATTGATATATGAGAATCATTCATGGTTTTGATATTGTTGGCACATTCATTTATTTATATATAACAATATGAAACCAACTAAGAAAAGGCTGCTAATAAACCATTTTCTAAAAACATATTGAAACAATGTCATATTCAAAAAGTTTGTATTATTGAGATTGAAGTGAATGTAAAAATTGTTTGATTTAAGATTATTACAACAAAGCATAAAATATGAAATGCTCAATGTGGCTATAGAGAGTTTTGTATTGATTCCCATGATTTTTGTAAAATAAGACATGCTTTGAAAAGATCAACCTTAAGGTTTAGTTTATTTCGTTGTTGTAATTTAATTTTATGTGTGGGTGAGGAATGCAATTAGTGTACCTAGATAAACCATAATTTTTGTTCTATATATATATATATATATATATATATCCTGTGAAGTAGAATCATGATTATCTAATTGAGTAAGTTTTGAATACTAACAGTGTTTTTAAACTTAAAAATCACATTCTATTTGTGGGTTGTTTGTAAACCGTTTACAACTGATGTACTCTCTAAGCACAATGTGCTTATTTACATAATGAAACCCACTAAACTGTCCCAACATAGAACTGTTTTAATTTAAAGTTTAAATTTACGCTCTTTTTGACTCTTTTTATTCTTACAACTTAAAACACTCCAAAATCTTATTTTATTTTTATCTTAGATTTGCAATGTTGATTATTACATCAATTTTTATAGTTTTGGAACGTGAATTCTGTTTTTTTGCTTTATTTTGATAACAACGTTATATTTATTGTTTCAAAGATTTTTTTAGATTTAATTATTTTAAAGTAATGGAGTTACCATAAAATAAAACTAATGTATTCTTCAAGTGATTACAGTACATTTTTTTAATAATCTAATTTGGCTTTTATTATATTTACAAAAAAATAGCTACCACATGCTAATGATAACTCATTTTTTTTTTATTTTTACTATCAAATGTAAATCTCTAATTTGGTATATGTTTTTTTTTTACAAAATAAAATAATAGCTATTATGCATAAACATAAAATCACAGTCATTTTAAATTTAGCCAAAACTTCCTTAATTTCATGCTTAGTTTATGATTTCTAAATATTTTTGACTGCTGGAAATGCCAATCAAGCACATAATATTTCCAGAATACATCCAATCCTTGACATGTTTTTGTTTAAGTCTAAAAACATAAAAATAAATAAATAAAACATTGATATCCTGAGTACCAAGTTATATATTCTAAATTTTGATGGAGTTCCCATTATCATTGTTATTATTATTCGATAATAAGTAGAATAATTTTTCCTTTTTAGAACAGCAATAAACTGAACCTTAAAATTCTTACTCTGAAATTTTCAAATGTGCAAAAAATTTTAATATTTTAAGTTATAGGGATTACATCAACAACAAGAGAAAATCTAAAATTACCAAATAATCTTGCAAAGTAAATTAAAATAACAAAAAATGTAATACATCATTATAATGTAATATAATAATAATATCGAATTCAAAGTTTAATAGTTTCCATGGGCTCTGACTTGTGGAGAATAATGTTATGTTGAATTATATATATATATATATATATATATACACTTCTCTTAATTGAAGCTATCAAATTAACTATCATTTTCAGCAGTTGATATAATCAAAACAACCATTGATTTTAAGACAGTTGAAATGACTTAAACAAGCAAAACCAAAATTTAGAAATTTTATTTGTCATTGTGATGACTCATTTTTTGTCATAGATAATTATATATATATATATATATATATATATACATATATATATATACATAGCATGCTATTTGTTTTGGTACTATATGTGCATATGTGTGTATATATATACAAAATAAATAATCAACAAATAATAAATAAAATTCTATTAGGATTAACTGAACCTTAAAATCAAAGAAAAGATTTATAATTGAAGTTATGTTTACAACAATTAATTTACAGAAAATTTATTGATGTTTTATAATTTACATAAGTATATATAACCATGTTGCTACTTTTAATGAATTTAAACGAGTAAAACTTACATAGCATTGAAACATATTCAACATTGCTCCTTCAAGAAAAACAAACATTTGCAACATTTTGAATATAAAATACCTTTAAATCGTCTGATGTAATCTGCACACTTTTATTCTGTTCATAACAAACATGTTTATAATGCAAAAAGCTACAAACAGTGCTTATTGACTCAAAACTTTACATTTCTAAAGACATGTTGGATGCCTATAATTTTCCTGCGCTTTCCTTAAACAACCTGCTGTTCTAAACCCTCACTAATGAAAATGAACTTCAAGAGAATCTAACCATGGTTTGATTTACATCGATGTAAAAAAAAAAAAAAAAAAAAAAAAAAAAAAAATAGAACCTTCATTAGTTTGTTTGAAAAACTAATTTTGAATATTTGACTTTCTGCTTTAAATCCATACCCTGTATCCAAAACTACATCATCGATAATGAAAGACATGGTGGCAGAACAACTAAAAACATGTTTCTATCAACCTTTTCGCTGAAGCCATTTAGCGTCTAGTGCTTGTGGCAGCAGTGATCCGTGCACTCCGACGGCAATAAAGGTTACCGCAGATTGCTCAAGTGGTACTCTTCCTCACTATACTTCTGCAAAAACGGGTGTTTCTGCAACCACCAAAAATGATCTGTAAGACCTGCTTAGATTTATCCTCGTAAGCACAAATCATAGCCATGCAAGAGAGCCCCACACTTCAAATATTTGAATTCCAACAACATTCTTGAGATCATGCAGCAAAATCTATAGCATCGGCATTCCTAAGTCGTAATATTCCTAAGAAATATTTATCGAAGTCTTAATTGTGAGTACCAAGTGCTATTTAAATGTTTTAGTTTAAGCTACAACCGTAAACAATTTAGTGAAGAGATTATATAGCAAGTGTACGTGAAAACAGTGCGCCAATTGCAGGACTTGAAGTAGCTGGAACAGACACACATGAGGGTAACCAATGCAGATACTACCAGATGATACTTACAAGTAAATCTGCAGTTGACAATCGGTCGCCAGGACGTTTCTGGATGCTGCACACATATTGTGCATGTTTTAAGGTTTTCATCACCAATGCCTAAATATGATAATACAAAGTAAAAAATTCTCACAACTTTTCGCCCAACACAACCGATAAAAATAGTACATGTCTATGCTTACCAAGCTGCAATGAAAGAGCAAAATTCGGGAGAGAATTTGTCAGGAGGTGCAGCTACGGGAGGTTGATTAATTACGAGCTCCATGAGCATGAAAAAGTTATTCCAGCCCTCTTCCTGCCCAGGTGGTCGGTAAGGGAAATAACCCAATGCGCACTCTAAAATCGTCAACCCTAAACTCCATATGTCACTGTCGTATGCATATGACTGCCCCCCGAGGCGTTCTGGCTGTCAAGTCATCCAAAGCCAATAAAAGTGAGTGACGCGACTACAATTGGTAACAATCCGCAGACTTCGCAACTGAGACCAATGTAACACACAAAATCTATTTATTTTAAATTGAAAAGAAGGAAGGTGAGAAAGAAGAATATCTAAACGATTTACACAACAATGTGACAGGAAACTTACCGACATATATGTGTAAGTGCCGACGAACGTGTCACGCTGGGCCATGGAACTAATCAACACAGCACTGACACCGAAATCAGATATTTTGACCTCACCCTTTTGATTGATGAGGAGGTTGGAGGGCTTTATATCACGATGTATGATGTGCCTGACTTGATGTAGATAGTTCAATCCCTTTAGTACCTAGCAACTCTTCCAGAAACTAATCAGCAGAGTTATCAATTTTGTACAAATGTGCAGGAGAATTCGAGTACAGAGCGCTCGGTAGCCTGCAGAGTGAAATTCGGTGAAATTAGCACTGCAATTCTGCGACAAAGCAACAAAGCAGATGGTAGGAGACTCACTTGATTCGAGATGACAGCCAAATAGGGCTCAGGTATCTGCTTTGTTTGCTTGATAATGTCGGCCAATGAGCCCCTGTCCATGTACTCCAGGACAATGGATATGATCCCATTGTGGTAGAAAGAGTGATAGCATTTCACTATGTAGGGGCACTGATGCAGTGTCAGCTGGTTGATTTTCAGCTCCTGTACAATCTGCTTCCTCACTGTTTCGTTTATGTTCATTTGAATCCCCTGCAGTGTCGCAAACTCTTATTCGCTAATGACCGTGCATGCATCCTTCTCACAAACGAGGACGCTACATTTCTCTAGGTTTGCAAAATAAAAGGGAATAGAACACCACCTTCAATGCGTAAATGTCGTTTGTCCATTTGTGCCGAACAAGCTGCACACTACCGCCCGCACCCTTGCCTAAGACCCGCACAGCCTCCAGGTCTGCCAATGAAAGTTGCGCGTCTGGGGGGTTCGCCTGTGTGTGCGTCCAATATTAAGCTAAGGGAGGATTTTAAGATCCAGCGCCATCTACTCAATTATTTAAGCAAAAGCCAAAAACGAACCAAGAATACGAGGACTACGACAATGGGCAGAGAAGCAGTCCTACATAAGCGGTGGATTCCGAAGAGACGACGCGGAGCCCCATGTGATCGAGCTGGATATCGTCATCGTGAAAAACTCCATTAGCCGTCCTGCACACCCCTCAAAAAAGAGCATCCTAAGATTCTGCTGTTCCTCATTGTCGAGACAAAGACCGTAATGAATAAACTCTTCAACGTGTCTGCGTAGTCGTATGCTTACGAGACATGCCCAGTACATCTTCCGAACTCTCAGACTCATACCTCAGGCGAGCAACTATGTGGCACCTCAAACAAGCATCTGAAGTGAGTCCTCTAAAAGAAAACCGAAAAGGGCGTCGTAGCAATTCCCTCAATTCTTCAATTGCACACACTTTAAAGAAGACCCCTGAACCGTACTTTAAAAACACTTGTATTTCAAACTAAGTCACATCTCCTTGGCCTCAAGAGACCCAAGGGAAGCTAAGAACAGAGCAATCAATACGTGTCATAGACAGTTTGTGTTAATAAGTAACTGGGGACTGTAAATTTCAATCCCTCTCTTCCAGAAACCGTGCACTAAGAAATGAATACTGCATGCTTCATTTGTACTTCACCCCTGGCAATGAATTGACGATGACCGCTACACATTTATTAGACGAGAGAGAGGTTACTTCAAAGAGTACCTAGACACTATTAAGAAATAAATCATTCAATCAATAAAAACAAAAAGAAAAGGTAAATACCCAAAGAGCTTACAAAAATCTGTGGATGGAATTCTCTTGCTTCGGCACCGCGACGCGAAGACCTCCCGTCCTATGCCTCCTACTCATATTCCCCTCCGGATCAACACAACGCCGGCACGCAATCCGATTCAGCTCTTCCAAAGCAGGGGATACAAAATCCACAAAACAGGAGAGAGAGGAAAAAAAAAAAAAAAAAAAAAGGGGGGGGGGGGTGCACCGCTGCTTTCCACTCTCTTGCAACACAATACTCCGATCCAATCCACGGCCAATTTATAACCAACAACAACAACAACACTGTCCACTTGGGCGTCCCGTTACGCACCGACAGCTACCACTCAACAACGAACCCATCACCAAACGAGACTTCAAATTGTCTATTATTATTATTATTATTATTGTGATTCCGATCGCAATTGCGCCATTAAACTACGACACATCATGTCGTATGCACACAGTAGCAGAGCTTGTAAGCGAGGCAATCCGATGCCTCGGCAAGCGGCGCTACACTGCCCTGCACTCCCTGCCTCCTTGCACTGCCTTGCCCTGCATAGCCCAATGATGATGATCCCACAACGTCGTCGTGACCCCGCTGGAAAGGAAGCTGCTTGTCCATGAATGAATGGAATGAATGAATGAGTGAGTGAATGCCCCAAGCAAGCAAATGAGAGAGGGGAGGAGAGATTGAGACTGACAGAGAGAGAGAGAGAGAGAGAGAGAGAGAGAGAGTGGTGAGTGCCGTCGTCGTCGTCGTCGTTCAGCCCTGCAACACAACAGTGAGTGCCCTCATCCTCCTCCTCCTTGTTCCTCCTTGTTCCTCCTTGTTCCGTTCTGTTCCAACAGTGCAGTGCAGTGCAGTGTTGTGTAGTGCAGGCTAGTTCGTCATGCTGCTGATAGGTGGTGCTGCGGCTGCCTGCAGCATTGTTGTTGTTTGTTGTTCTGTTGTTTTGTTGGTTGTTTAATTTGATGTTGTTTGTTATTTTAGTCTCATTGTGAGAGAGAGAGAGTTCGATGATGAATGAATCAATCAATCAATCCTTATTGTGTGGAAGATGATGACGATGACGATGACGATGCTAAGTAATGGCGGTGAGTGAAATTCAGTCCCACGATCTCACCCGCACTCTCTCTCTCTCTCTCTCTCTCTCCTCCGCTTCCTTCCCTTCCCTTCCCTCTCTCGTTTCCTCCGCCTCCCACTCCGTCCATAGTAAATTAGTGAGTGTGAAAATATGTATGTATATATAAAAATATATATAAAAGGATTTGTTTGTCAAGTGTTACGGGGATTGATGGTTCAAAAGGGTGGTTTGTTATTGACTTTGCACAACAGCAGATACTGAGCTCCCTCTTGCTCTGACAACTTTTTCTTTTCTCTTTTCTTTTTAACTTCATTACTCCATCATCATCATCATCATCATCGTCCATGTGTGTGCGTGTGTACAAAAGTAGATTATGTTAGATTTTGTGAGCAGCTTGCTGATGGGCAACCAAATGTTAGGAACCCCTAATACATACATTTGTAGGAGTGCAGGATTAACTAAACGTGAAAAAAGAAAAAACAAAAAAACAAAAAAAAACAAACAAACACACTCACACACACACTCCCACAATTATTTATGAATAAGTAGACAGGATTAAAGGTAGAACTTCTTTATTAAAAAAGTGCTGAGTACAAGGAAGGAGCCCATTCCGAGTTTTCTGTTCAATATCAACAGCTTGGCACATAATAATAATAATATTATTATTGTTTTTATTCCACAAATGGGTCAAGTTGTTGTTGGTGTTATTGTTGTTGATAGAAGATGAATAAAGGAATGAGAAAGAGGCCCCACTTAATGTATTATTATTATTATTATAAGGAGTAATGAGTGCAGTGCTATGGTTAAGAATCATGGTGTTATGAAGAAAGGATGGCATTTTTTGTGCTCATTTATATGGCTCTATTTTTTTCTTTGTAACTTTGTGGTACTACAAAGTGTGAAAATTGTGACTTGTTGGGTTATAACATTTTTATATGAATTTACGTGTCATGACAATGAAATTATTATTATTATTATTATTTCATTCAATATATTATTCCATTGTATTGATTATTATTGTGTTTTAGAAACGTGTTAGATAAATGATGATATTTCGAATATACATGTTTTAATTTAAATACATATAATAAAGAAAATATGTTTCATAATTTTCATAAATTTTTGCACAAAGTTTTGTGTATGTTTAAAATGTTTCCATTGCATAAGACTCTTCAAATACAGCCGTAACAAAATCATTTAGGAACATTAGTTAAAAATATTTTAAACATATAGAAAATGTTTAATTGAATCGAGTTTATTAAAAATATTTCAATGAATCATTTTCTCAAAATATTACACACACATATATATATATATATATATATATACACACACACACACACATAACAATCTCTTCATAAAAAATCAATCATAATTTATTTATTCTTCTTTTAATAGTAATAAAATAAACTTCTGGTAAAGCTGTCAAGTTGTTGAATACAGAAGATGATAATTTTTTACTATAGTATGGTATTTCCCAAAACTTGAGAGTGATTAATTTACATAATTTCAAGATACAATGATAAGATCAGAAATCATAATTTTCACCCTTGCATCTTTCGTAATCTATCTTGACACAACAAAATGGATACTTTGAGCATTTGTTTGTGCTATCAGCTTTTCAAAGCATTTATACTGTTCTCTTACAATTGACACTCTGGTATTTATAACCACGTATACTATATGAGCATGTGTAATTTTAATAATAAAAATTGAGGTTAATGTGTAGTTTATATAATTTAAATGTGATGGTACAAAAGCTCTCAATGTGGGATTTTATTAATAAAAATTCAAATATGAAACAATAATTTGTTTGTATGAATATTAAATCGTATATGTATATATTTACACACTTACTATATACTTTGTACAAACACCCCACCTTGGCTTAGGAGGTCAATGACGTTTGTTTGGCCACATGTTCTGGATATAAAGTCAAATGCAGCAATTAGAGTTTTTTTTTTTTTTTTTTTTTTTTTTTCCTTTAATCATCCATGCAATTTTAAAAATTAATAATAAATTCCTCTCACGTTCTAGGAATTACAAGGAAATTGTATTTTGAATTCTGATCGATATCACTGTACTATAAAGAGTTCTCAAGCCTCAATTATTATTATTATTATTATTCTTAAATCTCACTTTGTTACTTTCGTGTTATGACATACTTTCAAAAGATATGTGCAGAAGTTGAGTTATAATATTTAAAAAAATCATGTTGACTTATTTCCCTTATATATATATATATATATATATTCAAATCTTATATATTTTTCTCAACCAAAAATACACAACAGGCAATTAATTTTCACGTTGTTGTACTTCTTCTTCTTTTTTTCTTTTTTTCTTTTTTCTCCCCAATTTAAAATGAAATACCAAACTCGATTAGATGTCGGGGTCTTTGGGAAGGTTTCTCGATTCTTCTTTGTTGGGTTCAGGGTTTTAAGTTAAGCATTTTCTGCATTACGTTAATTTATTAATTACGTATTGCTATTTCTCTATCATTTAGTACTATTTTTCTATGTTAGAATAAATGCGTGTTCTTGGATTATGATCAGAGCTTGGTGGGATTGGTGGTCAGTCGTTACAGTCGTCGTAACAGTTTGGTGGGCTGAATTAAATTTGCCTCATCCAGGCCTGCTTGCAGTCCAGTAGTTTGTTTTAGCATAATCCCAGTATCTCTATTATTTCGTTTCTTAACTAGAAAGTTTTGAAGTATGACATCTATTTCTGGAAGAAGTTTCTACCATTTCCAACCAATTTCACATATGTTCTTTCCTGATGTGGAGATGTGTTTTTCATAGATCTATGAGAATGCCTCTCTTTCTCACTAGTGTTTGATCTTCAACTCGGTTTATCATTCAATCAATCGCACATGTTAATGCATAATGTTTCAATCTCTTGTACTCTTACGTCTTCGTTGCCCAGATTCCTGCGGAAGGGCTTCGAAACCTGGGCACGAAGATCGTTGAAGAGGAAGATTGAGTTTTGGGCAATCTAATACGGAATTATCATAGTATGAATTTCTTTTTTTTCATTACGAATCACGTCTTGGATCATTTGTGACTTGTCTAATGCGTTCACGGTGGCACATGAACAGTCTCCATCACTGCTTCAATTGAAGTATTCTTCCATCTGCTGAATAGCTATGTCGCCAAATCTTTTGGCTAATTACGATTGCTGCATTGTGCATGGCGAGTCGTTCTACTTGGGAGTACCACAGGAATACAACGAATGGTAAAAATTTGCGATTACGATATGTATCCTCACGCATGATACCTCGTTGTGCGATTCGAACCTGCAGCACATTGGGGTCTTCGTAGCCAGAACACTAACATCAAGTGGTCTGCTGAAGCGCAACAGAATTCAAACCATCAAGATAAATTGTTACCACTAGTGGCGTTACTTTGAGCACCGAGCACAAGATTGGGTTGGGTTTCTGAAGGATGAATCGGAACTCACTATGCTCGCTACAAGTAGCAGTTCGTTGGTGACAACCCCCAGCTCTCTCTCTCTCTGCCCATACCTGCTCTCACCCACAAATTGCAAGTGACTTGGGGGTCATGAGATCACGGCCCTGTCAGGTGTCTGTGAATTCTCTCTTTGAAAGTTCACTGCCCCACTCCCTCCCCCTCTTTCGCAACAATCTATTGACTGCTGCGAAGGCAGACATACATGCAATTCTAGATGTATGAACAGACAACACTGCAGAAAGTAGCATTCCCAACGATCCACGAAAGCGCAGCCACACTGAACATCTCCACCGGGCTACTCCGATGGGACCTGAACCGGAACCATAGCGTGGCTGCACCACCCTTGGCCCACCCACTGGAGATTAGGAGGCACGCCAGATAGCCTATCCACACCAGATTTTGCGTGGCGGGAGGAGCATCGCCAAATCCCATCTTCTAATCGTAATTGTTTACTTACAGTTAACAATCACTTGAAAATAAGTTCAGACTGCACCCGCTAAATGACAGGCCCACCTGCCCCTGTATCTCAGTCCCGTGCAGGTCGATAACGGGACCCAAAACTGAGATATGTCAAACTTGGTGATGGTGACGGAGTGCCACCAAAATGATTGAAGTAAAGGCATCAGTCAGGAATTATATCTCGGATCCGAAATCTTTCCTCCATCTGCGTCACGTGAAATGTGGAGAGAAAAGTGTAGTGCGAGGCACTTCCTGAGGTGACATGGCGATGCTAACCTAACGAAGAAGAAGTTGATTTGGCATACTTTTTCTCAGTTTTTATTATTTATTTATTTTTTTCAGGCTGTGTGTGTGCTTTTGACTTGAGTTTAGCACCACATTCTGCCTGTAACCTGACATCTGTACAGGTACCGAGTCGACAGGAGGGTGAAGTTAATCTAGCTTCTGACACGGCGTCGTGTTATCAGTTTCGTGAACGATTTGGCACATTTGTGCAAGGAATAGGGTTAGTGTTTTGCATTAGTGTGATTAGTTGCAAAGTAATACAGGAGCTATGGCGGAGGAGAACACCACTCCGTTACTGGGTGGAGATGATGCCATGGAGTCGGGAATCAAAGACAGCGATGGGACTGCTTCTGTACAACCGTCCAGAAGCTCATCCACCGGAAGAGCGCCATTCAAGTACCATAGAGTGTTGTCGGGCAAGGCTTTCAATGATTCTTCGAATCTCAGCGAAGGTATAGTGTTTCTTGCCTCAAAAAAATTAGCAGAACCACACGCGTTGCGATTCACGTAAATCTCTCAAACATAATTGGAGAGTATGATAATTTCCTACTCATCGTCTAATTTGTCTGGAAGCGATGGCGACCCGGCTTTGGTGATCCCTTAGTTGCATGGAACACGAGATGCAGGTCAAAGGGAGTACAACCGGGTGCAGAGAGAAACATTGTCATTGTACAGAGAAGTAGCGGAGGGTCCGGTCGGTGGAGCACACAAGGAAAGGGATGAAGAGGAGCCATATGAAAGCCTTGCGATAAACCTTTCCAACATTGCTAATGTTGTGCTCCTTGTTCTCAAGGTATTCATCTCCAATTTGATGAAGTGTCGAGCGTGGCTGACGGAAGTGCAAACGCAGCTTCCCTTCTTGCTCTCTATTGAAACCTGTTGCTTTGTTGCTTAGAGACTCATATACTGGGTACAGATTTTTGCGTCGGTGAAGAGCAGGTCGTTGGCAATCGTAGCGTCTACTTTGGAGTCTTTGTTGGATCTTCTTGCAGGGGTGATTCTTCTCTTCACAAGGTGGTCGATGAGGCGAGAAAATGTATATAAGTATCCAATTGGAAAGCTCCGTACTCAACCTGTGGGCATTGTCATCTTCGCAGCCATTATGGCCACCCTTGGTAATGCTCCCCCTCTATTACACTTCAGGATCATGAAACGAAGAGCTTGTTACTTGCTTGAAAGCCAATGTAATTTCGCAGGGGAGTCATAACCCTTGCACTCCAGGTGTACAAGTGCTGATCACAGCCGTGGAGCACCTCTTGGAAGGAGATGACGGAAATAAAATGAACTCTAGCGAACTTGTGTGGATGACGGTGGTGATGGTAGTCGCCACTGCTGCCAAGCTCGCTTTGTATCTCTTCTGCCGCACTTTCAAGAGCGAGATTGTTCACGCTTACTCCTTGGTAAGCAGTTGCCGTCATTCAGCGCTGTCAGGCTTGTAAGTAATAGACGGTGACTTTCCCACTAAGGATTCCGTCACGAGAAAGAGGGTTTTAGACACACAACTTTGAAAGAACGATAACCGTTGTAGGGTTTTTAGGACAGTTTCATATACGTATCATTTGATGTAACTAAGAAACTGCTGATCCCTTGCCTGGATTTTTAATCATTTATACACTCCATTTTTTTTGAATTTTGTGATCATGAGAGCAGGATCATGGCTTTGATGCGCTTACAAACATTGTCGGATTGGCAGCAGCGTTGCTTGCAAACCGATATTATTGGTGGATAGATCCTATTGGAGCTCTTGTTTTAGCTGTATACACTATCGTCGAATGGTCCAAGGCTGTGCTTGAGAATGCAGGTTTGAATTCTTCCTGAAAATGAAATCGTTTGACGTTGTATATCGCCTGTCAGTTCACTTTGAAATAAATTCGGCATCCAGGATGGTCATACCAGAGGGGTTACCGAATTATTCAGAACTCTATTTAAAAACCCTGAACCTCCGCCTAGGCTTCAACAATTCAGTTGTGTGCAGTGTCGAACCGTTTATGATGATAATTCAGTGGCTGTTACATCTTTGGCAAATCTTTGGACACAGGATCACTCATTGGAAAAGCCGCACCACCAGAATTAATTCGAAAGCTCACATTAATTACAATAAGCCACCATGAGGCAATTAGACGGATAGACACTGTCCGGGCTTACACTTTTGGAAGTCTTTACTTTGTCGAGGTCAGTATGAAACTCTAGCTCGTCTTTGTCGTTGTGTATCTTCAGTTCAGACTAGTTTATTCTAGCACTAAAACAATGTTGCATTTTGCTATTGCTGTGAGCTCTTCCTGCATGCAGTCCAATTGTGTCCTTCCTTCCAACCTAGTGGTCCAGAATACATCTAGGTTTCTCATTCATCTATGATTCTAATGCATAGCTTTCTGCGCATCAGGTGGACATAGAGTTACCAGAGCAAATGCACCTGAGAGAAGCCCATGATATCGGAGAAGACCTGCAGAACAAGATCGAAGATTTGCCTGAGGTTGAACGAGCTTACGTACACCTTGACTTTGAATCTAGACATCGGCCTGAACACACCAGGCAGCGCGGCAAAGCCACAGGTCTGATGGATTCCTGATCAAAAACTCTCCGACTAGGATGAATCTGATCACTGTTTTAAAGCATTTTAGGCTAAGAATAGCTGGCAGAATAGGTTCAGATGTAGTCTGTTTCTAATATGATAGTCCTTTCACGCCTGCTAATTCAGGGTAGAACCCCACATACCCAAGTGAAGCTCGTTTATGGAACGGCTCTGAGGATATCATTGCCAACTTAAACATTACAGACTGATCTTGCACATCCATTGATTTAAATAAACATGTAAGAAATAGGAAAACTGGGTAGAGCACACCATGCACAATGGAAGTGTTGGTAGATTAATCGGCCAAGTGGCTCTGAGATGGAAATCTCACATTGTGTTAGAATTCCAAATTCCTGAACACACATCATGTGAAGGTTGTAACATTTGTTTTTGTGCTTCTAGTTTCATGCAACGTCCTTATTTTTGCATATGAATTGAGTAACAGAAATCATAATACAATTTCAGTTACTAATGGAGCAATGGTTGTATTGTGCATTGCTACTTTGTGTACCATTTGAATCATTTTGCATGATAGGGATATCTATTAAGGCCTTGACTTAGAGTCACGAAATTTCTCCTCTTTGAGTACAATATTCTAGAATGATGTCCGAATGAACCATAAAATTTTCTTTAGGTGTAAATTGGATTTTAAAATTAAGAAATTATAAAATAAAATAAAATATTAATCCAAATTTACACTAAATTATTGTTGATGCTAGACAATTAAATAAATAATCAAAATATGTAGATTCAAAGTCTCAAGTTTTGAACCATATTTTGTTTTTGTTTGGAACAAATAATATAACCTTAAATATTCAAGATTGAACTATTTGTCCATCATCAAATATGGATGTACCAAAGTCAAAGTTAGTGGCAAACAATACTATTAATTAAATATAAAGATAGTATTTGATTTTAAGTAATCATGTATCATGATTTTAAGTAATCATGAATATATTTTTAAAATGTTTGTATAGAAATTATAAAAAGCATCATTATATGAATTACAAACAAATAATTCATTAAGTAAGTTAAATATTTTTTTAAAAAATAATTAATGAAACAAAAGATTCAACATCCTTTCTAATAAGGAAATTTTAAGTTCTTAATAAAAGTATTTTTTGGTCTTATTTATTCCATTTAAAAAGACTACCTTTGTAAATAAATAAAATATAAAGATATATTTCTTGAATTTTTACTAATATATTGTAACATATTCTAAAAATATATAAAATTAAAGTATTTATTTAACACTTTTATATAAAATATTTAGCTAAAATAGTTTTGTAATTTAATTTATTTTATTTAATTAATTTATTTTTTATATGCACCTATTATAGTCAATTTTAATAGTAAAATTTTCATGTTAATTAAAAAAATATTATCATATTATTTTATGATAGTAGTAAATAAAATTGCTCAATGCTCTCACTCTTATTCACATGGTAGTTTTTAATACAAAAAGAATAATTAATTGATTAACATGTAATAGATTAAAATAACACATACTTTGTGTTTTGGTTGTATGTACGTTTAAAGAGTGAGTTATAACAAAATTCTACCTGTTTGGTTGAATATGGTGATCATTTTTTGTTT
Source organism: Physcomitrium patens (assembly GCF_059467195.1). Taxonomy (NCBI): domain Eukaryota; kingdom Viridiplantae; phylum Streptophyta; class Bryopsida; order Funariales; family Funariaceae; genus Physcomitrium; species Physcomitrium patens. The sequence continues at coordinate 6,158,272 of NC_143425.1, read as the reverse complement.
AAATAAGCTAGATTTTTAAGTGTCTACACTTGCATGACATGTATCTTAACTTGCAAAGCAGATTTTTTATATGGGCGCCACATAGTTAGCTTGTTCCGCAAGCTATCAACACATGTCATACATGGTTAGCTTGTTGATTAAGTTTTTAACCTACCAATCAACTACAAATATATGTAAAGTCAAAAAAACATCTAAGAAACTTCTAAGAAGCTTTTTAAAAGATATTATGAAATCAATCTATTTTTATCTACTTCTACCTATTCATATTACTAAGTTAAAAATTAAAATAGATATATATCCATGACATTATCTCCTCTTTTAGAGACAAGTTCTACGAGGAGCGGTGATCACATGTTGAAAAAATCTAAGATACAGCAAATTATATTTGCCACATACTCTAATCTTTATTCCCTTTGAAGGTAGTTAATAGGTCCTCTCAACCATCAGTAATTTTTCATTCTAAGGTGGGAAGACTATCTTGTTATTTAATCATTGTTGAAACTTTTGTAACTTCTTTCAAAAAAAATATTTATAATATCATCAGGAGTTGTTTCTACCTCTAATAAAATCACCAAATATCAAGAGTCTCTTCTCAAGTTGTGATATCAAATGCATTCTATCTCACCATCTATTTGTAGAAGAACATGTCGTTCTTAGAAGTCTTCATTCATATTACATTGTCTTGAAGGCTGTGATAATTGCAATGTCTCATCCAATAAGTCAGCAAATGATGGCTCTTCAATTCAATTTGTTCATTATTAATTCTCCATCATCTTAATGCTACAATTACACAAAAACTACAAACAAAGATAGAAGGTAGAATACAATCTTTTCTAATTTATGTTTCTTTTATAGCAAAGGTTTGATATCCTTCATCTTTGTTTTGATAGATGTCATTGATGAAAAGCTTTGACCTTCTTTGTTGTATTTGTAAGATTTTTTGTTGGCTTCCATGTGCATTTGTTAATATTATATCCATGCCAATGAATAAGATATTCTAACCTATGTCACCGCGATCTTAAGTCTAAGACTTCTTCTACCTCAAATTCTTGATTATTATCTACTTTTACAAGAGGGGTGGTATTTGTTCTTTGCAATAAGCATTTGCGGTGCTCTTTTGTTGTTCATGAGCCTCTTTTAGTTGCGCCTTCATTGTTGTATGTAGCTCAAATAAATGATTTGCTAAATCTTCGGCCATTATATTATCAATTTTTGAAAGTCAAAAGCATCAAGTTGTGGATGATAACCATAATTAGCAAAAAAAGGTATTTATTATAGAGAAGAATGTATTGTATTATTATAAGTAAACTCTAAAAATAACAAAAGAGTTGCTCAATCATCTTATTGATAGTTGATAGTATGTCATGGACATACATATGTATTTTACTAAATAGTTATATGATTAGGTATGAATAGTTAAAAATAGATAAAATTAGGTTAATTTCATAAGACCTTTTAGACAAAATTCCTAAATGCTTCATAGACGCAGTCATGATGTAATATGACTATATAGTGAAATTATAATCAAAGTTGAATTTCTAATTAATATCTAATTATTTTAGTTTAATTATAATTTGATGTATCTAAACATGGCTTTTACAAAAGCCTCTTAGGTTATTTTTTTATCTTAATAGTTAGTAGGTTGAAGGTTAGTTAGTAATTTTACCTTCTAGGTTGTAGAGACTCTTCTACTACCTTAGAAAGACCATAAATTAATAAAATCAGATTAGAAGAGGTAAATAATTCATATAGTTGATACTAGGTTTAAGTTGAGAATAGGGTTGGGCTAAAAAAACCTTGGGATAGATTAGATTGATACTCGGGGGTCGACCGTTTGTGAGATAGGATCGAAATCAGACCTCTGACCACTAAAATGACAGCCTAGGACAAAATAGGGAGGCATTCAAAGATTGGAGGTTAGGGTTTGAGAGCTAGCTTGAAGTTCTTTTCATAGACATAAGAATTATTTTGAGAAAATTTTGGAGGACTTACCATTGTTGTTCAAAGTCAGGGTTTGTATTAGTGATTTGGGTTTTATATAATATAATTAAAGCTAGCAATTTTGGCTAGTTCGTGCAATTGGTGTAACATCTACAGTTGAAAATTTGATGTTGTTTGAATTATTGAGTGTACTAAGTGTATACAAATTTTTGTGATAATCTAACGGCATGGTTTAGAAATATCTAGTTTTGAGCACAAGAGGGTTTCAGAAGGTGGCAGTTTGAGGTCAGGTAGGATTTCTATGATATTTGAAGATTTATTAGCCGGATTAAGGTAAAAATTAGCATGGTATTGAAGGACTTGAAGATCAAGCTACATATCAATTTTGAAAAAAAGTTAATAGTTGGAAACGGAGAAACCATTGCTGGGATTTTTGCTTCACTTTTCAAGTTGGCGGCGGAGTGACATTAGTGCAATTTTTGGAGGTTTTCTCACAATCTATAAGTTGAATTGGGCTAAAAATTCTTGAGCATATAGAAGACTTATATTGACAATTGCATGCAAAATTCCACATTAAGTGGATGGTCAAATTGAATGTTACAACTTATTAAAGCTCACTGATTAGGATTGAGGCTTACAAGAAAAATCTAAATTGCTTAAATATGAAAATAATAAGGTAATTGGGATTTATGTATGGTTAAGACCACTAAGAATAGTATTTTAAGTACTTTTGAATTGAAATTCGGATTATATTCTTCTCGTATGGACAAAATCTATTAGGATTTCTTAGCTACTTGTGAAATATAATCTCACCTTCTACAACTAGGTACCTGGTGCATTCCTAAGCAAAACAATACGTAATACGACAATGCTGCTTGACTTTACATGTGTTTGTAGTTGATTGGTAGGTTAGAAACTTGGTCAATAAGTTAACTCTATGTTGATAGCTTATGGAAGAAGCTAACTATGTGGTGCATATATAGAAAACTTGGCTTGCAAGTTAAGATACAAGTCTTGCAAAGTCATCATATTTTGGAGGTCATATAAGACATCACCACATAGCTCTTAATAAAGAGTATATATGGAGGCAAGAGTGAAGCCTTCCTCATTCATATCAATGCTTTTATAGTCTTTAGTCTTGTTTCAAGACTTTCTAATCTTTTTATTTTTGGTAATAGCCATTCTAGTTTAATATTACATCATATTTTGAGTGGCTTTCTAGTTCTATTCAGTGACACAAGAGTGTATTGAGGACTTTCTTTCTTCCAGATTTATATCCTTAACAGTTTGACAAGAGTGCTAACATACTGTTTTTGCCTTGTTTTAGAAGTGAGTGGATAATCCCACTTCTATTGTTATATTTTAAAGATTGTAGACTACCTACCTTCAAACAAAGAATCTTATTTTTTAATAATAATCTTTACTTTAAAGAGAGTGGATTATCCCTCTTTGTGGAATTTTTTATTAGAGGTTGTGGATTATCCTCCTCTAATTTAACTTTTTGAATTTTTTTGAGTTATTTATAGAAGAAAAAATTATGGATGCTACTCTTGGTAGAAGTGAGAATAGATTTGCAACTGTTGCCAATCTTCATGAGCTTATCGATACTCTAAGAATGAAAATCTCACATATTTCTAACGTGAATCATGGAAGTACTAGAGCCTATAGAAGAAGTTTAGGATCAGTGACAAGAAGTTGTGTAATTAAAAGAAGCAAATAGATCAACCTTACAATCAAATCCATGGAGTTTTTTTTCTATAAGAATGAAAGTGACAAGGATTAGTATCCCTGAGAAGTTTCATGGAACAAGATCAAAATTTTAAAGATTTTCGTAATAAATTAAGCTCTATCTAAGGTTGTACCTTTCTAAAACCTTGATGGATTTATTTAAGTCGGATTCATAGATATACTTCTATTAAGAAGTGCTCTCTTTTGGTTTGCACCTTTAATGAAAAAAGATTTGTGATTCTTTTATGATTTGAATTCATTCCTAGAAGTGTTTACGGTCACATTCAGAGAAAGTGATCTGGAAAGAGTAGCACACACCAAGCTCTTATCTTTATGATAAGCATCACAATTAGCCACTATATATGCTACAGAATTCTAAAACCTTGCTTGCAATATAGACTAAAATGAAAAAGCCCTTATCAATCAATTTTGATATGGATTGAAGGATAATATCAAATACTTGTTACTTATAACGACAAAGATAAAATCTTTGAAATAATTTATAGCTCAAGCCATTGTATGTGGCAATTGATTATTTGAAAGATATCAAGAACAAAGATATGTCTCGAGAAGAACATATCAAATAATGATGACAGTTCTTAAGTTTTCAGAAACTTATTCATTAAGACCAAAATCAATGCAAATTGATACAATATATTTTAAATCCTTCACAGAATAGGAAAAGAGTTGACAATGTCAAGAGGGCTTATACTTATCTCCAATCGGTATTTTATTATGTGTTGTCTTGTTTGAGAATGTACTGGGCACCTAGCTATGGAAGGTGAGGTTGTGTTTTACAAACATCCAAAAAACCGAAAAGGTTTCACCCATATAAGAAGAATATAATCCAAATATTGATTCAAAAGTGTTAAAAAATACTCTTTTTAATAGCTTCATTCATACATAAACCTCAATTACCTTGTTACTTTCATATTTAAGCAATTTAGATTTTTCTTGTAAGCCCCAATCCTAATCATTAAGCTTTGACAAGCTGTAACTTCTAATCTGATTGTCCACTTAATGTGAAATTTTGCATGCAAGTGTTAATGTAAGTCTTCCATATACTTAAGAATTTTCAGCCCAATTCAACTTAAAAATTGTGAGAAAACCTCCAAAAATTGTACTACTTTTACTCAGCTGCCAACTTAGAAGGTGAAGCAAAAATTCCAATAATGATTTTTCTTTCTGCAACCATTAAGTTTGACTCAAAATTGGTTTGTAGCTTAATTTTTAAGTCTTACAATACCATTCCAAATTTCACATTGATTCAATTAATAGATCTTAAGATATCATAGAAATCCTATCCAACTCCAAACTGCCAACTTCTGATATGTACTTGTACCAAAATCCAAATATCTCTCAATTGCACAATTGGATTATCACAAAATTTTACATATTTTTAGAACACCTAATTATCCAAGCATTCTCAAAATTTTAATAGTAGATGCAATACCAATTTTATGAACTAGCTAAGAGTGCTAGCCCTAATTTCATTGCATAAATTCCAAGTTGCTAATACAAACCTTGACTTCCAACAACAATTCGTAACTCTCCTCAAATCCTACCAAAACCAACCATATGTCTTTGAAAGAAGCTCTAACCTAGCTCTCAAACTCTAATCTCCGATCTTCAAATGAAACCCTATTTTTTCCTAGGCGGTTGTTTTAGTAGCCAAAGATCTGATGGTGACCTTGTTTCACAAACGGTCAACCCTTTGATATCATTCTAATCTATCATAAGGATTTTTTAGTCCAATCCTATCTTCAACTTAATCTTAATATCAACTATATTAATTATTTACCTCTTTAAATCTATTTTAGTCAATTTATGGCCTTTTTAAGGTAATAAAAGAATTTCTATATCCTAAAAGGTAAAAATACTAATTAACTTTCATATACTTGCTATTAAGACAAGAAAATAGGCTAAGAGGCTTTTATAAAAGCCTTATTAAACATATTAAATTCTTATTGAACTAATATAATAGAGTATTAATTAAAAAATCATTTTATTCATATTTTTACCATATAATCATATCACAACACGACACCAGTGCTCATGTCTTATTTGTGAAGAAAAAAGACGGATCTCTATAGATGTGTATCGATTATTGAGGACTTAAGAAGAACACCATGAAGAATAGGTATTCTCTACATTTGATTTCAATACTTCTTGATCAACTAAATCAAGCAAAGATTTATACAAAAATAGATCTATAAAAAATATATAATTTGGTCTCTATAAAGAAGGAGATGAATGGAAGTTTGCTTTCTAAACTAGGTATGGATATTTTGAATATAATATCATGCCTTTTGGAGTCACGAATGCATCAACTACTTTATAACATTAAATCAATAATGTATTTTATGAATTTTTTGATTATATTATGTTGTCTGTTATTTAGATAATATTTTAATGTATTTAAAGAATATTAAAGAATATAAAATTCATGTTCGTGGTGTATTACAAAAACTAAAAGATGCACAATTATACGCAAAGATAGAAAAATTTGTATTGCACACTACTCAAGTTGATTTTTTTGGGATATATGATTTCTTATAAAAAAACTTATGATGGATCCAAAGAAGGTCCAAACTATGAAAGATTGAAAGCCTTCAGCAACAATAAGAGATGTGCAATGCTTTTTGGGCTTTGCCAATTATTACAAAATCTTTATCAAGAATTTTTCACAAGTTGCAGTTCTACTAATAGGTTTGATTTATAAAGATAAACTTGATGGAATAAAGAAGCCAAAGCATCGTTTCTTCCTTTAAAGAAAGAATTCATTTCTGCATCAACTTTGTATTGCGTTGACTTTTCTAAGGTATTTTTTATGGAAAAAAATGCATCGGATTTTGCCTTCAATGCGATATTGTGACAAATGGAAATAGATGACAAACTCCATCCAATAGCTTTCCATTCCAAGAATTTTTTAGCAATCAAGATTAATTATGAAATCTACAATAAAGAACTTCTTGCAATTATGGATTCATTTCAAGAATAGCATCATTATCTACAAGATACTTCAAATCTAGTCACAATATATATAGATTACAAAAAACTAGAGCATTTCATGTTGACATATGTTTTGAATCATTGCCAAGCCTGTTGGAGCATGTTATTATCAAGATTTGATTTCAAGATCACATATTGATCTAAAAAACAACAAGATTTATCAGATTTTCTTTCTAGACACTCTTATCTTACACCAAAAGAAAGAAACATATCTTTTGATTAATTAAAAATAATTATCTTAAAGCTAGAACATTTTCATCTTCAAGCAATGAAATCAACATTGACTATTGATTTGACCTTTGTCAAACAAATTCAATCAAGTATGTCTTTTGATCCTCTTGTTTATGATATCAAGAATTTTTCTTTTAAGTTTTATAATATTTCAAAGTTTGAGTTCAAGAACAACCTACTCTATTTTGAAGGATGCATATATGTTCCAGAAAGAGAAGTATATTTACGTATTCTTTAAGCATGTCATGACTTTCTAACAGCATGACATTTTGAATACAATGAAGCTTTAGAGGTTATATCTAGAGATTTTTGGTGTTTGCAAATGTAGAAGGTGGTAAAAGACCTTGTCTAGTTATGTGACATTTGTTCAAGATCAAGAATTCTCCATCATCAATCCTATAGACTTTTCCAACAATTGCCTATACCCAAACAATTATAGTCTTATATTTCTATGGATTTTATTACAAATCTTCCAAATTCAAGTTTATATGACTCTATATTTGTAATCATAGATCAATTTACCAAAATGGCACATTTTGTATTATGTACAAAATCTATTTCAGGTAAAAAAATATCTAAGCTTTTCATTGATAATATCTATCGCTATCATAGATTGCCAAAGGATATTATATCAGATAGGGAGACTCAATTTCTATCAAGATTCTCAAGAATTCTATTTAATATTCTAAAGATAGATATAAAGCTTTCTTCAACTTTTCATCCTCAAACTGATGGACAAACAGAATGGATGAATTAAGTTTTGAAATAGTATTTGAGGTGTACCATCAACTATCATTAAGATGATTAGATAATTCTTTTGCCATTGTTAGAGTTTGTATATAATAATTTAGTACATTCTTTTACTCAATAAATACATTTCTTTACAAATTATGGTTATTATTTAGGACTTGATACTTTTGACTTTTCAAAAGTTGATGATCATACGGCCGAAGATTTTACAAATTGTTTGTGAGAGCTACATGTAACAATAAAGATACAATTAAAAGAAGGTAAAAAATAAAAAAAGATAAAAATGCTCCAAAATTTAATTTTTATGCTGTGTTTGTCCATCAGTTTGAGAATAGAAAGCCGAAGATAGTTTTATGTCCACTTTTAAAATCTTAAAAAGCATTCTCTAAAATCTTTATATAAATTAAGTTCTTTTCTCTAATATAATATTCTTAGGTGATCTATGGTAGTAATAAATGTTGGCAAAGAAAAGATTAATTATTTCTTTATTTGTGATAGTTTTTCTATATGGTATAAAATAAAACATCTTGATGAAACGATCTACTATCATGAATTTAGAATCATAAGAACCTAAGAGTGAAAGATTCATATTAAAATCCATAAAAATAAAAGACCATAATTATTTTGAAATAGATAATAGTTGAATAAGTCTATAATGTCTATGACGAGGAGTTTTTGACCTTGAATGAACATCACATGATTAAACAAAGTCTTTCACTATCTTTTATATTTAAGGCCACCAAAAATATTTAGATATAAATTCTAAAATCTTATTCTATCCATAATGTCTGACCTCTAGAAAGTCATGACATGCTTGAAGAACACGTTGTCGTATTGTGGTTTGGCTATTACAAGAAAATAATGTAATTATATCTTTAATATATAATTTATTAAGTAACATGGTGAGAGCCATGTTAGTAAATTTTAGTTGGTTGTAGAATATAATTTGATTATAACTTTGAGAAGAGGTTGTTTAAAAAGATTACTATAGAATTTGTATAACTTTAATTTCCTTTTGATAGTGGCTTTTAAGATTGGTTTTGGTTGATAGTAACTTCTAAATATTTAGAGTCACCTTTGTTAGACATTGGTGATCTTTGAAAACTTATTTTGGTTCTTTTATTTGGTGTATAGAGCATAAATTATGTAAATCTTATAAGAAAAAGGATTGAAGAAGGATTTTGGTAGCAAAGGGAGTAATTCAAGCACCAATATAGATGAATGGAGATGAATGATGAAAATCTCCATTCCTATTGGTCAAAAATCATAACCAATAGGCTTTGAGGAGGTTGCTCGAGGCCATATTAGAGATTAGGGTTAGTTTTTTGAAGCCATTTGAGCTTTGAAGGCTAGGATAAGCAAGTTTAGGTTTTTTGCTATGGTTTTGGTACAAGTTTTGTATGGTTTGGAGTTTATATAAAAGAGATATAAGAACTCAAAGTTAAGGTATTGATTTAGGAGCTACTGTCACTCTTTTTAACATAACACACGCGTACAGATAATAATTGAGGATTGGTAACTGCGATTGGAGAGAATACTTTTGCGGCTATATTTTTCACATACTGCTTAATGGATTCTAAATTAAAGAGAAGGAGTTATTAGATTTTGAAGTTAGCACATGCAATCTAAGGGTAGTAAGTGACCCGATTTACTAGAGGTTGTGACTTGAGCTATATCTTGAGCAATTTGACAAGGTTTTGGCTCAAAAGTTCAAGAAATATGTAATTTTATGTTAATAAAATTTTTATATAATTTTTATGATATTTTAGTATTGGTTTATTGAGTTAGTAAGAAAATAGTGTTTCGGTACTTGTAAATTAGGGTTTAGATGCTAGAAATTGCCATTGGTTTTTTTTGTGATAAAATTTAAGGATGAATTATATCTATTCTTTAAATTTGAGATAAACTAAATGGTTAGATCAAGAGTTATGAATTTCTAAAGTTTAGAAAAAGAAAATCCTTTGTAGAAAAAATATGTTTTGAAGGGATTTTGTTATATTTTGAATTTTATGCAAAATAAAGGAGTTTTGGAAGCTAAGACAAGATTTATATAAAGGTTTAAGTTACATTCTCTATAGCTAGATATCCACTATATTCTCAGATAGCAAATCATGCCATACGACAACGTAAACATGCTTCTCTTTCTAGAATGTACAGGCATCTTTTGAAATAGAGTAGGTTGTTTTTGAACTCAAACTTAGAAGCATCATGAGACTTAAAAGAAAGGTTCTTGGCATAATGAATAAGAGGATGAGAGAACATACTTGATTGAATCTGTTTGATAAGGGTTGAATTAACAATTAATATTGATTTTATTGCTCAAAGATGAAAATGCTCCAACTTCAAGAGAATCATTCTTTGTTAATCAAAAGATATATTTATTTTTGATACAATATAAGAATATCTAAAAAGAGCATTTGACAAATCTTATTATTTTTGGATTGATAAGTAATCTTAAAAACATGCACTAACAAGCTTGGTGATGATTCAAAATATATATTGACATAAAATATTTAAGATTCTTGTGATTAGTATAAACAATGACTAGATTAGAAGCGTCTTTTATATGATGGTGCTATTCTTGAAATGAATCCACAATTACAAGAAGTTCTTTGTTGTGAATCTTATAGTTAATTTGGGCTATTGGAAATTTTTTTGAATGAAAAACTATTAGATGAAGTTTATCATTTGTTCCTATTTGGAATAATACTACATTCAAAGCAAAGTTCAATGTACATATTTCTATAAAAAATAGATTATTAAAGTTGTTTTAATACAAGTTTGGTGCGAAAATAAAGGCTCTCTGCAAAGCTTCAAATATTACTTCCGCTTCTTGATTCTATTGAAGTTTGTTTTTATAAGTCAATGTGTAAGTGGAGCTGTAACTTAAAAGAAGTTCTTGATAAAGATCAAGTGACTTATTGTAACTCAATTATATGATAAAAATATAATAAAAAATAAATTTCTAATTAATATTTAATCATTTTGATTCAATAATAATTCAAGATATTTTAACATGACTTTTATAAAAGCCTCTTAGTTTATTTTCTTGTCTTAATAGCTAATAGATTAAAGATTAGTTAATAATTTTATCTTGTAGGTTGTAGAAACTCTTTTATTTCTTTACAAAGATTATAAATTAATTAAATAAAATTAAAAGATGTAAATAATTAATATGATTGATACAAGGATTATATTGAAAGTAGGATTGGCTAAAAAGCCCCCAAGATAAGTAAGATTGATATCCAAGGGTTCAATATTTGTGGAATAGGGTCAAAATCAAACCCCTAGCCACTTAAATGATGGCATAGGGCAAAAAGAAGGCATTTGAAGGTCAAAAATTAGAATTAGTGAGCTAGCTTTAAATTATTTCTAAAAGTATAAAAGTTTTTTTTTGGAAGGTTTGGAATGACTTTACAATTGTTGTTTAAAATCAAGGTTTTTATTGATAATTTTTAATTTATGCAATATAATTAGGGCTAGTACTCTTGGCTAGTTTGTATAATTGGTAATACATCTATAATTCAAGATTTGATAATGCTTGGTTGATTAAGTATGCTCACTGCATATACATTTTTATATTAATCTAACAATGTAATTGAGAGATATTTAGATTTTGATAGAAGAAGATATCAAAAGTTAGAAATTTAAAATTTGATAGGATTTCTATGATATTTAAAGATCTATCAATCAAATCAAGGTGAAATTTGGCAAGGTATTAGAAGACTTCAAGATTAAGCTATATATGGATTTTGAATTGAAGATAATAGTTAGAAAAGGGGAAATGCTATTGGGACATTTGTAACAACTTTCAAGTTGGTAGTTAAGTGATATTAATATGTTTTTTGGGCTTTTTTTCACAATTTGTAAGTTGGATTGGATTGAATGTTTTTTTGAATGTATAGAAGGCTTATAGTGGTATTTGTGTATAAAGTTTGTACCAAGTGGATGATCAAATTAAGAATTATAGCTTGCCAAAGCTCATTGACTAGATTTAGAGCTTACAAAGAAAAATCAAAATTGCCTAATTATGAAAGTAATAAGGCAATTGGAATTTACATATGATTGAGGTTACTAAAAAGAGTATTTTTGAGCACTTATACTAGCTTTAAGTACTTTTGAATTAAATTCTAATCCATCTCAAAAATATATTAAAACATAATTAGTGAATTTGACATAAAATCTTGAGGTGCAAGCTATTGAAATTTAATTATTTTATTTTTATTTTTATTTAATGGAGAATAAGAGCTAGAGTTTTGAAGGAATTATAGAAAAAGCATCAAGTGGAGCTTCTAGTGGAGTTTCTTCTAAAGAACAAGGTATGTACATGGATTCAATCATTTCAAATATATTTCAAGTCTTTTAATTATCTATGAAACAACAACAAAGCAATGATTGTAAAGAAGCTTTAGCAACCAAAACATTACAAGCAGTGGTCAATAAAATTGATAAATTTAATGGAAGAAATATTTTAAAGTACTTAAGATGGTATGTACGAGAAATAGAATTAAATCAAGTTTTTAAGAAGAAGTTGATTAAACTATTTGGACTTGCTATAATACCAGAGATAAGAGAACATGCTACATCAATTATGAATAGATATTGAAGATGTTTGAAAAAAATAGCTTTGATGATACCATAGATAAATTACAAATATCATTAGATTTAAATTTTGAGGGTGATGATAAGATAGTAAATGTACAATCTAAGGAATTTTATAACGAGGTGAAAGAATATGTTGATAGATATGATAAGAAAGTGGAAACTAAATACAAGACTATTGCTAAGAAGGTTAAACTAGTGATATTATTACTACCATTGGATTATAAAAAAAAGGATTGAAAGGACTTTTATACAATCTAATTTGACAAATTCAAAGAAAATAAGGCATAAATTTAAAGATAATTTGACATTAGAAGGATTGAACATTGGATGTGATGACTTTTTGACAGTATTATGCTAGAAAATAGAATAATATCTAAAAATAAGGTAAAATATTATGAAATTTTGGATTATAATTAAAAAACTAAAATAAAATAAAAATTATTTTTTTGGTTGTGTTCAAGCTTCAATATACTAAAGCAATTGAACTAATAGAGGTAGATTCAAACACGAGAAAAGATTGGTTATATAAATTATATCTGTTATTGTCACAATTGACTGTACTCTAGCTACCTGAAATCAATTATCAAACTACAAAACACCAAGGCTTACTACTTCTGATTTAATTCAACACATAATCTATTCTACAACTATCAATTCAACAATACTTCCATATTTTTATCAGTTCATTTTTTACTTATTCTCTTTGCGGTTTATATATATTCAATTACTGATCTCCAGCTTACTTATTATATTCAATTTCTCAATGCATCACATAGAATTCAATATCTTCACTTAATATAATACAATTCGATAATGTCAATTCTCAAGGTCATAGATTTTTTTCAAAATGGTCAATCCAAAGTTATATTCCACAATATTCTAATCACAATTTCAACAATACTTCTCTCGATCACAATTCTTCATAAGCAAATAATAAAAACAAAGAAAACAAAGAGGTAGCACCAAGCTTCCCTTCGACTTACGACTCTCATAGTCTGGCCCCCCGACTTACGACTTTCATAGTCTGGCCTCGATCTCCCACTTCTCAACCTCTTTATCCTACTAAAAGATGGACCCTTTGAATTCTTAACCATTTGTTCCTATAACAACCTACTATTACCAACTAAACTACCTAATCATAAGTCTAATTCTCAAGATTGTCAATAATCAATTTGTAACTTACGACAAAATTTATTTACATATTTTACATAGCCCCACTCCTAATTATGCAACACCCTCGCAAACACACAATTGTTAGCTATCTAAAAACTACTTAACAAAACTCTACAAAGGTACTATTTCTTATGGCCCTTTGAATTGAATATTTATTATATTATCGAATGTACGTTCTACCGAATCTGGTTCCAATTACAAAACTTCTTCCTCTTCCAGTCCTTCCATCGACTCATTTCTTAACTAGTTTGATAGATCTTCATTACATTCTCCCAATTCATGGACTTGAGCTTCCAGTTTCAAGATCTGGGCATCACGGAGTTCCAATCGATGCTGTTGACTTATCCATTCTGGAATATCATCAATCAATACTTGTGACTGGCTCCTCATTGTTAACTCTTAATTGAAACTACTACCCTCGAAAATACAAGAAATACAAGAAAATGGCACTCCAACAAATCCAAAACAACACCACAGAATGACTTTAATTGGTGCTCTACTCCTATATTTTTACTACCTGGTGATAATGACAATATGTTACCTATACTGTCTGTGGAAGGTAATGCGAAGTAATCTTTTTTAGTGGCCGCATTAAGTTTCCCAAAATCCTGAAAAATTTGGATTTTTCCGTTCTTTTTCGGCACCATCACAATTGGAAAAAACCACTCACTATTTGATACCAGATAAATATAACCAACTGCAAGAAGCTTGTCCAATTCCTCCTTCACCATGAGGAAATATTTAGGATTAAGGCAATGTTGCCTCTGCTGTACCAGTTTAGCATTTTCCTCTAAAATGATATGATGCTCACAAACTTCAATGGTGATATCTTTTAGATCATCATAAGTCCAAGCAAAAGCTGATTTATGATGTAAGAAAATTTTTATCCAACAAGTTAACTCCTATTCCTTATTACCTTCATAGATCTTAATTGTCTGAGGCTCTGCTGTGCTCATTAAGTTGATAGTTTGACATAAAGGTGTAGTGGCAATGTTCGGTTTCAACCCTTGTAATGGTTTAAAATGAGTCTATAAGTCCAACATGTATGAAGTACTAAATCCTATGTCTAGGGCACTCACATGGTGCACATCATACTTGGTCATCCAATCAATACTAACTTTAGCAGAGATTTCCAAATCAGATGAATATAACAAGTACTCCCCCGGACCTCCACATTGATACACCATTCTAAGGTGTTGGTCTGCTTCCATGGATGCCTCCGTAATCGTTGCTACTGTGTTATTATTGGAGCTAAGCTTATCATCCGACGTCAATTCAGATAGTGATAATTGAGACTCCCCGTGATAGTGTACTGGGTACATTTGTAATACCATTTTATCTCTATCCTTGCCAATTGTCAAAGTACCTCGATTCCAATCGTTCTTTGCCTTCGTCCCACAAAGTCAGGGTCACCCCAATAAAATTGGATACAATAAAGTCAAACGTTGTAACCAAAAGATGATGTAGTCAATTTTATATGTAATACCGATAATTATAGTTTGAACACTCCGTAAAATATCCATTCGTTTAACCCAGCTATGATCTACCATCCTTAACACCAATGTTGTAGTTACTAAATGTTCCAAATTTAAAGCATCCATTGTATCAACATTCATTAAATTGATGCTCGAACCACCATCCACTTGAACACCCGAGATCATAACATCGTGAATCGAAACATCGATGGTTGGTGCAATTGGATCAGGATTCAAATTGACTTCACAAACTTTCTTATTACATTGCCTATGCCATGTTAACGATGAATTCAATGAAGAATGACATTCTGGTGTAACCGTTAGAAGTTGCTTCATAGAAATAGAAAGCCAAATAGCATCTAGATCCTTGAAAATATCATAAGGTTCCATATTTAAGGTAATTTTTAATGCCCTCTTTCTTTTCATTGGTTGAAGTTTAACTCCGTAAGGTAAGATATTCTTCCGTCCTGGACTTGGAATTGGAATAGTAGACGAAACTTCCTTGGAATTAGTGTCCCTAAGAAGATCTTTCAATAAAAAGTATATTTTCCAAAACTATGTATAAAACGGAACAGCTTGAAATAGAACCGAAGCCTCCGTAAGCGGTACGTCATTAGGGTGCATAACCGATTTAGGTCTTATACTGAGTAAGGGATCCATGTCAAGACTTGGATTGAATGGCCCCGTAATTGGATCTAATTGGTCCTTCGCTTCAGGATCATCCAAATGTTGGATTGATCCTTTCTCCTTTTGTTGACTTCTTATAAGGACAGCTTGGACTACTTCTACCTAATGAACTCGTGATTTCTGTGTTCCGTTATTTTTTTCTTCTATAATTTATACAATCAATTGTATCTTCTGATCATGATTATTAGGGTTAAATGGAACATTGTATTAATAATGAAAATGACCTGATTGCTTGCAATTCCCACATACTTGAGCATATTCGTCTATAAACCTTGGATTAGGGCATTCACTGGTATAATGACCAATTTATTGACATCGGTAGCAACGAAGTGGTCTTCTTGCACCCCCATCATATATACTTGGTGTCTCCACCGATATATACCTACTAGGCTTGTTCCATATAGAGTTAGAAAATGATCCTAGTTGTCTCGTTGGTACAGAGGGTACTTGATTCGATGATGTCGGTGGAGCATATTGTTGATACCTCTGCTGCTCTTTCCTATAGGTCTAGAGGTTTGATATAGACCCGTGATTAAAATTAGAACTTTAAAAATTATTGAATGTTCGATTTTATGGATTAGATAGATTTCCATTCCGTCTATACGTATTTTTCATTTGAACTTGATTGGCATCCCACTAAGTCGGTGGGATCATGGTCTGATTACTGAATTGTTATTGCCTTTATAAATGCTAGCAGTTTTGAGTAGGATGCTTTCCTCCACAAAATGTATATTGAACACCTGTTTGTCTGAGTAATGGACATTCCATATCAAAATGACCTTGTCCTTTACAATTATTACACCATACATTAGAACTTATATTAAAAGGCTTATGTCGTTTCTCCTTATCTTTAGCCAAATTCATGGCCAATTCTTCCATCTTTTTTATTAGATTTAATAACAAGGCTTCATTTGCATCTTTAACAGTCGCATTTGTGAACAATTTCGGTTGTTGATAAGTTGGTGATGTAAAATAAGGTATCATTGTTATTGGCGCTATTGCTTACAGTGGAGTAGCATTAATTGGTTGTTGCAATAAAACATTCTTCATATTGGAGACAGCCATTTGTGGATAATTATCCATCAACACATTTTCTAGTTGTATTTGTTGGCTTCTTGAACTTGGAATCATCATGGCCCCCACTATTAACAATTGGTCATAATGACATTCTTTCCACACCTTTGCTCATGCCAACGATGCTTCTACTGTAGCTGATTGAGCCTCTTTTACAAACATTTTTAATTTTGGTGGATGCAAACTGTTAATTAATATCGACAATATAAATGCATCTGGCATTTGATTATTTGACCATTTATGAAGTATATCCGTGATCCGGCCATAATAAGACTCTACTAATTTCCCCACAAACATCCTGCTATTCATAAAACTTTCTCGAAGCCGATCTTTAAATCTAATTGGTCTAAAATGGATTAGAAAGGTATTTCTCAAGGCCTCCCAATTAAAAAATCTATCCACTGGTTACCGATTATACCTTTCAAAAGTTGTATCTTTTAAAGTTGTTGGCAACCATCTCAACCAAATGTCTTCAGTTCTACCATTATTAGCCACGCTGTCGTGTTGTAACACGAGTATACAGTGAAAATAAAAAGAAAGGGGAATTTTATTAATATTCAGTTACCTTGAATATTGGGAGCATCGATCAACTCGAGTACAAATACTGAGTGGTCAGGTTCAGTCACTCCGTTACAGTCAGCCGGGGCATACTGAAATGCTCCATTCGATTCCAATAACGGGAGTCAGCAGGAAGAGAGGACAAATTTGACCCAATTACGGGAACATCTAGGTTACTACGGGCATCTTTCCCAATATAGGACCTGAATTGGTCGGGCGACTCAATGTGGTCCCGATTACGGGGTTTGATTCTGTTTCAGGCTGTCCTGTTCTCTGTGCCGTCTCAGGGAACGTTGTTTTCGGTAAATGGATTTCTTAAAGGTAAAAACGGAGGAGAAAGCCTTGATGACGTGAGCCAATTTTGGATCTAAGCTCTGACGGCGGGAGCCAATTCCGGATCTAAGACGGAAGATTGAAGAAATTCAGAGGATAAGGTTAGGGGGGATATAGTTTTGGAGGGGTGTGGTTTTTTTTTTTTTTTTTTTGAGGGAAATCGGGGGGGGGGAAGGATTTTTCAAGCTTCTGCAAGGTTACCAGTTCGGGTTTTTTTTTATTGGAGGTTTTTGAAGATCAAGGGAAAGAGAGAGAGGAGCTTCATGCTTCGGGTCGGGGAAGGAAAGACATAGAATTTGGATTTTTCTTCTTCGTAGAGTTTTGGGGAAGACTGAGGCAATCGCTGCTGAAGTCAGTATTGTAATGGTGAATCGGGATTTTTTAAATGAAGTGGGTTTGAATACTCTTGACTGTTTTGTGAAATCGAGTTACGTCTGTGATTGAAGGATTAAAAGGGTGTCTATAGGATTGAGTATGCGGAGTGAATGAAATTTATTGGGTTAATCTAACAAGACAGTCAGTAGATACAAGATCGTAAGTACAAAGTAGTATTGAAGGTTAACAGTTTGGGTTGTACAGGGTTCTCTGTAACGTCTAGAGACCTACCGGCTGGGGCAAAAAGGACTTCGACAAGCAATCGAAGAGCACCCGTATAGATTTACGGTACATTGTTGCAGTCGTTTATATTCCAGCAGTCAAAAACTGATAGACTGCTTGACTATCGGCGAATCTCCATACTACCTTCTACAGCCAAACGCCCGGCGCGTTCTCAAGCAGGAAAGCACGTAATACGACATAAGTGGTGAACCCGACGTGAAAGCTTGAGGTAGAAGGTATTGGATTTCAGTTGATTTTATCTTTATTTTTATGGAAAACGAAAATAAAAATTTTGAAGGATTTTTGGGAGAAGTTTCTGGTGGGGAGTCTTCTAAAGGACAAGGTATGCACATGGATCCGTCTATTGCTAGTTTGTTTCAAGCCTTCTCATTGTCAATGCAGCAACAGCAAAGCAATGATCGAAAGGAAGCTTTGGCAACCAAAGCATTGCAAGCAGTGGTCAATAAAATTGATCAATTTGATGGGAGGAATATTTCAAGGTATTTAAGATGTTATGTTCGTGAAATGGAATTAAATCGGATTTCTGAGAAGAAAATGGTTGCACTATTTGGACTTGCCACGATACCGGAGATAAGGGACCACATTACATCGATTATGGATCGTTGTGGGAATTCATGGGAGGATTTTTTACATGCATTGAAAGACGAATATTTCTTGAAAGATACTGATCGCGTTACTAAGAAGCTGTTTCTGGGATGGATTGAACGGCCCAATAAGAATTTGCAAGCAACAGAGCTACTAAGGGAATTTGAGAGGCAGTACTCTCAATTATCGAAGGTAGAAAAATTGACATTGGAGCCGAACAAAGTTGATCTATTTCTTCAAGCTGCTGATGGAGAATTGCAAGAGAAATTAGAACCCCTTCTTGAAGACAAAGAAGAAGACGAAGGATTGACAACGAAGTGGAAGAACGTTGAAGATGCGGTGGGGTTGCTTACAAAAAAAGAAAGGAGGAAGGATAGGAGTAATATTCCGAAACAAGTACAAGCACCCAAAGCTCCAGTACGTACTACACCACCGACAATGCCTACAGTTCAACCTTCGACATCCTTGTCAAAGAAAACAGATATGGGTATGGAAGAAATTATACGAGGAATGCGAGATCTTCAAATCAAATTGGCAAGACTTGAAGAGAATACTTCTATAAACAATTCGAAGAATGTTTCAAAACAAGGATATGTACAAAGATGCATTTGGTGTGATGATGCTTCACACACTAGAAAAGATTGCAATGAATTTAATAATATGATACGGCAGGGAATTATTTGCTGGAAAGATGGGAAGATAGCATTGAAAGATAGGGAGGATCTTCTTCAAACCAATTTTGGCAAGGGAAGAATGAGAGCATTGGTTCAAGATTACTTAAAAGAGCATGAAACAGTAGTACGAGAAAGTGCAAGTTATGGTGCTAGAGTAGATGATGCAATTGGTGGAAGTACGGAAAGTAGTGAGTTTTGGGCTTCTGCCGTTTCTACAATGCAAGAAGGAAAATTACCTCGAGAAGCATTATTGAGAACTGCAGCTACAATACGAGGAAGAACAGGTTGAGAGGATCCCGTTGAGCTTCTTTCAGTTCATGCATATATTGCTAAGAGCCAACATGAAGCTTTGATGGAAGAAAAAAGACGAGGAAATTTTGATGATACTAGAGAAGGAAATTCTTTTAAGAGGCAAACTCGAGGAGACAAGGCTCGGGAGGCAGCTTCACAAGAATTGCCTGTAAAGGATACCTCAGCATCATTGGGAGAAAAAACAACGGAGACAAAAGATAAGGGCAAATCAATTGCTTATAAGCTACTTTCTGACATTGAAGCGGCAACAAATTTGAAAGGGATATTGGAAGAACGTATATTAAACGCTAAGGTGGAATTCACATTGAAAGAAGTCTTGGAAATTGCAAAGAAGGAGTTTCATGATGTTATCATTGACAGCATTAAGCGAAAGAGGCAATTAATGAGCGAAACTGGAATGAGTCATGCTATTGATGCAAGAATATGTAGAGATGAAGAAGAGGTTGATATTGGTTACAAGCAACCAACAAATGAAAAGAATGGGTATAATCAGCGAGTACGTTTCGAAGATTTTAGTGACAAGGAAATGGAAACTTTGAGCCATTATACTCGAAAGCATTGGGCAAAGGCAACTACTGAGGTATTGGTGAAGGTAGGAGATATAGAAGAACCAATAGTTGCTTTGGTGGACCATGGTTCTGAAATAAATCTCATGTCTAAAGATCTTTATAAGAAGCAGAAATGGCCAATTGATATGGAACATGGATGGGCAATACGAGCAGCTAATAACACACGAGGCGAATTATATGGAGCTTGTCCAGATGTCAAAATTCGGATTGGAGATGTTGCGACGGAGCAACATTTCTTCGTTCAAGATACAACGTCTTATCCATTGATTTTAAGACAACCTTATATCAAGGCAACACGGATGGAAACAAAGGTATTTGACGATGGTTCTGCTTATGCAAGGGTACAGAGCGAAGATGGGAGGAAAGCTGTACAATTTCTAATAGTACCTCCTAACCATGAACGGAATCGAGATAGGTTGAGGGAGAAACCATTGCCAAAGATTGTTGAAGGATTTAAGGATTTTGGGGAGGTACCACTGTAAAGCGAGATTATGGAGGTACAAAAGAGGAGGTACTCTCACGAGATGAAGGTGCCTTTGATGCGAGTTTTATTGGTATATTGGAGAATGGAAATATTATGTATAAGAAAGTTGATGATTTTAAAAGAAAAGAAAGAAAAAGATTATATGATATTGAAGGACAGTTACGCAAGATAGGTACATTGCAAGATGATGAGAGGATTTTGGGTGTTTATGAAGAAAATGGGCTGGAAGATTCATTGGAATTGATTACATCTATTGGGTTAGGGGATAATGATAAGATTGTTGAGATTCATTCGAGAGAGGTTTATACCATGCTTGAATCTTTTCAAGCACCAGAAGTCACAGTAGAGACGAGATATAAAACGGCAGATAAGAAGATAAAGCCTGTTGCCGGACCATTACCAGAGGATTCTAAAGAATAAATGGGAGAAGCATCAAAAGAAGCAAGTTTAAGAGATCCAATGAGTATTGGACATGAGTTTACTGAAGAGACTTTTGAAGAATTGAAGATTGGTTCTGATGGTTCTTTATTGCCGGAGGAAATTACTTGCTTCAAAAAGATGTTGGCTAAACAAGGTAGATCGTTTGCCTTCGAATCTCATGAAATTGGGTGTGTGGATCCAAATATTATAACACCTATGGTTATCTTCACTGTACCGCATGTACCTTGGAATCTAAGACCGATTCCAATATCGAGGGCACATTTACCTAAATTGGTGGAACTATTGAAAGAAAAGATAAAGATGAAAATATTAAAACCTTCATTTGCGCCGTATTCTAGTCGATGGTTTACGGTACCTAAGAAGAATGGGTCACTGCGGTTTATTCAAGATATGCAGCCGATGAATGCTGTAACTGTCAGGAATGCAGGAATTGGACCTATTGTGGATGAATTTGCTGAGGCGTTTGCTGGAAGGGCGATCTATTCAATGGGTGATTTGTATTCAGGTTATGATCAATTTCAACTTGTCGAAGGAAGTAGAGATATGACAACGATGAGGACACCGCTTGGATTGGTTAGAATGTGCACTCTTCTTCAAGGCGCGACCAACTCCGTTGCGCATATGATGAATGGGATGAATAAGGTATTGAGAGATTTTATCCCGGAAAAGACTATGCCTTTTCTGGATGATGTTCCTATAAAGGGGTGCAGAGAAGGAGACAAGGATGAAACTTTAGATACGAGGGGGTGTCGCAGATATGTTGTTGATCATATACAAGATTGTGAAAAGATTTTAACTCGGCTTGGAGAAGTTCATCTTACATTATCGGGTATGAAGTCCGTATTTGGAGTGCGAGAGGTTGTAATTGTTGGACATTTATGCGGATCTTACGGAAGAAAACCAGATCCGACTAAAGTTGATGCAATTGGAAGGATGAAAGAGGATTGTGGTTCTTTAATAGAGGTTCGCAGGTTTTTGGGTGCATGTGTATTTTATCGAATCTGGATCCCTCATTTTGCTCACATAGCGGATCCATTATATGAACTGTTACGCAAGGGTTACCGATTTGAATGGGAAGAAAGGCATATTCAGGCAATGCAAAGATTGAAGAAATTATTGATGTCACCTCCAATATTGAGGAAGGTTGATTATAAGTGCAATAGACCAGTGATTCTTACTGTAGACGCTAGTCCAATTGCCGTTGGATGGGCTGTGGGTCAAGATGATTCGAATGGGAGTAGATTTGCAGTTCGATTTGGGGCTAAAGTTTTAAGTATTCGTCAGCGTGCATATTCGCAAGTCAAAAGAGAACTTTGGGGAGTCGTTTTGGCTATGAAAGCTGAAAAGGACTATTTGATTGGGGCAGTAGTAGTAATTGAAACAGATTGCTTGCCATTGCTTGGAATGATTATTAACTGTTCAACGCCAGATATTGCAATGTTGAGATGGATTGCTTATATTAAGTCACTAAATCCAGAATTTAAGCATATCACTGGAAAGGACAATTTAGTAGCAGACATGCTATCTCGAGCAAGATACGAGAGGGAGGACGAAATGGTTGAAGACATTGATGATGTCGGATTGAAATTCTATTCAATATCAAATCTCAACAGAGAAGACAAGCTATTTCTTGAAGAAGCTTATGAAGGAGAATTATTGGATATTGGTCATTATTTGAATACCTTGTCTAAGTAGGGGAATTGGTCTACAGAAAAATTCAAACAAATAAGAAAAAAAGCATATGGATTTTTACTTCGAGATGGATTCTTATGGAAGAGACCGAAGAAAGGAATTGGGATGCCACAACGAGTGATAGGCAAAAAGGAAGAAAAACTAAAATTATTAAAGGAGTTTCATGATAGTTTATGGGCAGAGCATAGAGGAATCTGGGCTACTTTTGCTAAACTCAAGGAACGATATTGGTGGAAAAATATGTATCGAGATGTGCTCTCATTTGTAGAGTCATGTGAAATCTGTCAATCGTATTCTAATATCCGACATCGAGATGGTCTTCATCCTACGTATCCTCTGGCTATTCATTTTAAATGGGTTGTTGATTTGGTTATTATGCCAGTTGGGTTATGGCAGATGAGATATTTGGTTTTAGCTCGTGAAGATTTATCAAATCAAGTAGAAGGAAGAGCATTGAGGACAAAATCTACAGAGGGAATTTGTAGGTTTTTGCTTGAAGATGTCATTTGCCGTTACGGGTGCGTAGGAAAAATCACTGCAGATCGTGGAGAATTAAATGCACAAGAAGCTCGTAAGTTCTTTGAAAAATGTGGAGTTAAACTATCACTGACTACTGCTTATAATCCGGAAGGGAATGCGAAAAGCGAACGCGGTCACCCGCCGATTGTGAAAGCATTGGTTAAAGCTTGTAATGGGAAGGTTAAAGAGTGGCCACGGCTTTTGTCATTTGCATTATGGGCTGATCGAACAACACATAGTTCGGTGACAGGATATATGCCAGTAGAACTTATGACAGGTCAAAAACCAATTATGTCGATTGAAGAAAAGGTACTTACTTGGAGTATGCTACCATGGAAAGATGGATTGACAAGAGAAGAACTTCTGGCTATTAGGATTCGACAATTGGAGCAAAGAACGGAAGATGTCCAGATAGCATTGGAAAGGTTAAAAAGAGCAAGGTTACAAAACAAGGCGCGATTCGATAAGCAACATCGATTGAGACCAAAAGCAATCAAGGAAGGTGACTGGGTACTTGTTTATGACAATAGTCTGGATAATCAACATAGTACTTTGCGGAAATTTTCAAAACGTTGGTTTGGACCATATGTTGTAACAACTGTTCATGATAATGCGACTTACTCATTACGGGAGTTAGATGGTACAAAATTGAAAATACCAATTGCAGGGAAGAGAGTAAAAATATTTAAACGAAGACACGCGGAGATGAATATGGAAGACCTTAATGAAGGTACAGAGATTCCGCAGCAAGAAGATGAAAGTGATATGGATAATGAAGGTGACGAAGACGAACTGGACAAAGACGTAGGGGATATATTCTGAATCAAATAGCAATTGGATAAATTGGTGCATACCGGAGGATGCACAGGTTTAGAGGGGGTGGATGTCGTGTTGTAACACGAGTATACAGTGAAAATAAAAAGAAAGGGGAATTTTATTAATATTCAGTTACCTTGAATATTGGGAGCATCGATCAACTCGAGTACAAATACTGAGTGGTCAGGTTCAGTCACTCCGTTACAGTCAGCCGGGGCATACTGAAATGCTCCATTCGATTCCAATAACGGGAGTCAGCAGGAAGAGAGGACCAATTTGACCCAATTACGGGAACATCTAGGTTACTACGGGCATCTTTCCCAATATAGGACCTGAATTGGTCGGGCGGCTCAATGTGGTCCCGATTACGGGGTTTGATTCTGTTTCAGGCTGTCCTGTTCTCTGTGCCGTCTCAGGGAACGTTGTTTTTGGTAAATGGATTTCTTAAAGGTAAAAACGGAGGAAAAAGCCTTGATGACGTGAGCCAATTTTGGATCTAAGCTCTGACGGCGGGAGCCAATTCCGGATCTAAGACGGAAGATTGAAGAAATTCAGAGGATAAGGTTAGGGGGGATATAGTTTTGGAGGGGTGTGGTTTTTTTTTTTTTTTTTTGAGGGAAATCGGGGGGGGAAGGATTTTTCAAGCTTCTGCAAGGTTACCAGTTCGGGTTTTTTTTTATTGGAGGTTTTTGAAGATCAAGGGAAAGAGAGAGAGGAGCTTCATGCTTCGGGTCGGGGAAGGAAAGACATAGAATTTGGATTTTTCTTCTTCGTAGAGTTTTGGGGAAGACTGAGGCAATCGCTGCTGAAGTCAGTGTTGTAATGGTGAATCGGGATTTTTTAAATGAAGTGGGTTTGAATACTCTTGATTGTTTTGTGAAATCGAGTTACGTCTGTGATTGAAGGATTAAAAGGGTGTCTATAGGATTGAGTATGCGGAGTGAATGAAATTTATTGGATTAATCTAACAAGACAGTCAGTGGATACAAGATCGTAAGTACAAAGCAGTATTGAAGGTTAACAGTTTGGGTTGTACAGGGTTCTCTGTAACGTCTAGAGACCTACCGGCTGGGGCAAAAAGGACTTTGACAAGCAGTCGAAGAGCACCCGTATAGATTTACGGTACATTGTTGCAGTCGTTTATATTCCAGCAGTCAAAAACTGATAGACTGCTTGACTATCGGCGAATCTCCATACTACCTTCTACAGCCAGACGCCCGGCGCGTTCTCGAGCAGGAAAGCACGTAATACGACAACCCAGGCTGTCAAAATTGAGATATATAATGATCAAGATTAAAGTTCAGCCAACTACTAAAAGTAGATAATGGTGCCACACTTATAGTGCGGTCTTCTACTGTATCCATTTATATCGCAATTGGTACTTTTGGCACTCCTGCGGCCATTGGTGTTATCACTAGTCTCTTTGCTATTTGAATTTGAATTTTTCTTCGTTTGGTTTTACTTGGACCTATAATTCTTTTTTTTTTGTTCTTATAAAAGATTTCTTATGCGTAATTGCTCCTGTCTTTCTTTTGCTTGTTGATTAATTCTTTGATTATCTTTCGCTTCATAATTATCATTCATAATCTTTCATTCCTCTTTACAAAATCAATACTACCTTGAATTATAACTCACATATTTGTAACCCTAAAACTAGTTCTTTTCACGTTCTCATTCAATATATAATTCCATCTCCCATACAATTAATTTCTAACATTTCATATTGTTATCATTTCCCTAGCAGTGGCACCAAAATGTTGTTCTCGTTGTCTTCAAGCTTTAGTGTACCAAAGCAATTGAACTAATAGAGGTGGATTCAAACACGGCAAAAGACTGGTTATATGAATTAGGTCTGTTATTGTCACAATTGATTGCACTCTAGCTATTTGAAATCAATTATCAAACTACAAAACACCTAAGCTTACTACTTCCGACTTAATTGAACACATAATCTATTCTACGACTATCAATTCAACAATACTTCCATATTCTTATCAGTTCATCTTCCACTTATTTTCTTTGCTGTTTATATATATTCAATTACTAATCTCCAGCTTACTTATTATATTCAGTTTGTCAATTCATCACATAGAATTCAATATCTTTATTTAACACAACACAATTTGATAATCTCAATTCTCAAGGTCATAGATTTTTTCCAAAATGGTCAATCCAAAGTCATATTCCATAATATTCTAATCACAGTTTCAACAATACTTCTCTCAATCATAATTCTTCATAAGCAAATAATAAAAGAAAAGAAAATAAAGAGGTAGCACCAAGCTTCCCACCGGCTTACGACTCTTATAGTATGGCTCCTCGGCTTACGACTTTCACAGTCTAGCCTCGATCTCCCACTTCTCAAGCTCTTTATCCTACCAAAAGATGGATCATCGGCCAGTAGATTCCAAAGGTTACGACCTTTTGAATTCTTAACCATTTGTTTCTCTAACAACCTACTGTTACCAACTAACTTACCTAACCATAAGTCTAATTCTCAAGGTTGTCAATAACCAACCAGTAACTTATCACAAAATTTATTTATCTATTCTATGAAAATAAAGATAAAAAAGATAAAATAAAATATTTATCTAATTTATTTAATTTTATAATTTAAATTTAAGAATTAAAAATTGAAGTTATAGGATTTATTAGTAAGAAGTTTAAAGAGGCTTTAGAATCAAAGATACAGTATTTTGACTCCTAAACCATCTCATATGGATGGATAAGATAAGTAATAGAGGACTTCATTTCAATTGGATAGAAGACATGACTAATAAACTTTGAAATGTTAACTAGAACCACACTGGAGTTTGAAACCACTTTAGGGCGATCCATTCAAGTTATGGCAAACCATTCAAGAAAAGACAATCCATTCAAAGTGTAGAGGCTAGATTTAAAAAGCTTATATTTCGGACTAGAATTTAGATGAAAAAAACATATAATTTAGAGAGGTTATGAGAGAGTTATGGTTGTTTGAAGTTAGGATGTATTTTTGGTATCTAATATTATTCTTTAAAGTATATAGAGAATTGTAGGAAAGTTTTGAAGAATCAAAAAATGAGGTTAAAGAGTTGCCTTAAAGAACTAAATTTTATATTAAAATATTGATATATTCCAATCTAGAATAAAGGAGAGAGAGTTGTTGGAAGTTAGTATTCAAAAGTAGAATTTGTAAATGAGTTATTTTTAATGGAGGTTTTTATTTTTGCCACAACTTGAGTTGTTGGACGAATTTTTGGCTAAATATTTCTATAAATATAAATGACTATGTTGAAAATTTTTACTTAAAGATAAAATACTTAAAAATACACTTTAAATTTTTAAGTTATGAAAGATCAAATACACTTTGGATTTTTGAGTTATGAAGGAATTAATATATAGGAGCCTAAAAATTGACATGTTTAGTACCTACTAGAAATTAGGTAATATTTAAAGACTTGTAATGAATTTATGGTTGATTTTTTGTATAGAGGTAGTTAAAAATATAAATAAAATTATGAAGAATTATTAATCCAATTAGATGGTTAGATTAAAAGTTATTGAATGATACAAATATAGAAGGGATTTTTATGGAAACAGAAGTGCTTTTAGAATAACTAGTCTCATCTTGGATACTCTTATGCATCTTATATTTTTGTATTTGATGTAATTTTTTTCTTAAAAATAAGCTATAAATCATATTTTTATTTTATAATCTTATAACTTATTTGAGCATTTAGTGGCAGTCAGAGGCCCAATACTTTTTTGAAGCAACTCTCCCTACTACAACAATGAAAGATGATGAAAGATGTTTTAAAGAAATATTTTTTTTGACATGATAAGGTATTTGCATTTGAATCAAATGAAATAGGATATGTAAATCTAAGTGTAGTGGTACCTATGGCTATTTTCATGATTCTACATGAACCATAGAATTTAAGGCCAATTTTGATTTCAAAGGTTTATTTGTCTAAGCTTGTTGAATTATTCAATGAGAAGATTAAGATGAAAATTTTAGAACCATCTCTTGCACCATATTTTAATCAATGGTTCATTATATCTAAGAAAAATAGAACATTGAGGTTTATTGAAGATATGCAACTGGTAAATAAGATGACTATTAGAAACATGGATTCTAGTCTAATAAAGGATGAATTTGTAAAGATACTTGTGGAAAAAATAATTTATTCTATGTACGATTTTTATTTGGAATATGATCAATTTCAATTGGAAATACAAAGTAGAAATTTAAAAATTATAAAGATACCATTGAGATTAATTAGAATATATATATATATTACTACAAAGGACTATAAATTTAGCAGCATATATGATGAATAGAATGTATAAGGTATTAAGAGATTTTATTCCCAGAAAAACAACGCCTTTTTTAAATGTTGTGCCAATCAAGGAATGTGAAAAAGAAGAAAATGATGGAACATTGAATTCATTAAGATGTAGAAAGTTTGTTGTAGGTCATATTGATGATTGTGAGAAGATTTTGATAAGCTTAGAAGAGGTTCATTTAATCTTATTGGGAAGAAAATTAATATTTAGAGTAAAGAAAGTTTGGATGGTAGGACATATGTATAGACCATATGGATGCAAGCTATTAATAGATAAAGTAGATGCAATTCAAAGGATGAAAGAATGTTCAAATATATGAAAGGTTTGAAGGTTTTTGAGATCATGTATTTTTTATTATATTTGGATTCTATATTTTGTACATATAGCAAAACCATTATATTATTTATTAAAGAAAGGGTTTAAATTTCAATGGAAAATTGAGTTAAGCAAGGCAATAAAAAAGTTAAAGAAACTTCTTTCTTCACCATTAATTTTGAGAAAGATTAATTATGATTTAGAGAGGCTTGTAATATTGACTATTGATGCTAATCCAATAAATATTGGGTAGATAATTGGATAAGATGATGAAAAAGAAAATAAATATGTAGTTAGATTTAGAGCAAAGGTTTTAAATCTTCATCAAAGGACTTATGGATAAGTCAAGAGAAAGTTATGGGGTATAATAACTACAATTAAAAATATAAAAGAATACTTGATTGGTACTATTGTGATTATTGAAATGGACTATCCACTAGTACTAGGTATGATTGCTAGTTGTTCAATGCAAAATATTGCAATGTTAAGGTAGATAGCATACATTAAGTCTATGAATCCAAAATTCAAGTATATTTTGAAAAAAAATAATGTAATTGTGGATATATTGTTGTGAGTATGATATAATGATGAAAAAGATATGATTGATGATAAAAAAAATATTGGCACCAACTTTTATTCAATTTCATGTGCAAAAAAAAAAGGTTGTATTTGACTACACTACTTGAAGTATTTTTGAAGGAGTTATATAATGGTAAGTGGCTGCATAATAGAAAGTACTTAAGTAAATTAAAGCAGTAAGAAGATTAAATGGATTATGGATTTAAAAGAATTTGAAAGAAGGCTTATGGATATTTTCTTTAAGATGGATTTTTATAGAAGCATCCAAGGGAAAGGGATGGAGTATTACAACGGATTGTATATTACTATGGCACTCAATAAAATATTATTAAAGAATTTGATGAAAGTTGGTGGACCAAACATCGAGGCATTTGTGCAATATTTATAAAAGAAAAAGAAAAATATTAGTAAAAGGACATGTATAAGAATGTGGGAGATTTTGTAGGATCTTATTAGACTTGTCAAATATATTCAAACATTTGTTATCAAGATGGATTGTATCTAACATACCTATTAGCAATTCACTACAAATGGGTGGTTGATTTAATTGCAATGCCAATAGAATTTAGACAAAAGAAATATTTGGTACTTGCTCAAGAAAATTTGACAAATCAAATAAAAGAGAAAGTGCTTTGAACAAAGACTATTAAAGGGATATGTCGGTTTATATTGGAGAAAATTATTTGCCAATATGGTTGTGTTGGAAAAATCACCACATATAAAAGAAAATTAGATACAAATAAAGCACAAGGATTCTTTAAAAGAGTAGTAAGTAGGATTTAAAAGAAAACTTCATAGGATTTCTATGAATATTGAATTTTTGTGATTTGGATTTATAATAATTTTTTAAAAGCTTTTCAAATTCAAGATTATTTTGGATGATTTGGATTTTTGTAAAATAAAGTAAGATTGATGTTTTGAATAATTTTAAGAGTTTTGTAGAAAATCTATAAATGTAATTTTATAGATTGGTGGATATAGTTTTGCTTCATGTGTGTTGTGAATATAAAATCAATCAAATGGTTAGATCAAAGTGTGTGAAATTTTTTGTCAATTGACGTCTCAAAAATTATAGTTTGAAAGTCAATGAGTATTTTTAAGATGTTTAGCAAGATATTGAAAAGATTGAAGTAAATGTTTTTTTAGAAACTAGACTTGATTTCCAATAGATACAATTAATTTAAAAAAAATCAATTTTTCAAATAGGAGATATTGGCACTAGAAGTTCAACATTCAGATTGGAGTAGGACGCTGACCTATGCCTAAGTAGATTTTAGAATTTTTCTTCCATTTGGTAAGTGCGATTGTATTCAAATTTTTTATATTGGTTTTGAATTAAGAGGTTGAAAGGTGTATAAATTTTTAAGAAAAATAAATAATTTAATCAATAGATATTAATATTCTAATTTGCCTTAAGATTGGATGAAGTTTGTTTAAGACTTAGAGTTTGTTTAGGATTTTGTTTAGGATTTAAGATTTGTTTATAGTTTAATTTAGAATTTATTTAAAGTTTGATTTAGGATTTAGGATTTATTTAGGATTTAGGATTTGTCTAGGCTTTGATTTAGGATTTAGAATTTGCATAGGATTTAATTTAGGATTTAGAGTTTGATTTAGGATTTAAAATTTGTTTAGGATTTAGAATTTTTTTAGGATTTGAATTAGGATTTAGGATTTATTTAAGACTTAAGGTTTTTTAAGGTTTATTTAGGACTTAGAATTTAGGATTTTTTTAAGATTTGGTTTAGAATTTAGAGTTTATTTAGGACTTAGAATTCGTCTAAGATTTAATTTAGAATTTAAGATTTAGAATTTAGTTAGGATTTGATCTAAGGCTTAATTAAGATCCATTAGGATTTCAATTAAGATTAAAATGAGATTTTATTAGAATTTATTTAAGTTTTATTTAAGAATTTTTAAAGATTTTTTTAGATTTTCTTCATATTTTTTTTGTAATTTCTTTAAAATTTCTTTTGGATTTGATTAAAGCTTTATTTATATTATTAAGGTTTAATTAGATTTTATTTAGGATTCTATTAGAATTATTAAGATCTTATTATTATAATTTTTTTCTATCTACTATAGCTGGGTGCTTGGTGCATTCTTAAGCAAGACTTCATATAATACAATATTGATAGTAGTTGGCAATTCTCAATAAATATTTAATATTTCTTATTTTTTTGAAATCTTTCAATCCATAATAGTTTGAACTTTCTTAAGATCCATGATAAATCTATTATTTGAAATGATATAAACTAAGAAGTTGACTTGAATAGTTTAAAATACACACTTTTCTATCTTAGCATAGAATCCTACATCTCTTAGTTTTTGTACTATACAACAAACATGGAATTTATTTTCTTCTATGTTTTTAAAATAGTGTAAAATTTTGTCTAGGTAACAAAT
Organism: Physcomitrium patens; assembly: GCF_059467195.1. Taxonomy (NCBI): domain Eukaryota; kingdom Viridiplantae; phylum Streptophyta; class Bryopsida; order Funariales; family Funariaceae; genus Physcomitrium; species Physcomitrium patens. The sequence goes on along the minus strand of NC_143425.1, from coordinate 6,126,366 downwards.
AACAAAGTCATCTAAAAACTCTCAAAAAAATCATTCATTAAATGTTAAAAAGTTGTTGATGCATTTGTAAGTCTAAAAGGTATGACTTTGTATTCAAAATATCCATACCTTGTTTAAAATGCAATCTCCTATTTATCTCTTATTTTCAATGTATACTAAATTAAATACACTTTGTAGATCTATTTTTGTATAGATCTTAGCTTCATTCAATTAATTAAGAAGTCTAGATATTAAATATAGTAATATCTATTCTTGATAGTAATTTTGTTGAGTCCTTAATAATTGATACACATCTACAATGATCCATCTTTTATCTTTACAAATAAAATTGGAGCTCTTGCTAGAAATTTGGAATAGCATATGAAGTTCTTGGCTAGATTTTCTATAATATATTCTTTAAATTTAGCCAATTCATTTTGTCATAAATTATAAATTGGTCCAAACAACAGTTGAGCTTCTTCTTAAATGTCAATTCAACAATCTTAGGAACAATGTTCTAATAGAGTATCTGCATTCTTCTTCTCAAATATAACTTAAAAATCTTAATATTGGCTTGGAATGACACTTAAAGTCTTTTTACCATTAAAAATAAGTACAATATAAATGACACAAAAAAATTCTTTTTTTGCAGCATACAAGAAAGCTCTTGTACTTACAAATATAGGTTTAATTACATTAGACTTATGACTTTCTACTTGATCAACTATACTCTTAATTAAATTTTTAAAAAATTCAAGACTATAAGAAATCCAATCTATTTTTGGTTATATTTTTTTAACCATAATAAATCTAAAATGATTAAATTAGAAGAAGATTTAAAGATATTAAATATTTCAAAATTACTTTTATCATTAATTATTATTTTTATAAGAAATATTTCATGAGTAATATTTTTTAAAGACAATGGATTATCATTTATGATTTTTATGTGTATAGATTTAGTTTTCTTTACTAAAGTTATGCTATGTCTTTTAACAAGTTCTTCATCTAAAAAATACATTGAAGCTTCTAAATCTAACAAGGTATAAGTTTTGTGATATATGGGTCTTAAAATAAAAATTATTGTGAAGTAAAGAGAGGATTTTGAAGAGAGAATAAGACCTTCACTAGGTATTGTACAAGGTTCTAGTTGTACAATTTCTATTGTAGTTGGACAAACTTATTTTTTAATATATTATCTTCTTTGATGGTCATATTCTTTATTTTATAGTTGTGTTGGTTCTTTGGACAATGCTAAACAATGTATTTAGATTTTCCACAATACAAGCACAATCTCTCTTAACAACAATGAGTCTTTTCTTGTTTAGTAAGAGGCTTGAAATGTACTACATCAATTTACATATCCTCTACTTCTAAATAAATATTAATATTATTAAATTAAATAAGTAAAAGTTATATTATAGAAGATATTATTTTAGGTAAGTTGCTATTAGTGAAAGGATTGATTTTTGGTATATAAGAAGGTCAAGAGATAAGATAGATGAATGGACAAAAAAACTTAAGAGTATAAAGAATATGCTTAAGAAATATTTTTTTAATAGATAAGATAGCAATGGATAGTTTTAGTAGAATATTGAATGGATGTATTCATCAAAGGATAAAAGTTATTTATTAGGGCAGCAACTACCATCTATAAGTAACGGGTATTGGAAGTGAGAGATATCTTATTCCATATTCTCTTTGTATACAACCTTACTGATGTTAAGTATTGTGATTTCATAGTGCTTGTTCTTCAATAGGTTATGGGCCCATTCATCTTTAGTTGTGAGTTTTGAAGTTTTTGAAGTTTTATTTGTTGTGAGGAATAGATTTTTTTTTTTATTATTTTTTTATTTTTATTGTTGTTGTTGATGATGTTAAGATTTGATATCATCTAATTTTATTGATGCATCTAGTTGTTGATGTAATTTTATTCTTACTTATTGTTACATGCATTGATTATCTTAGAGGTTGTTAGATATTTTAAAATGATGTTTTAGAACACTAGTATTATGTTTCTTTGGTGATTTATATCATTTATAAACTAACATTGTGGTTTTATGTGATAAACTTTCCTTAAGATCCTCTTATAGTGATGAAAAGTATTTTATAAGGTTAGAAGTATTTTATGAGAGAAGAGGGGTGATTGTGGAGTAGCAAAGCTTATACAAGAGATTAAGATAGAATATAAGACTTGTAAGAAGTCTTATAAGTGAAATTGAAAAAGATTAAAGAGTGAAATTACTTGTTTATTGACAAAGAAGGCATTTTGAATTTCTAAGGCAATAACATCTTTTTGTTGATATTAAGAGCACTTTCTTTTCTTTTCTTGATTTTCTTTGATACATCTTTTTTTAGACATGGTTTCAAGTTAAGATGAGAGTTTGAAAGTGATTGAGAAATTTAAGAGTGACAACTTCTACCATTGGAAGAAGAAAATGGAGCTTTTTTTGGCTTCATTATATCTTTGGAACATTATAGATGAAAGTAAAGAGCCTCTAAGTGATGATGTTGATGTGAAGGTGAAGAAAGAATAAAAATATTGTAAAAAGAAGGCTTTTGGCATAATTACATCAAATTTGGATGATACCAATTTTTACATGTAATTGCTTGTAATGGACTAGAAGAAGCATAAAAGACTCTTTGTAATATTTATAAGAGTAGAAACCTTGCCAACATCCTATAGATAAGGAAAAAATTCTTAATGGTAAAGATAGAAGAAAGAAATGACTTCATGGCTCATGTCAACAAGGCAAAAGTACTAGCAAATCAACTAACAGTTGTTAATAAGTCAATTGATGATAAGGACATTGTATTGGTATTGTTTGTGAGCCTTTTTAAATCCTATAACTACCTCATTGTGGCATTAGAATCTATAAATATGAAGGAGCTTATCATAAATTATGTCACATCAAAGCTTGCTCATGAAGTAACAAAGAAGAAAGAAAACGAGCTTCAAAGTAATGAGTCGATTCTATTTTTAAGACAAGCCAAAGGTAGTTATTTTCATCAATATAATAATTTAAAAAGTAACATGAAAAATTATTATATTTGTAGAAAATCAGGTTATTTTATTAGAAATTACTACAAAATTAAGAAAAAAGATAGGAACAATGCAAACAATACTCGTGATAACTTTGATAGAGATAACTATGCTTTCATGGCAAGTAAAAGAGCCTCCATCACTGTTATGTCTAAGTAGATTATAGATTTGGATGCTACTAAGCACATGACACCATATAAGTATTCATTTGTCAATTATGAAGAAATTTCAGCAAGTAAAGTTTGATTGGAAGATAATAGCGTAGTACACACCATTGGAATTGGATCCAATGTTGTGGAAATTTTTGTAAAAGACCAAATGAAGAAAATCAGATTGAAGGAGGTTTTACATATACCAAAGATGAAGAAGAACCTGCTTTTGGTGAACAAACTTATATCATATGATTGTAAACTTCAATTTAATAAGAATGGATGTTTTGTGAAGACAATAGGTGGATAATATGTTGTCAAAGGCCTTAGAGATGGCGACCTCTACTTCATCAATTGTAAAAAGGTGAATGGAGTAGAAGTGGCAATATTTATTGATTTTTCAGAAGATCAAGATAAATTTAGAATTTGGCATCAATTACTTAATCATTTAAATGTCAAAAGTATGAAAGACCTCCAATCCATGATAAGTAGCTTGAATCTTAGTCAATTCAGCCACAATACCTTAACACTTATTTGTAAAGAATACATACATGATAAAAAAATAAAAGGCTTCATTTCCAAGAAGAATTGCAACATAATAACATGTTGTAGTTTAACTACCACGTGAAAATAATGTCTTTATATATTTAATACACGATATACTAGACAACATGGTAAGAGCTATGTTAATGGATTTTTTTTGAGTATAGGATGTGGATAGATTACTACCCCAAAAAGAAGTAGTTTAAAAGAGCTTCTATTAGAATTTATATAACTTTATTTACTTTTGATAGTGACTTTTGAAGTTGGTTTTATTGGTAGTAACTTTTATATATTTAGAGTCACCTTTAGTAGACACAAGTGATCCTTAAAGTCTTATTTTGTTTCTTTTAATTAATATTTAGAGCATATATTATATAGAACTTACAAAAAAAAAAGGTTAGAGAGGATTTTTGGTAGCAAATAGAAAATTTAGAGCATCCATATGGATGAATGGAAATAGCTGATAAAAATCTCTATTCCTATTGACTAAAAATCATGCCCAATGGGCTTAAAGGAGGTTGTTTGAGGCCTTATTAGGAATTGGGGTTATTATTTTGAAGCCATTCAAATTTTGGAGGCTAAAATTAATAAATCTAGATTTTTGGCTATGATTTTGGTACAAATTTTGTATAATTTAGATTTCATATAAAAGAGATATAGGTGCTCAAAATTAAGGTGTTGATTTTGTACCTACTGTCACTCTTTAGGACATAATGTACATGTACAAAAAGCAATAAAGAATTGGCAGTCAAGATTGAAGAGAGCATTTTTTTGACTAAAATTTTGGTATATTTTTTGATGGATTTTAAGTTTATTTAAAGATAATATTGAAAGATGAATTCAGTCCTTCAAATCTAAGGATAGTAAATAACTTGATTTATTAGTGGTTGTGATTTGAGCTATATCTTGAGCAATTTGCTAAGATTTTGGCTCACTATTTTTTAAATTATATATTTTTATGTTAATAATTTTATATACAAATTTTGTAGCATTTGAATTTTTGATTTTTGAAATATGAAGAAAATAGTATTTGGATGCTTATAGATTAGGGTTTAGAGTACCTAATAAGATTTCTAAGATGCTAGAAGATTGGTATTAGATTTATAGTTCATTTATTTATGGTAAAGCTTAAGGATAGAATCTATGTTATATAGAAATTAAAAAAAATTTAAATGGTTAGATCAAAAGATATGAATTTCTAAAGTTTAGAATAAAAATATCCTTTGAAGGACGAAAATAATTTGAAGGATTTTGTCATAATTTGAGCTTTTGTACAAAATAAAGGGATTTTTGGGAACTAAGACATCATATATAAGCCAAAGCTAAACACTCTACAACTAGTTATCCAATGTATTCTTAGATTGTAAATCACGCCATATGTTAACACTATCATATTGCATGGTTTTCTATCTGAGAATATACTAGGTATCTAATTGTAGAGACTTTAGTTTTAACTTATTGGCTAAGCTTCAATAAGTTATTTAATTTTAAAAGTAGAAGATAAATAAATACTACACTATCAAAAAGATATTGTACTAATAAATCATTTTATATTTAAGAAGGTTTATACATAAGGCTTTCTAAAATATCTAAAAAAATTCTAACATTCTTTGCTATATCAAATCATAGCTAAGTATTTGCTAGTAGATTAGGTTTTTAATAATTTTAATGGAAATCCACAATCTCCTCTCAAAAGCTCATCTTTATACAAAAATTCAACCATAACTCTATATATCTATCTTCAACATATATATAAAGTCTTAGCTTCCAAAATACTCCTTTAATTTGTATAAAATATTCTAGTTATAATAAAATCTCTTCAATATATAATATTTCGGCAAAAGATTTTTTCTTTTTAAATTTTAGAAATTCATATCTCTTGATTCAACCATTCATATTTTATCAAATTCAAAAATTTTATAGAATTCACCCTTAAGCTTTATTTTATAAAAATTCAACTGTAAATTTACTATTGATCGTCTGGCATCTTAAAAATCCTAGCACGTGCTTTAAAATTCAAATGCCACAAAACTTATGTATAAAATTTTATTACATGAAAATATGCATTCTTAGAAATTTTTAGCCAAAATCTTGTCAAATTGCATAAGATAAAGCTCAAAACACAATCACTAGCAATTTGGATCACTTATTACCCTTAGATTTGCAAGCATTGACTTCAACTTCCAATAACTCCTTTATTCCAACTCAAAATTCATCAAGCAATATTTGTAAAGTATAGCCGAAAGAGTGCTCTCTCCAACCTTAGTTGCCAATCCTCTGTTGCTTTTTGTATGCGTGCGTTATATCCAAAAGAGTGATATTAGATACAAAATCAATACCCTAACTTTGAGTGTCCATCTCTCTTTTATATAAACTCCAAATGAAACAAAATATGTACCAAAACCATAGCCAAAAACCTAAACTTGCTGATCTTAGCCTCCAAAGCTCAAATGCATCCGAAAAACTAACTCTAATCTCTAATATGGCCTCAGGCAGCCTCCTTGAAGTCCATTGGTTATGATTTTTGACAAATAGGGATGTAAATTTTCATCATCCATCTCCATTCATCTATATGGATATCCTAAATTTCCTTTTTTCTACCAAAATCCTTCTTCAACTCTTTTCTTTATAAGATTTACTTAATATATGTTCTAAATATTAAATTAAAGAACCAAAATAAGACTATAAGGATCACTAATTTCTAATAAAGGTGATTCTAAATATTTAAAGTTACTACCAACAAAATCAATCTCAAAAGCCACTATCAAAAGAAAATAAATTTATACAAATTCTAATAGTAATCTTTTTAAAGAACCTCTTTTTAAAAACCTCCTTTTAAAGTAGTAATTTAATCACATTCTACAACCAACTAAAATCCAGTAACATAGCTCTCACCATGTTGCTAAGTAAATTATATATTAAATATATAATCACATTATTTTCACATGGTAGCCAAACCACAATATGACAATATGCTACCAAATTATTAGAGATTGTGCATTTTGATGTTTGTGGACCAATGAAGACACCATCAATTACAAGAACAAGGTACTTTGTTTCATTTATTAATGATTTTTCAAGAAAAGTGTGGATTTACATCATTAAAGTTAAGAGTGAATATTTTCTAAGGTTTAAGGAGTTTAAAGGTCTTGTAGAAAAATAATGTGAGTGCAAGCTCAAAGTTTTGTACATGAATAATGGAGATGATTACAAGTCAAAATATTTTGATGAATTCTTAAAGATTCAAGGTGTTGCAAGATAATCCTCTACTCCATACACTCTACAATAAAATAGAATTTCTAAAAGAATATATCATACTATTGTAGAGATGGCAAGGAGTATGGTTCATGCATAAAACCTTGAGCATAAATATTTGATGGAAGCAGTGGTTAATGCAGTGTATACAAAGAATAGGTGCTTAATAAGTGTACTTACATCAATGATTCTACAAGAAGCTTGGAGTGGAAAGAAACCTTGTATTTTACACATAAGGATTTTTGGATGCATTCCCTATGCAAAAGTACCAAATTATATGAGGTCCAAATTTGATGGAAAAGATACAAAATGTATGTTTGTTGGATATTATGAAGGTTCTAAGGTATATAGGCTTATGTGTTTAGAAGCCAAGAAGATTATTAAGAATTGTGATATAGAGTTTTTGGAGTATAAAATTACTTATGAGCATTTGAAAATATATCCAAATAGGAGTAATAGTGTATTTGTGCATACATCTTCAATTTCAGCAAAAGAAAAGAATAAGATGATAATATTGATAATGGAGGTGAAACATTTAGAGAAAGAGCCAAAGAAGATAGGCCATAGTATGCCTACTATTACTAAAGCCAACAATGAAGACTAACGATGTTGAAAATGATGATAATGATGAAGAGTACCAATCTTTGAATGTGAAGAAATAAGTTTTAAAAGAGAAGAAGCTTACAAGAAATCTTGGAATAAAAGAAGGTGAAGCTTCATCAAGTGAAAGGATATATCTTTTGAGAGATAGAAAACAACTTGATGCATGGTTGAAGAATTACATCTTTCATCAAATAAGTGAAAATATGCCAATGTTGCATTCTTTATTGATCCATTGAATTTGTATGATGAAATGAAGTCCATAGATGCTATAAAGTGAAAAAAATGCCATAGGAGAAGTATAAAAATTACTCATGGATAATAGAACATGAGAATCAATTCAACTTCTACCAAATTGATCTTTAATTGGTTGTAAGTAGATATTTAGAATAAAAAGGGATGTAATATATAATATTATAAGATATAAGTCTAAATTGATTTCCAAAGGCTACTCACAAGTTGCTAGTGTTGATTTCAATAAGACATTTGCTCTCATGGCCAAATTTACCACCATTAAAAGTGTTGTTGTAATTGAGGCACCAATAGACTTAGAAATGCATCAAATGGATGTTAAGACGGCTTTCTTGAATGGAAATCTAGAAGAAGACATCTACATAGAGCAACCTCAAGGATTTGTAGAAGAAAGAAAATAACATCTTATTTGTAAGTTAAAAAAAGCCTTGTATGGGCTCAAACAATCTTCAAGAATATGGTACCAACGTATTGATATATTCTTTGTGAATGAAAGATTTAGAAAGAATAAATTAAATCATTCTTTGTACGTGATGCAATCAAATGAGTTCATATTGATTTTCATCCTCTATATTAATGATTTGATCATCTTAATCAATATTATAAAGATGATAGATTGATTGAAGGTAAATTTTAAAAAGAATATGATATGAATGATTTGGAAGAACTTTACTATTATTTAGGAGTGGAATTTGTAAGAAATCATGCTAAAAAGACCATTATATTGAGTCAAAGCAAGTACATTAAAGAAGTATTGAAACGATTCTAAATGAAAGAATGTAAGTCTATATATACATCTTTGGAGGCCAATTTGAAGTTGATGAAGCTCACCGATGAAGAGTTTGCTGAAGCTGAAGATCAAATACAAGGTGTTCTATACAAGGTAGCACTGAGCTAACTTATATATATATAATAGTTGATACAAGGGTCGATCTTACATATGCGGTGAGTATTGTGAACTAACACATATCAAAGACTAGATTAATTCATTGGACAATCATCAAAAGGATCATGAGGTATTTAAAAAGTACTTTGCATTTCAAATTATGCCTCAAAGGTGATAACATTAATTTACATGGTTATTGTGATATGGATTGGACTAGAAATACAAATGATAAAAGGTCAACAATAGAATATATATTCTTTGTTGGAGTGGGAGCTATTTCATGGAATTACAAGAGAAACCAATAATTGTAAGATCAACAATGGAGATAGAATATATCGTAGCAAATCATAGTATATAGAGGCAATATAGCTAAGACAATTTTTAGAGGACATTGAGGTTGTGCAAATGGAAGCAACTTTAATGGAGTGTGACAATCAAGGATGTCTTATCATTTATAAAGAATCCAAAGCATCATTCAAGGATCAAACACATTGGCATTCAACATCACTTTATAAGGGAGAAGATTGAAATGGAAGTGATTGATATGAAGTATTGTATAATAGAAGACATGTTTCCTAATTTGTTGATAAAGGCATTAGTAAAGGATAGACATTAGATGTTAAAAAAGGCATTAGGATTGAAAGCCTTTGACTAATAGCAAAGTAGAAGTATTAAAGTTGTTAAAATAAATAAATAAAAGTTTTATTATAGAGGATATTACTTTAAGTAAGTTGCTATTAGTTAAAGGGTTGGCTCTTAGTATGTAAGAAGGCGAAGAGATAAGATAGATGAATGGACAAAGGATCTTAAAAATATAAAAAATATCCTTAAGATATATTTTTTTAATAGATAAGATAGCAATGGATAGTTTTGGTAGAATTTTGGATGGATGTATTCATCAAAAGATGGGAGTTATTCATTAAGATAGCAGCCACTATCTATAAATAATGGGTATTAGAAGTAAGAGATATCTTACTCCATATTCTCTTTGTGTGCAACCTTGCTGATGCTAAGTGTTAAGACTTCATAGTGCTTGTTCTTGAATAATATGTGTGTTGAGAATACATTGATATTATCATTGAATTATAGTAATCTTGAGATGCTCTTATGCAATTCTTAGATCAAAATTTAAAAAATCAATTATTATATCTGATGGCAAAGTCAATTGCTTGAGTCAATGTTTGAGGATCAAGTAAGTTGAGAATTAATTTTTATACCTTATATTATAATCTATAGAAAAATTGGCTAACAAGTACAGCATCATTTTACTTGATATTATTTGTAAGTTGTTAAAATTATAAAACATATAAGATTACCAATTCATTGTTTTATTACAAAATATAGATCTTATTGGTTGCAATATGAATTGCATCATATTCTTTATACATGAATCAAAACTCTACCAAAAAAGCCTCCAAATTATCCAATATTGGATCTTTTCATTCAAGCAAAGATGAAAATTATAATAATTCTGAATCTTAAAAGAATGTAACAATGAATCTAACTTATGATCCCAAAATTGGATAGCTTTGAGGTTGAAATTCAATCACAAGTTGTACTTGATTGATAAATTCTTAAAACTTAGAACTTCTACCATGAAACTTCTTGAGAAATATAATCTTTGATTTTTTAATATTAAAAGAATATTCTATTATAAGAAAAGGAATATGTTTTGATACAAATATTGAAGCAACTCTAAACAAATTTATATCTTTGTTTCCTATCAATCTTATTGCTCCTTGTTGTGGTGAATTGAATTGATGCATTGTAAGTATTAACTTCCTTAATTTTTCTTACATTTGTGCCATTGCATACTTCATTTCAAGAAGCTCTACTATGATAACACTTAAAATAGGAAAGATATTTAATATTATTTAAAAAAATAGAAAAAAAGACTTAAAAATAAAGAAAAAATATTAAAAATGATATCAATTTAGAAGAAGATAATCTGTAATCTCTAATTACTTAAGTCTTATTAAAGAAAAGAGATAATCTACTCTAAAAAAAGAAAAGACAAAGCTCTAATATTATAAGTATATTCTTATCAATCTACCAAAGATAAAAACTGGATGAAAATAAATAAAGAAGTGAGATTCTTTCAAAGAAATATGATAAAATAGAAATAAAAATATATATATATATATTAAAAAAGAAACTGAAATGGCTATTATTAAAAGAAAAGAAAATTAGAAACTCTTGAAATTAGACTAGAAAGAAGAAAGGAATTAATAAGTCTGAAGAAGGCTTTACTTTTGCCTCTATATATATTATCTAAGTAGAATCTATGTGGCAACATTCTATAGGACCTCTAAAAACATGTTGACTTTGCATGATTCATATTTTAACTTGTAAGGCAAGTTTTCTACATAGAAGTCACATAGTTAGCTTATTCCACAAGCTACCAATATATATGACATATAATTAGCTTATTGACCAAGTTTCTAATCAACCAATTAACTACAAATATATATAAAATCAAACAACGTCTAAAAAGCTTTTGTACAAGGTATTATGAAATTATTTTAATTTTATCTATTTCTACCTATTCATATTACTTGGATAACAATTACTGTAGATATATATCTATGACAGCTTGATGTAGTGATGACACTTTAAGTTGGAGATGAAAGAAATGATACTTTGATTATTATAGAAGAGCAACATGACTTGTTTAGATTTGAATTAAAAGTTAGTAAAGAGGCATTGATGCTAGATAATATCTTTTGTGATAGAATTAATTATAATGTATTTGGATTTTGTTGTAAAAATGGCCACATAACTTTACTTGAGGCTATACCAATAGATTGTAGTAGTATTGAACATCAATAGTATGTCTATAGAAGACTTATGGTTGAGGATGTCTTCTACAACATTACATAAGAGAGATTTAGTATTATTGGTGAAATAAAGAGCTAAGTCTATTATGTTAGTGTAGAATAGGTAAATAAATTATGTGATAAGTAACTGGTTGGTTATTGACAACCTTGAAAATTAGACTTATGGTTAGACAGTTTAGTTGGTAACAGTAGGTTGTTAGAGGAACAAATGGTTAAGAATTCAAAAGGTCATAACCTTTGGAATTTGCTGGCCGAAGGTCCATTTTTTATTAGGATAAAGAGGTTGAGAAGTGGGAGATTTGGGCCAGACTATGAGAGTCATAAGCTGGGAGGCCAGACTATGAGAATCATAAGCCAGGGAGAAGCTTGGTGCTACCTCTTTGTTTTCTTTGCTTTTATTATTTGCTTATGAAGAATTGTAATTGAGAGAAGTATTGTTGAAACTATGATTAAAATATTATAGAATATAACTTTGGATTGACCATTTTGAAGAAAATCTATGACCTTGAGAATTGAAATTATCGAATTGTATTGTGTTAAGTGAAGATATTGAATTCTGTGTGCTGAATTGAGAAATTGAATATAATAAGTAAGATGGAGATCAGTAATTGAATATGTATAAATCGCAAGGAGAGTAAGTGGAAGATGAAGTGATAAGAATATGAAAGTATTATTGAATTGATAGTTGTAGAATGGATTATATGTTGAATTAAGTCAGAAGTAGTAAGCCTTGGTGTTTTGTAGTTTGATAATTGATTTCAGGTAGCTAGAGTATAGTCAATTGTGACAATAATAGATCCAATTCATATAACCAATCTTTTCTCGTGTTTGAACCCACCTCTATTAATTCAATTGCTTTGGTATATTAAAGCTTGAAGACAAGAAGAACAACAGCTAGTAAATTAGGAAAAGATTTGGAATACTTTGTGGTAATATTGATATTGAGAATTTGTAAAGAATTAAGCAATTGTATTTATTGTATAGCTAATATTCGAGTGATTCAATGTTTGAATAAAGAAAAGATATTTTATGATAGTAGAGTAAGAAAATGATGCTTAAAAAGATTTGTATCTACCATCTATCTTTGTATATGGATTGACATGGATATTAAAAAAGATATATTTAGAGTAGCCAAAACAAAGAAGGATCTAATGAAGGTACATGGCTTGATGGATATAAATATGTCTACTACTCTTCAGGTAGAGAATACAAAGTATTATATATAAATCCTCATTAAATTAGATAATAGCAAAGTACTCTTTCATATACTATATAAGAACTTTAAGTAGAAGTAGTGAAGAATAAACATAAAACTTATCATCCATGAAAAAGGTGATGATGAGGCAAGGTTTACACTTCAAAATATATATGCACTGATTGACTTAAATTGATTTTAAATTGAACTTAGTAAAAAAATAATAAAATGTCTAGTTTCAAATGCTGCCAAATTCTTTCAGTTCGTAGAAGTATTTGAAGAATAGGCACACAACTTGAGATCCATATAAGGTGTTAATCTTGAATCCATGGAACTAATACATGTAGATCTTAGTATTGAAGAAACCACAAAAAAATATTGTTTAAATATTAAATTATGTTAAAATAAATGGAGGATAAGTTAAAAAGTAAAAGATATTATCTTAGATAAGTTGCTAATGGTCAAAGGGCAGCAAAAAGATGAAGGAAAGTTACCAAGGTGATAACTAGGATTTAAAGTCGTGGCTAGGTTAAGAAGAATTTAGGGTTTAGTTGGATGAAAGTAAGATGAATATTAGCCAAAATGGATGTAAGCTCTACTTATAAGTAAAAGGTGTTGGAAGTGAGAGGCATCTCATTCCACACTTCTCTTGTGTCTAATCTTGCTGATTTCTACTTACTTGTGTCTTGCGTATTGTGTTTCTTCAATAGGTTATAGGCCCATATACACTTTGTTGTCCTATTCAAGTAAGTTGAAGTCATTTACTGGTTGTTGTTCTTGTGTGGAATAGATCTTATGGTGTTTGCTGAAGTTAGAGATTGTATGATCTAATCTGGTGTTTTGACTTGTGGAGGTTCTGATTTGGACCTTATAGATCTCTTACATTAGTTTGAAGATTCTTAACTCCTAGGATTGAGTGATTAAGACCTTGTACAAAGACCTTGATAGTGTCTTTGATTTTGTGGTGAGAAAGTGAGTTTTATGAGTAGAAGAACTAGATGGTGAGGCTGATTGGAGTTCACATACTTATTAGAAGCTTCAAAAGTTGATTTGGGAGTGTTTGGAGTGAAGAAACATTCATTTGTTCACAAGAGGGCATTCTGAGATTTTGCTAGTACAAAATTGTTTTAGTGATTTTAAGCACATAAAGACTCTTTTTCTTGATATTTTTTGATAGACCTCTTCTAAGATATGGCTTTAAGTGAGAGTGAAGGTTTGAAAGTGATTGAGAAGTTTAGAAGTGACAATTTCTACCATGGGAAGGTCAAAATGGAGCTTTTGTTGGCGTCTTTGGACCTTTGGAACATTATAGATGAAAGTGAAGACCCTTCAAGCATGCATGTTGATATCAAAGAGAGAAAGGACTTCACAAGTCATGAAAAGAAGGCTTTTGGTATGATTTCCACTAATTTGGATGAAGCCAACTTTTTTCACATCATCTCTTGCAAAGGACCAGCAGAAGCATGGAAGACTCTTTACAACATATATGAAAGGAAGAACTTGTCCAATATCATCTTCACAAAGAGGAAATTCTTCACTTACAAGATGGAAGAAGGTGAAGACCTCATGGCTCATTTCAACAAGATAAAAGCCCTTGCTAATCAACTTGCTATTGTTGACAAGCCTTTAGAAGAGAGTGATATTATCATGACCTTGCTTGTGAGCCTTTCCGAGTCCTACAACTACCTCATTGTGGCATTGAAATCCATCAAAGTAAAAGAACTCACAATGGATTATGTGACGACAAGACTTACCCATGAAGTGACCAAGAGAAAAGAAAAAGAGCTCCAAATAGAGGATTCGGCTCTCTTTTCAAGGAAAGGCAAAGAAAGTCATCCCAACCAACGTGGCAATGTGAGAACTTGCTTCATTTGTAGAAAACCAAGTCACTTTGGTCGAAATTGCTACAAGGCTAAGAAGGAAGATAGAAAAAGTACAAACAATGCTCGTGATGAATATGGAGGTGATGATTATGCATTCATGGCAAGTGAAGGCACTTCCATGGGTGCCATATCTAAGTGGATCATTGATTCTAGTACCACCAAGCACATGATTCCATACAAGTGTTCATTTGATACTTATGAAGAGATTTCAACAGCAAATATCCTCATGGAAGACAATGGCATAGTATAAGCTATTGAAATGGGCTCCATTATTATAGAGATTGTTATGAAAGGCCAAATCAAGAGGATCAGATTGAAGGACGTCTTACATGAGCCAAAGATAAAGAAAAACCTCCTCTTAGTGAGTAAACTTGTTTCACATGGTTATAAAGTGCAATTTGATAAGAATGGATGTTTTGTGAAGACATTGAAAGGAGATCATATTATAAAGGACTTTAGAGATGGCAACCTCTACTTCATCAAGTGTAAGAAGATGAATGGAGTTGAAGTGGCAGCATTTGCTGAATTTCTTCAAGATCAAGACGAGTTTGGCATTTGGCATCGAGATCTTGGTCATTTGAATGCCAAGAGCATGAAAGAGCTCCAATCTATAATAAGTGGCTTAGATCTTGGTCATATAAGCCACAATATTATGACACTTGCTTGTAAAGGTTGTATTCAAGGCAAACAACAAAGGGCCTCATTTTTAAGTGGACTTGCAACACGTGCAACCAAGTTATTGGAGATTGTCCATTTTGATGTTTGTAGACCTATGAGGATACCATTAATAGGAGGTATAAGATATTTTGTCACATCCATTGATGAATTTCTAAAAAAAGTAAGAATTTTCATTCTCAAAGTAAAGAGTGAATGTTTCATAAGGTTTAAGGAGTTTAAGGTACTTGTGGAAAAGCAATGTGAATGCAAAATCAAGGTATTGTGTATAGACAATGGATGTGAGTATATATCAAAGCAATTCAATGATTTCTTAAAGTTGCATGGTATTGCAAGACAAACATCCACTCCTTACACTCCACAACAAAATGGAGTTGCTGAAAGAGCAAATCGGACCATTGTGGAGATGACAAGGAGTATGCTTCATGTACAACACCTTGGACATAAGTTTTAGGCGGAAGCAATGGTGAATGCAGTATACACAAGAAGTAGGTGTCCTACAAGTGCACTTGCATCAATGATACCTGAAGAAGCTTAGAGTGAGAGAAAACCTTGTGTTTCTCACATAAGGACCTTTAGATGCATAGCATATGTAAAGATATCAGATTGTATGAGATCAAAATTTGATGCAAAAGATACAAAATGTGTGTTTGTTGGATATTGTGAAGGTACAAAGGCTTATAGGCTCATGTGTTTGGAGACTAAAAAGATCATCAAAAGTCGTGATGTTGAGTTTTTGGAGCACAAGAGTGCTTGTGAGTACTTGGAGATGTACCCAAGTGAGAGTAATGGTGTGTTTATGGACACATCTTCAAATTCAGCAAAGAAGGAAGAAGACAAAGACAATGATGGTTGTAAAGGTAGAAATGAAGATGAAGAGGCAAAGAAGGTGGACAAGAAGGCCTCTACAATTGCTAAGACCAGCAATGAAGAGCATGAAGATGTTGATGATGATGGTGATGAGAATTATGAACCTTTGAGTGAGAAAAGACTATCTTCAAAAAAAAAAGGTTAGAGGTGACTATGGAGTGCAACAACTTGAGTCTTCTTCAAATGAAAGGAGATATCCTTTGAGAGATAAAAAAAAACGTGGTGAATGGTGGAAGGACCACATTTTTCTTCAAGTAAGTAAAGAATATGCCAATGTTATACTTTTTGCTGATCCGTTGAGTTTATGTGATGCAATGAAGTCCACGGATGCTATGAAGTGGGAGAATGCTACAAAAGAAGAGTACAAATCACTCATAGACAATGGAACATGGAAATTGACTCAACTTCCACCAAATCGAGGTTCAATTGATTGTTAGTGGGTATTTAGAACTGAAAGGGATGCGATGGACAATATTGTGAGGTATAAGACAAGATTGGTTGCCAAAGGCTACTCACAAGTTGCTGGTGTTGATTTCAATGAAACATTTGCTCTCGTGGCCAAATTCACCACCATTAGAATCATTGTGGGAATTGGGGCAGCAATGGACTGGGAGATGCACCAAATGGATGTGAAGACGGCTTTCTTGAATGGAGAGTTAGAAGAAGACATCTACATGGATCAACCTCAAGGATTTATTGAAGAAGGCAAACAATACCTTGTGTCAAGGACAAGAACTTGATGAAAAAATAATTCAAACAAGTGAGCCTTCACTCAAAGAGAGGTAACAAAATATATATAAACAAGTATATATATTGAAAGAAAAACTGGAATGGCTATTGCCAAAAGACAAGAAAACTAGAGACCCTTGAAACTAGACTAGAAGCAAGAAAGGAGTTGACAAGAGTGAAGAAGCCTTCACGCTTGTCTCTATATATACTCTCTAACTAGGGGCTACGTGGCGACGTTCTATAGGACCTCCAATATGTGTTGACTTTGTAAGGCACATGCCTTGACTTACAAGGCAAGTTTTTCTACATGTGAGGCACATAGTTAGCTTGATCTTCAAGCTAACAACATGTGTGGCACATGGCCAACTTGTTGACTACGTTTCTAATCCAAAAAGTCAATTAAAGACACCTATGAAGTCAAAGCAACGTCTAGGAAGTTTCTAGGAAGCTTTTATATTAAATATTATAGAATTAACTTACTTTTACCTACTTTTACTTACTTCTACCTATTTGTATATGTAATTATTAGCTTACATGATTATGGCCGTGACATTACCGCCCCTTCTAGGGACGAGTTCCACGAGGAGCGGTCATCATATGTTGAGAAAATCTTTGATGAGACGAATTGTATTCGCTACATATTCTGATCTCTATTCTCTTCGAAGATGATTGATAGGGCCTCTCAACCATCGGTAGTGTCCCATACCAAGGTGGGAAGACCACCCAGTTATTTGATCATTGTTGAGGCCTTCGTAACTTCCTTCGAATAGAATATTTGAAACTCCATCAGGAGTTGTTCCTACCTCTAGCAAAATCACCAAACATCAGGAGTCCCTTCCCAAATCGTGATACCAAAAGTGTTGTATCTCACCATCTATTCGAGGAAGAACATGTCGTTCTTGAAGATCTTCATCTCGATTGCGTCGTCTTGAAGGTTGTGACAATCGTAATGTCTCATCCGGCAGGTCAGCAAATGAACACTCTTGAGTTGAATCTACTGGTTGTTGGTTCTCCATCTTCTGAGCGCTACTACTACAAAGAAGCTACGAACAAGAATTGAAAGTAGAATGTTATCTTGCCTAGATGTTGTTTCTTTTATAAAAAAGATTTTGATCTTGATTTTGATGGATGTCGTCAATGAAAAGCCTCCACCGCCTTTGCTGCATTTGCAAGATTCTTTATTGGCTCCCATGTGTGTTCACTAATATCATATCCACGCCAATGGACAAGATATTCTAATTTATTTTGGCGCCGCCTTGAATCGAAGACTTCTTCTACTTCAAACTCTTCATTATTGTCCACTTTTATAGGATGAGGTGGAGCTTGTCGTCTTCTTGGTATGTCCACTCTCTTGTATGGTTCAAGAAGAGACACGTGGAATACTGGATGGATTTTCATTGACTCTGGTAGATCTAAACGATATGCAACTGGATTGATTTATGCAGAAATAGAAAATGGTTCCAGCCTTCGATAGTCCAACTTATCACAAGGACGAGTGGTCTTGATATTGCGATGAAGTAGCCATACCTTATCACCTAAGATGAATGATGGTTGTTCCTTTCGATAGACATCCGCATTGGCTTTTTGCTGTTCTTGAGCCTCTTTTAACTGCGCCTTCATCGTTGCATGTAGCTTTGATAAATGAATTGCCAAATCTTTCGCAGCAAGATTATCAACTTTTGAAAAGTCAAAAGTATCAAGTCATGGATGATAACCATAATTAATAAAGAAAGGTGTTTGTTTTGTAGAAGAATGTACCGTGTTATTGTAAGCAAACTCTGCCAATGGCAAAAGAGTTGTCCAATCATCTTGTTGGTAATTAATGGTACATCTTAAATATTGCTCTAAAACTTGATTAATACGTTCCATTTGTCCATTAGTTTGAGGATGGAATGCCGAAGATAGTTTTATATCCACTTTAAGAATCTTGAAAAGAGTCCGCCAAAATCTTGATACAAATTGAGTTCCCCTATCTGATATAATATCCTTGGGTAATCCATGATAGCGATAGATATTGTCAAGAAAGAGTTTAGCTGTTTCTTCACTTGTGATAGATTTTGTACATGATACAAAATGTGCCATCTTGGTAAAACGATCTACTATCACGAATATAGAGTCATAAGAACCTGAGATTGGAAGATCCGTGATGAAGTCCATAGAAATAGAAGACCATGGTTGTTCTGGAATGGGTAGTGGCTGAAGAAGTCCAAAAGGTCGATGACGAGGAGTTTTTGATCTTGAGCAAACATCACATGATTGTACAAAGTCTTTAACTGCCTTCCACATTTGAGGCCACCAAAAATCCCTAGATATCAGCTCCAAAGTCTTATTATATCCGAAATGTTGTGCTAGTGGGAAGTCGTGACGATGTCGTACGGTAATTACTTATAGTATGTAAAAATTAGTGAAAACATGTAATATGTTTATAAGTCTTAATGTGAGTTAGAATAGTTAGTATGTTAATTTAAAATGAATTGAAATAAGAAAAATTATTTGGAAGTTAATCTAGTTTGATTATAGAGTTTATATTATATAGGATTTAGATAGTTAGTATAAAGATTAAAGGAAGGGAGGAGTTAAAAGATGAAAATATAACTAGAAGGAGGCTTATTGGGAAGGATGAAAGTAAGGCATGGTTGGATGAAGGCAAGGGGTGAAGAACTTCATCCCTATTGGTCGAATACCATGCCCAATGGACTTTGAGGAGGCTGCCCGAGGCCATATTAGGAATAAGGGTTCCTCTTTCGAGGCCATTCGAGCTTTTGATGCTAGGGTCAGAAGGTTTAGGGTTTTGGGTATAATTTGGGTGAAGATTTTGTATAATTTCGAGTTTTTATGGAAAAGATATGAATGTTCAAAGATAAGGTGTCAATTTCGTACCTACTGTCACTTCTTTTGGGCATCACATACGAATACGGAAAGCAACGGAAGATCGACGACTGGATTTGGAGGGAGCATTTTCTCGGCTACGCATTCTACTTACTGTATAGTGAATTCTAAGATTGGGTGAAGGAGTTATGAGGCATTGAAGACAGCACTTGTAATTTGAAGGCAGTAAGTATATCGTTTTGTTGCTAGTTATGGGTGAAGCCATATCTTGAGTTTCTAGACGAATTTTTGGCTCAAAATTTTTACAAGTGTGTGTAATTGGGATAAGAAGCTTTAGATCAAAGTTTCATAGTATTTGAATAATTACTTTGTGAGATATGAAGGAAGTTGTACATGGGTGTAAAAAAGCTAGGGTTTGAAGCTATAGTTAGGGTTTTCAAGATATCACAAGATCCAAGACGAATTTTTAGTTGAATTTTGGTGTGGTAGTTGCTAAAGATATATCAGTAGTCCATGTAAAATTTGGAGTTGTTTAGACGGTTAGATCGTAAGTTATGAGCTGTTGAACTTCGGGAAAAATTCCTCATAAGGATATATAAGTTTTTTATAACACCTTATCAAGTATTTTGGTGTTCTTAGGATTTTAAGGCTTGTGTATTGATGTAATTGCTCCAAAGGAGAGGAGTTTATATATATAAAATTATTACCCTTATATTTCAAACTTGATTGAGTATTTAGTGACAGCCAGAAGCCCAGCGCTTTCATGAGGCAAACTCTCTCTATTCTGACAACAAGTTTGAAGAACATGTTGTCGTATTACGTGCTTTCCTGCTCGAGAATGCGCCGGGCGTCTGGCTGTAGAAGGTAGTATGGAGATTCGCTGATAGTCAAGCAGTCTATCAGTTTTGACTGCTGAAATATAAATATGCAACAATGTACCGTAAATCTATACAGATGCTCTTCGACTGCTTGTCGAAGTCCTTTTTGCCCCAGCCCGTAGGTCTCTAGACGTTACAGAGAACCCCGAACAACCCAAACTGTTAATCTTCAATACCGCTTTGTACTTACGATCTTATATCCATTGACTGTCTTGTTAGATTAATCCAATAAATTTCATTCACTCTGCATATTCAATCCTATAGACACCCTTTTAATCCTTCAATCACAGACGTAACTCGATTTCACAAAACAGTCAAGAGTATTCAAACCCACTTCATTAAAAATCTCGATTCACCATTACAATACTGACTTCAGCAGCGATTGCCTCAGTCTTCCCAAAACTCTACAAAGAAGAAAAATCCAAATTCTATGTCTTTCCTTCCCCGACCCAAAGCATGAAGCTCCTCTTCTCTAATCCCCTTGATCTTCAAAAACCTCCAATGAAAACCGAACTAGTAACCTTGCAAAAGCTTGAAAACTAGCTCCCCCTAATTTCCAGAAAAAAAAAACCCCCTCTTCAAAACTATATCCCTCCTAACCTTATCCTCTGAATTTCTTCAATCTTCCATCTTAGATCCGGAATTGGCTCCCACCGTCAAGCTTGGATCCGAAATTGACTCTCGCCATCAGAGCTTTCTCCTCCATTTTTACCTTTAAGAGATCCATTTACCGAAAACAACGTTCCCTGAAACGGCACAGAGAACAAGACAGCCCGAAATAGAATCGAAACCCCGTAATCGGGACCACATTGAGTCGCCCGACCAATTCAGGTCCCATATTGAATAAGATGCCCGTAATAACCTGGATGTTCTCATAATTGGGTCTGTATTGGGTTGCCCAGCCAATTCAGGTCTCATATTGGGTAAGAGGACCCAGATTGGATTCTCGAAATTGGATCCAATTGGCTCTTCGAACCTGTCGTGTGAATTGGTCCTTCTCTTCCTGCTGACTCCCGTTATTGGAATTGAATGGAGCATTTCAGTATGCCTCGAATGACTGTAACGGGGTGACTGATCCTGGCCACTCAGTATTTGTACAGGAGTTGGTCGATGCTCCTAATATTCGAGGTAACTGAATATTAATAAAATTCCCCTTTCTTTTTATTTTCACTGTATACTTGTGTTACAACACGACAACATAAACGTGCTTCTCCTTCTCGAACATATAGGCATCCTTCAAAATAGAGTAGGTTGTTTTTGAATTCAAATTTAGATGGATCATGAGATTTAGAAGAATTGTTCTTGATATCATGAACAAGAGGGTCTAAAGACATACTTAACTGGACTTGCTTAAGGAAAGTTAAATCAACAGTCAATGTTGATTTTATTCCTCGAAGATGAAATTGTTTCGGCTTCAAGAGAACCATTCTTTGTTGCTCAAAAGCTGCATCTCCTTCTTTTAGTGCAAGATAAGAACTTCTAGACAAGGCATTGGATAAACCTTATTGTTTTCCTAGCCAATAAGTGACGATGAACTCGAATCTTGATAAAGACATGCTCCAATGAGCTTGGCGACGATTTAATACGCGTGCTGACATAAAATATTCGAGGTTCTTGTGATCCGTAAACACGGTGACTAGACTAGAAGCGCCTTCTAGATAATGATGCCATTCTTGAAAAGAATCCACAATTGCAAGAAGTTCTTTGTCGTGGATCTCATAATTGATTTCTGCTACTGAGAATTTTCTTGAATGAAAGGCTACTGGATGAAGTTTGTCATCTGTTCCCATTTGTGATAAAATCGCACCCAGAGCAAAGTCCAGTGCATCTGTTTCCACAAAGAATGCTTTGGAAAAATCAACACGATATAAGATTGGTGAAGAAACAAACGCTGTCTTCAAAGATTCAAAAGCAACTTTTGCTTCTTGATTCCATTGGAGTTTGTCTTTACAAGTCAAACGTGTAAGTGGAGCTGAAACTCGAGAGAAGTCTTTGATGAAGATCCGATAGTAGTTGGCAAATCCTAAAAAACATTGGACATCTCTTACCGTTTTTGGGATCTTCCAGTCTATAATAGTTTGAATTTTCTTAGGATCCATCATAAGTCCATCATTTGAAATGATGTAATCCAAGAAATTGACTTGAGTAGTATAGAATACACACTTTTCTATCTTGGCATAGAGTCCTGCATCTCTTAATTTTTGTAACACATGACGAACATGAAGTTCATGTTCTTTTGGATTCTTAGAATAGATCAAGATGTCGTCTAGATAACAAATCACAAAATCATCCAAAAACTCTCGAAAAACATCATTCATTAGATGTTGAAAAGCTGCTGGTGCATTTGTACATCCAAAAGGCATGACGTTGTATTCAAAATGTCCATACCTAGTTCGAAATGCAGTCTTCCATTCATCTCCTTCTTTAATGCGTACTAGATTGTATGCTCCCCGAAGATCTATTTTTGTATAGATCTTAGCTTGATTCAGCTGATCAAGAAGTCTGGATATTAAAGATAGTGGATCCCTGTTTTTGATGGTAATCTTGTTGAGTCTTCGATAATCAACACACATCAGCAATGATCCATCTTTTTTCTTCACAAATAGAATTAGAGCTCCTGCCGGAGATTTAGAATGGCGTCTGAAATTTTTGGCTAGATTTTCTTCAATATACTCCTTGAGTTCAGTCAACTCATTTTGTGATAAACTGTAGATTGGTCCGAATGGAGGTTGTGCTCCTTCTTGAAGGTCAATTGAGCAATCATAGGGACGATGTTCCGGGAGTGTATCCGCATTCTTTTTTTTTTGAATACATCTTGAAATTCTTGATATTGGCTTGGAATGCCACTTGAAGTCTTTTCACCAGTAGGAGCAGGTGTGGCATAAATAATATATGGTGATTCTTTCATAGCAGCATGCAAGAAAGCTTTTGCACCTATAAATACGGGTTTAATTGAATTGGACTTATGACTCTCTATTTGATTAACTACACTATTAGTTATACTTTTAGAGAAAGTAAGAGTTCGGGAAATTCAATCTATTTGAGGATTGTATTTTTCTAACCACGATAAACCTAAAATGACTGGATTAGAGGGAGATCTAATGATATTAAATACTACAAAACTATTATGACCATTGATTATTACTTCTATAGGAAGGGTTTCATGAGTAATATCTCCAGAAGACAATGGACGACCATCTATGACTTCTACATGAACAGGTTCAGTTTTCTTTATTAAAGATATGCTATGTCTTTTAGTAAATTCTTCATCTAAAAAACATGCTGAGGCTCCTGAATCTAACAAGGCAAAGATTTTGTAATATTTAGGTCCTAAAATAATATTTAATGTAAAACAAGGAGAGGGCTCTGAGGAGAAAATAGGACCTTTACTAGATGTTGTGCAAGGTTCCAGCCGCACGGTCCCTATTGTAGCTGGACAAACTCGTTTTTTGACATATTGTCTTCTTTCACAGCCATACTCCTCGTTTTGTGATTGTGTCATTTCTTTGGACAATGTTGAGCAGTGTGCTTTGGTTCTCCACAATATAAACATAATCCTTCTTGACGACGACGAGTCTTTTCTTGCTCAGTAAGAGGTTTGAAACGTACTGCATCAATTTGCATATCCTCTACTTCCGAATGTATGTGTTGAAGAGGTGTTGGTGTTGCCATTGAATTATAGTAACGTTGAGGTCCACTTGTACGGTTCTCAGATCAAAATTCAAAAAGGCGATTGTCGTACTTCACAGCAAAGTCAATTGCTTGACTCAATGTTTGAGGATCAGGTAAGTTGAGCATTAATTTTTTTACCTCATATTGTAATCCATAGAGAAATTGGCTAATAAGTGCAGCATCATCTCACTTGATATCAATTGCAAGTTGTCGAAATTGTAAAGCATACAATATTACTGATCGATTGTCTTGTCATAAAATACGGATCTTATTGATTGTAACACAAATTGCATCATGTTCTCCATACATGGATCGAAACTCTACTAGAAAAGCCTCTAGATTATCCAATATTGGATTTCGTCGTTCAAGAAAAGATGAAAACCATGATAGTGCTGAACTTAAAAGAAGCGTACCAATGAATCTAACTTGCGATCCTGGAGTTGGGTAGCTTAGGGGTTGAATTTCAATCACAAGTTACACTTGATTAATAAATCCTCAAAACTTTGATCTGGTGCTATCAAACTTCTCGGATAAGGTAATTCTTGGTTCTCTAACACTGGAAGGGCATTCCACCATAGGAAAAAGGACATGGTTTGGTGCAGATGTTGAAGTAGCTCCAACCATTTCTATATCTTCACTTCCTGCCAATCTTATTGCTCCTTGTGGTGGTAAATTGAGTTGATGCATTGCAAGCATTAACTCTCTCAATTGCTCTTATATTTGTGCCATTGCATTCTTCATTTCAAGAAGTTCTGCCATGATAACACTTAAAAAAGAGAAGATGTCTAATATCGCTGAAGACAAATAGAAGAGAGGACTTGAGAATAAAGAAAATACTAAGGATAATATCAGTTTAGAAGAGGGTAATCCGCAACTTCTAATACGCTTATATCTTATCAAGAAAATGGAGTAATCCACTCCTAATCAAGATTAGACAAAGCTCTGATATTGTAGGTGTATTCTTGTCAATCTGTCAAGGACAAGAACTTGATGAAAAAATAATTCAAACAAGTGAGCCTTCACTCAAAGAAAAGTAACAAAATATATATAAACAAGTATATATATTGAAAGAAAAACTGGAATGGCTATTGCCAAAAGACAAGAAAACTAGAGACCCTTGAAACTAAACTAGAAGCAAGAAAGGAGTTGACAAGAGTGAAGAAGCCTTCATGCTTGTCTCTATATATACTCTCTAACTAGGGGCTACGTGGCGACGTTCTATAGGACCTCCAATATGTGTTGATTTTGTAGGGCACATGCCTTGACTTACAAGGCAAGTTTTTCTACGTGTAGGCTACATAGTTAGCTTAATCTTTAAGCTAACAACATGTGTGGCACATGGCCAACTTGTTGACCACGTTTCTAATCCAAAAAGTCAATTAAAGACACCTATGAAGTCAAAGTAGCATCTAGGAAGTTTCTAGGAAGCTTCTATTTTAAATATTATAGAATTAACTTAATTTTACCTACTTTTACTTATTTCTACCTATTTGTATATGTAATTATTAGCTTACATGATTATGGCCGTGACACCTTGTGTGTAAGTTGAAGAAATCCTTGTATGGGCTTAAGCAATCATCAAGGGCATGGTACCAACGTATCGACACCTTCTTTATGAATGAAGGATTTGTAAGGAGTGAGGCTGATCATTCCATGTATGTGATGCAATCAAAAGCCTTCTTGCTGATTGTTATTCTTTATGTTGATGATTTGATCATTTTGACCAATACTTTAAAAAAGATGGATTGATTGAAGGCAAAGTTAGCAAAAGAATTTGAAATGAGTGATTTGGAAGAGCTCCACTATTGCTTAGGAGTGGAATTTGTAAGAGATCAAACTAAGAAGATCATTACATTGAGCTAAAAGAAGTACATTGAAGAAGTGTTGAAACGGTTCAATATGAAGGAGTGTAAGTCCATTGGAACACCTTTGGAGGCAAATTTGAAGTTGATGAAGCTCATGGATGAGGAATTTGCTGAAGTTGAAGAAGAAATGAAAGATGTTCCATACAAGGCAACAATAGACTCACTAATATATGCAATGGTTGGTGCAAGGGTGGATCTTGCATATGCAGTGAGTGTTGTGAGTCAACACATGTCAAAAACTGGACCAATTCATTGGGCAACCATTAAGAGGATCTTGAGGTACTTAAAAGGCATTTTGAACTTCAAATTGTGTCTTGGGGGTGATAGTATTACATTGCATGGATATTGTCATACAGATTGGGCTGGAGATGCAAATGATAGAAAATCAACAATGGGATATGTGTTCTTTGTTGGAATGGGAGCAATTTTATAGAATTCTAAGAGACAACCAACAATTACAAGGTCTACAATGGAAGCGGAATACATGGCAGCAAGTCATGGTGCAATAGAGGCAATATGGCTAAGACAAGTTTTAGAAGACATTGGACTTATGCAATTGGAAGCAACTCCAATGAAGTGTGACAATTAAGGATGCCTTACTTTTACCAAGAATCCAAAGCATCATTCAAGGACAAAGCACATTGACATTCAAAATCACTTCATACGGGAGAAGATTGAGATGGAAGTAATTGACATGAAATATTGTGCAATGAAAGACATGCTTGCTGATTTACTCACAAAAGCATTGGTGAAGGATAGATATTATAAATAGACAAAGAAATTAGATTTATTAGCCTTTGACCAATAGCAAAGTGGGAGTATTAAAGTAAATGGAGGATAAGTTAGAAGGTAAAAGATATTATCTTAGATAAGTTGCTAATGGTCAAACAGTAGCAAAGGGATGAAGGAAAGTTACCAAGGTGGTGGCTAGGGTTTTAAGTGGTGGTTAGGATTATAGGTGGCGGCTAAGTTAAGAGGAATCTAAGGTTTACTTGGATGAAAATAAGATGAATATTAGCCAAAATGGATGTAATGTCTACCTATAAGTAAAGGATGTTGGAAGTCAGAGGCATCTCATTCCACACTTTTCTTGTGTCTAACCTTGCTAATTTCTACTTACTTGTGTCTTGCTTATTGTGTTTCTTCAATAAATTATACCATCATCATATGTTGCTATGCATCAAAAGCAAGTATAGTACAAATTGATTTATATTTAATAACATGACTAAAAATCAAAGATAAAAACTTGATGAAAGAAAATAAACAAGTGAGTCTTTTTTTAAAAAAAGATGATAAAATAGAAATAAAAAAGTATATATATTAAAAAGAAATGAGAATAGCTATCGCCAAAAGATAAAAAAAATTGAAGACCTTTGAAACTAGACTAGAAGCAAGAAAGAATTAACAAGAATAAAAAAGACTTTACTCTTACCTCCATATATACTTTCTAACTAAGAATTATATGGTGATATTATGTAGGACCTCTAACATGTGTCTAATTTATAAGATATATGTTTTAACTTGTAAGGTAAGTTTCTTATTTATTGTCATGTATGAACATGATTATATAGTAAAAAATAAAAATATAGATTTTATTATAGAAAAACCTAGTAGAAAGATTTAATAGAAAAATAAGAATAAATAATAGAAAGGTAATAAAAGATTTAATCTTAATACTACTTTTTATAGAAAAAACTTTTATTTTCTTTATAGAAGCATAATTGAGCCAAATCAAAGTAAATGAGATAATAATTTAATACATAAATATTTAAAATATAATTAATAATAGATTAAAATAAAAATTACCTCAAATTATCAAAAATTAATATTTGAATAAGAGTGGTTGTCAACTTGGATTCAAATCACATTTTAAGGTAAAAAATTGAATTCATATGGTGATTCTAGGATTTTTCGGTAGATTAAAGAGTGTAAGTTGAAAGAAAATTAGAAGAAGGATTATTAGGCATTGATTTCATATCATTCGAATCAATTTTGAGATTTTTAAAATTAGTGATGTTGTTGGTAGAATAAGAGTTTGTAAAATAAAAATATGTTTATAAATTTGAGGGTTTCTTAAGTTTTGTAGTGTATATATAAGTGGAATTCGGGCAATTTATTGGTATACTAGTTGTAAATGTGTATGAAAATTTTGATATCAACCAAACATTTAGATTGAAGTCTATGAAGATTTTTGTAGATTGAGGTCTCAAAAATTGGAGTTTAAAGGTTAGCAAGTATTTCTAAGTTCTTTAGAAATTTATTAATTGGATTGAAGTAAATTTATTTTTTATAGATATTAGACTTAATTTCCAATGTTTGGATGAAATTTGAAAGCAATTCAAAGATTCAAAAAAGAGATATTGATGCTAGAAGTTCAACATTCAAGTTGGAGTAGGAGGCCACTGAATACCTCTTTGGATTATCTTGAATTTCAATTAGTTGGTAAGTATAATCGATTTCTTCTTTTTTGTACTTGTTTCTAACTAAGTAATTAAGAAGTGTGAAAAATTTGAGTTCATATCAACAATTCGAATATTTGTTGTTGAGATTTCAATTTGCTATAGGGTTTGTTAAGAATTTGTTTAAGATTTAGATTTTCATTAGGATTTGATTTAAGATTTGTTTAGGATTTAGAATTCATTAGAATTTCATTAATATTTGACTTTGTATTTGATTAAGATTCAATTAGGATTTTAATTAAGATTTGACCTAAGGTTTTATTAAAGTTTAATTAAGATTTTAATTGATGGTAAACCTATGATTTGGTTTAGATTCAATAAGGATTTTATTAAGATTTTAATTAGGATTTGATTAAGATTCATTAGAATTTTAATTAGAATTAAATTAAGATTTGATTAAGATTCATTAGAATTTTAATTAGGATTGAATTAGAATTTGATTAAAATATATTTACAATTTTTATTTTCAATATTTCTTCAAGATTTTTTCTTGTTTTTTTAAAAGTTTCTATTTCTAATTTTTTTTTAATTATTTTTATTTCTTTAAAGATTTATTTTTATATTTTTTTAATATTTCTTATTATTTTTCTTTAAAATTAGTTTAAAACTTCTTTATGTGTCATTTATAACTTCTTTTAAATTTATATTGAATTATTTAGAGTTTGATTAGAATTATTAAGGTCTATTTAAAGTTTATTTTAGATTCTATTAGAAATGGTAGGATTGTTGTTGCATTTCTATTTATCTTCTACAATTAAGTGCTTGGTGTATTTTCAAGTAAGAACATATGTAATATAATAGTATGCCACATCATTAACTTCTATTACAAGCTATCTACACATGTGATCCATGGCTAACTTATTGGCCAAATTTTTAACCTATCAATCAATTATAAATATGTACAAAGTGAAATATGTGTCTATGAAGCTTTTAAGAAGCATTTCTACAATATAATATCAAATTTATCTATATTTATCTTCCACCTAATACTTATTTAAATAAATATATATGTCCATGAGAGGTGGTTGGTTGATGGTTTATAAAGTCAACAAAGGTGCTTGTTCTTTAAAAGAAAATATTGAAAATCTCTTAGATTGACAATAAATTAGAAAAATTCTTTGAAATTATTTTTTTAGGGATCAATATCTCATCAAAAATAATATAATTGCTTACAAGCATTTTACGTTGATGTTATTTTTTATGTTATTTTTAAAAAATCTCAAAGAAGGTAACTTTTTCTTTATTGATATGCTATCTAACAAATATTATTTTGATGCTTTTGAGATCTACTTTTTGGCAATGACCTTTCAATATATGAGAATAATTAAGACATCTAAAGGTTTGTAAGTGGAATATAGTAGATTTTTGCCTAATCTAAAGCTCATGGAGCAACTTTATACTTACAAGCTATGAATTGAGTCTTTCAATATATAAAAGATATTTGACATTTCAAAATGTTCTATGAAAGATGCTACTGCTCAATATTTCTAGGTTTTATAGTTTTTGATTGAACTAATTACAAGATTGATAAAAAATCAATCATTAGATGGATATTCAAATAATTAAGAGGACCAATTTTGTAGACATTAAAAAAAAATAACAAAATATAGCAATTTTATCAATAAATACAAAGACATGAGTACTAGTACAAGAAGCTTACAAATCTATTTGGCTTTAGATATTAGCATCTAAAATTCATGAAACAAAATAAGAACCTATATCAATTTTTTGCAATAATCAAAGTATACTAAAATCTAATCAAACTCTAATATGTCATGATAGATTTAAACACATAGAGATGTGGTTGCATTATATATAAGAAAATATACTTATTGATACAATAGATTTATTTTATATTTCAATCCATGATTAGATTATTGACATCTTTTTTAAGACTTTTAGAGAAAATAGATATATAAAGCTAAGCGGTGCAATGGAAATAAGAGACTCAACTTTATTATCAAATTCCTAAGATAGACTATAATATAGCAAAAATTCTAAGAACTCTAATTCTTAAGCATAAAAAGTTTTGTCTCTTCTATTATTTAAAGCTCTTATAGATGGCTTTCTTAAACTTAGTCACTTGCTTTTCGCAATCCAATTATTTATAATAGACTTTATAATATTGATCATAATGAAAAATATAAAATTACAATTGACTACCAAAAGTTTATTACTTATAGGGAGACATAGCAATAAATAGACATTGTCCAAATACTAATTGTAAATCTAATGCACAACTACTATAAGAAACAATAAGCTCAAAATAAACATTTGAAACTAAAAAAATATTGATTAATAATTAAAACATCTTGCCATTAAAGATAAACATTTACAATGAATCTCATTTCTTCATCTTTGATTCAAACATATAAATTCATCAGTGAAAACAACTAGGCATTGTGACAACTAAATTTCATTTGACTATGAATCTTTTTACAATATAAAAAACTTGAAATGACTAAATTCTTTTATTTTATTAAAATATAAATTTTAAAAGACTCAAAGTGTGGAAGGAAAGGAGGAAGAAGAGAGTGGTGTTGAAAAAATCTACTTTGAATCAATGGATTTTTTCAATTAGACTGGTAGACAACTAGGCTTATGGATGAATTTATTCATTACTTTTTTAAATCAGTATATGTACCATTATAAGCCCAAATTTCACCACTCAATAAAACTGATGCTCTACAATAAGTTCAAGAGATAGAATAGAAGAACTCCTAATTGTGTAATTTCTAAGTTGATTTAAATCTTAATGTTAAAAATTTAATTAATTTTAAGCCTTCTAAGCAATGGTTATCAATATTAATAAAAAAATATTTAATAAAATTTCTATGGTCTTTAAGGCTATTTGCATGATCTCTACTTAAATCTCAATGGTTTATTCAAGATCATTTATATAATCCTTAATTACTAATTTTTACGTGATTATAAAAGTATAATTAATTATAATAAATTATTAATTAATTAATTAAAAATAATAAATTATTAGTCCTTAAATAATTAATAGTAAAATTAATTGATTAAATTATTACCATTAATCCATAATACAAGTAAAAAAACTTAAAGATTGAATTAAAAGTAAAAGTCAAAAGTAAAAGAGAGAAGATTAAAGGTTAAAAGTGAAAAATTAAAATCTAAAAGTTGAAATATGAAAGTTATAAATTACCGTAAAAATAAAAGTAAAAGTGAGACTAAAGAAATATAAAAGCAAAGGTACCTAAATAACATCCAAGAATTGAGGGCAGCAAACGCTTTTTACTCCAAAATATTTCAAAAATTTTGATAAATTCCAAATTGAATAATTTTTAGTTTTTTGCAAAGTTAACTTAGAGGTGCTTATGCTCTAATAAATTTAAATTAAATCTAGTAACTAAACTACAAGAAATGCTCCTTTAAAGTTGAATGACTAAGATTGCTATAGTAGGCAACCTCCCTCCACTTGAAAATTAACCAATAATTCAATTTGTCATTAAATTTGAGTGAAATTTATGCCATTAGAAGCCTAGCTTAAATATACACTTACTTTCAAAATTTCATAATAATCCAATTATGAAGCACTAAGAAATTCCTTTTCAAAAGTAGATAAACTAAACTGCTAAGGCAACCAATTCCTACGTACTCAAAATTCCACCAAAATTTTGTCCTTACTCTAAATCAAGCAATCCTTATCTTGTTGAAAAGTTAATACCAAAATCTATAACTGTAAAAAAATTAATATTAAAACTCAATAAATTAAATGACTGATTTAGGAAAATCCAAGGTTCTTGAATCCTTGGGGTATTTGGAAGGCCGAAGGAGCTATCTATCACAATGATCTATGTCTTAAAACCCAATGACCATTTGCTATTCAAAATCCATGCATATACAACCACAATTTTACAATGAGATTAAAAATCAAAAACAAAATTAAGATTAAGGTTTAGGACCAAAATTTAACATGGTTTCGCCCTTCACCAAAAAAGGACAAAAGGGAGAGCTTGGGGAACCAAGCCACTCTTATAAAATTAAGTAATGGCTTATGAGAGGGCAGCCATATGTGCACCCTTGATCTCTAAGATCCCTCATATAGATCTATGGCCTTCATTCATCCAAGAGCCAATTTCATTACTGAGGTTGATGGCTCTTGTATGTAATCAAGAAAGTATTGTTTGATAAATCTAACTATACCATTGTGTTCAAAACACCTTTTTATGTTAAGATCGACTATTGACATGCCTCAATCCATGCTCAAGTGCAATTTTTATGAAAGTTTTTACCTCCCAGGATCTTAGCAATTCCTGTAAAATTCTTCAAAATGAGAATTCCATTGCCCCACTTGTATTTTGAAGGAGAGGATACTTAACTTATTTTCTTCATTCTACTAGGTGAATCTAGTACTTCTTAAAAGCTATATATATATACATTTTTATCTTTATACATATCTATAGGTGATTAACAAGTTACAAAATTGACCAAAAAATTAGCCACTTGTTGCATATGTTAATAACTTGTGAAATAAGCTAATTATATGGAACATATATAAAATACTTATTTTGTAAGTTAGACACATGTCTTGTAAATTAGATATGTATTGGAGGTCCTATAGAATGTGGTCACCTAGCTATTATGTAGATAGTATATATAAAAGCAAGAGTGAAGCCTTCTTTATTCTTGTCAATGCTTTTTTTATTCTTAATTTAATGTTGAGAGTCTATATTCTTCTTATTTTTAATAATAGCTACTTTAGTCTTAATACTATAATATTAATAGAAAAAATATTTATTCTTCTTGAATTATATAAGAGTGTTTTGAATTTTTTCTTATCTTAATTTATATTCTTGATAATTTAACAAGAGTGCAAACTCATTTTTCCTATCTTATTTTTAAAAACAAGTGGATTATTCTATGTCTATTATTATAAGTTAAAGATTGTAGACTATCCACCTTTAAACTAATATACTTTATTTTTTAAACCTTAATTTTTTCTTTAAAGAAAGTAAATCACCTCTCTTTGTGGAAATTTTTATTTGATATTAGAGATTATAGATCATTTTCATTTATTTGATTTATAAATTTATTAAATTATTTTAAATGGAAGAAAAAACTATGGATGCTATACTTGATAAAAGTAAGAATAGATTCGTAACTGTTATAGATCTTCATGAGTTTATTAACATTCTTAAGGTAGAAATTTCATACATCAATAATGCCAAGCATAGAAGTACTATTCTTATGCCTATGGAAGAAGTCCAAAGTCTACACTAAGAAGTTGTGCAGTTGAAGAACAAATCAAGTAATGATGATAGCTTTTAAGTTTTTATAAACTTATTTATCAAGATTGGGACTAATACAAATTGATATGATATATTTTAAATCTTTCACATAGCAAAAAAAGACTTGACATTGTTAAAATGATTTGTTCTTATATTATAGAGAAGCTAAGCATATTACTTAATATTATTTAAAGAAATAATAAAATTACAAAATAAAGGATATGATTGCAAAAAAAAACAACGTGGCAAAAAACAAGTTAGTCTAATTACAATAAGGATTGTGCACTTAAAATCATGAGAAAAACCTAGTAAAGGTCTTATTTTCTCTTCATATTCTTCATCTTATTTTATAATAGATGTATGTTTAAGACCTAAAAATCATAAAGACTTTATTTTATTAGATTTAAAAGCCTCAACTTATTTTATAAATAAAGATTTTGTCAAAAATCAAGAAATACCTTTAGTCAAGGAAACTAAATCCATACATGTAGAAGTCTTAGATGGTCAT
Organism: Physcomitrium patens; assembly: GCF_059467195.1. Classification (NCBI taxonomy): domain Eukaryota; kingdom Viridiplantae; phylum Streptophyta; class Bryopsida; order Funariales; family Funariaceae; genus Physcomitrium; species Physcomitrium patens. Next base: position 6,092,004 of record NC_143425.1, on the reverse strand, counting down.
TTTTTATCTTTTAAAGATGGTACCTATGAGATTATTCTTTTAGATATAGTAATTAAAGATTATAATAGTATATTAATATTTAATTTAATAAGACCTCCTTTTAATCTAATTATTTTAGGATTATCATAGTTAAAAAAAATATAATCTTCAAATAGATTGGATTATTCATAACCTTGGTTTTTTTTGTAGTTAATTCAAAATTCTTTTTTTAAGTAGAAATACATAAGTCTAATATATTCAAATCTTTATTAGTAAGATTGAAAGCTTTCATATATGTTGCAAAAGAAGGGTCATCTTTTGTTATATATACCACATCTATTTTTAATGGTAAAAAGACATCAAGTGATATTTCTAACTAATATCAAGATTTTTTAAGACGTTTCTAAAAAAAAACACAAACATTCTTCCAAAGCATTGATTTTATGATTCTTCAGTTCATCTTTAAGAAAGAATTCAATCACCATTTGGACCAATCTATAACTTATTGCAAAATGAATTGGCTATATTAAAAGAGTATATTGATAAGAACTTAGTTAAAAACTCCACATGCTATTCAAAATCTCCAACAAGAGCTCTTATCTTATTTATAAAGAAAAAAGATAAATCTCTATAGATATATATAGACCATCAAAGATTTAATAAGGTTATTATTAAAAATAGTTATCTTTTATCTCTAATTTTAGGAATTCTTGATCAATCCAATTAAAAAAAGATCTATATAAAAATAGATCTACAAAGAGCATACAATCCGATCCACATCAAAGAAAGAGATGAATAGAAGATTATTTTTTGAATTTGAAATGGATATTTTAAATATAATGTCATATCTTTTAGACTCATAAATGTACCAACTCCTTTTCAACATCTTATGAATGGCATTTTTTGTGAATTTTTTGATCATTTTATTATAAATTATTTTAAAAATATTTTAATTTATTTTAAAAATATAAAATATATAAACATCACATTTATCGTATATTAAAAAAATTTAAGATGTAATATTATATGCCAAAATAGAAAAGTGTGTATTCTACACTACTCAAATTGACTTCCTAGGATAAATTATTTTTAAGAAAGGCCTCATGATAGATTCTAAAAAGATCCAAACTATCATAAATTGGAAGATTCTAAGCACATTAAGAGATATACAATGTTTTTTGGACTTTGGCAATTACTACCTAATCTTTATTAAGAACTTTTTTTAAGTTACAGATCCACTTACATTTTTGACTTATAAAAACAAAATTGAATGGAGTAAATAAGCTGAAGCATTATTTGTTACTTTGAAGAAAGAATTTATTTTTGCACCAATGTTATATTGTATCAACTTCTTTCAATTATTTTTTATAGAAAAATATGTATTAAACTTTGCTTTAAATGTAATATTGTGACAAATAATAAATTCTACTTAGTAGCTTTCTTTTCCAAAAAAAATCAGAAAAAGACATCAACTACAAAATCCACAATAAAGAACTTCTTGTAATTATGGATTCTTTTCATGAATGGACTACAAAAGACTTTGGACATACTGTCATGGACATACTCATGTAAGCTAGTAATTACATATACAAATAGGTAGAAGTAAGTAAAAGTAAGTAAAAATAAGTTAATTCTATAGTATTTAATATACAAGCTTCCTAGAAGCTTCATAGACACTGCTTTGACTTCATAGGTGTCTTTAATTGACTTTTTGGATTAGAAACGTGGTCAACAAGTTGGCCATGTGACACACATGTTGTTAGCTTGAAGATCAAGCTAACTATGTGGCCCACACGTAGAAGAACTTGTCTTGTAAGTCAAGGCATGTGTCCTACGAAGTCAACACATATTGGAGGTCCTATAGAACGTCGCCACGTAGTCCCTAGTTAGAGAGTATATATAGAGACAAGAGTGAAGGCTTCTTCACTCTTATCAACTCTTTTCTTGCTTCTAGTCTAGTTTCAAGGGTCTCTAGTTTTCTTGTCTTTTGGCAATAGCCATTCTAATTTCTCTTTCAATATACATACTTATTTATTTATATTTTGTTACCTTCCTTTGAGTGAAGGCTCACTTTTCTGGATTGTTTTTTCATCAAGTTCTTGTCCTTGACAGATTGACAAGAATACACCTACAATATCAGAGCTTTGTCTAATCTTGATTAAGAGTGGATTACCCCTTTTTCTTGATAAGATATAAGCATATTAGAAGTTGCGGATTACCCTCTTCTAAACTGATATTATCCTTAGTATTTTCTTTATTCTCAAGTCCTCTCTTCTATTTGTCTTCAGCGATATTAGACATCTTCTCTTTTTTAAGTGTTATCATGGCAGAACTTCTTGAAATGAAGAATGCAATGGCACAAATATAAGAGCAATTGAGAGAGTTAATGCTTGCAATGCATCAACTCAATTTACCACCACAAGGAGCAATAAGATTGGCAGGAAGTGAAGATATAGAAATGGTTGGAGCTGCTTCAACATCTGCACCAAACCATGTCCTTTTTCCTATGGTGGAATGCCCTTCCAGTGTTAGAGAACCAAGAATTACCTTATCCGAGAAGTTTGATAGCACCAGATCAAAGTTTTGAGGATTTATTAATCAAGTGTAACTTGTGATTGAAATTCAACCCCTAAGCTACCCAACTCCAGGATCGCAAGTTAGATTCATTGGTACGCTTCTTTTAAGTTCAGCACTATCATGGTTTTCATCTTTTCTTGAACGACGAAATCCAATATTGGATAATCTAGAGGCTTTTCTAGTAGAGTTTCGATCCATGTATGGAGAACATGATGCAATTTGTATTACAATCAATAAGATCCGTATTTTATGACAAGACAATCGATCAGTAATGTTGTATGCTTACAATTTCGACAACTTGCAATTGATATCAAGTGAGATGATGCTGCACTTATTAGCCAATTTCTCTATGGATTACAATATGAGGTAAAAAAATTAATGCTCAACTTACCTGATCCTCAAACATTGAGTCAAGCAATTGACTTTGCTGTGAAGTACGACAATCGCCTTTTTGAATTTCGATATGAGAACCGTACAAGTAGACCTCAACGTTACTATAATTCAATGGCAACACCAACACCTCTTCAACACATACATTCGGAAGTAGAGGATATGCAAATTGATGCAGTACGTTTCAAACCTCTTACTGAGCAAGAAAAGACTCGTCGTCGTCAAGAAGGATTATGTTTATATTGTGGAGAACCAAAGCACACTGCTCAACATTGTCCAAAGAAATGACACAATCACAAAACGAGGAGTATGGCTGTGAAAGAAGACAATATGTCAAAAAACGAGTTTGTCCAGCTACAATAGGGACCGTGCGGCTGGAACCTTGCACAACATCTAGTAAAGGTCCTATTTTCTCCTCAGAGCCCTCTCCTTGTTTTACATTAAATATTATTTTAGGACCTAAATATTACAAAATCTCTGCCTTGTTAGATTCAGGAGCCTCAGCATGTTTTTTAGATGAAGAATTTACTAAAAGATATAGCATATCTTTAATAAAGAAAACTAAATCTGTTCATGTAGAAGTCATAGATGGTCGTCCATTGTCTTCTGGAGATATTACTCATGAAACCCTTCCTATAGAAGTAATAATCAATGGTCATAATAGTTTTGTAGTATTTAATATCATTAGATCTCCCTCTAATCCAGTCATTTTAGGTTTATCGTGGTTAGAAAAATACAATCCTCAAATAGATTGAATTTCCCGAACTCTTACTTTCTCTAAAAGTATAACTAATAGTGTAGTTAATCAAATAGAGAGTCATAAGTCCAATTCAATTAAACCCGTATTTATAGGTGCAAAAGCTTTCTTGCATGCTGCTATGAAAGAATCACCATATATTATTTATGCCACACCTGCTCCTACTGGTGAAAAGACTTCAAGTGGCATTCCAAGCCAATATCAAGAATTTCAAGATGTATTCAAAAAAAAAAGAATGTGGATACACTCCCGGAACATCGTCCCTATGATTGCTCAATTGACCTTCAAGAAGGAGCACAACCTCCATTCGGACCAATCTACAGTTTATCACAAAATGAGTTGACTGAACTCAAGGAGTATATTGAAGAAAATCTAGCCAAAAATTTCAGACGCCATTCTAAATCTCCTACAAGAGCTCTAATTCTGTTTGTCAAGAAAAAAGATAGATCATTGCAAATGTGTGTTGATTATCGAGGACTCAACAAGGTTACCATCAAGAACAGGTATCCACTACCTTTAATATCTGGACTTCTTGATCAGCTGAATCAAGCTAAGATCTATACAAAAATAGATCTTTGGGAAGCATACAATCTAGTACGCATTAAAGAAGGAGATGAATGGAAGACTGCGTTTCGAACTAGGTATGGACATTTTGAATACAACGTCATGCCTTTTGGACTTACAAATGCACCAGCAGCTTTTCAACATCTAATGAATGATGTTTTTCGAGAGTTTTTGGACGATTTTGTGGTCTATTATCTAGACGACATCTTGATCTATTCTAAGAATCCAAAAGAACATGAACTTCATGTTCGTCATGTGTTACAAAAATTAAGAGATGCAGGACTTATGCCAAAATAAAAAAGTGTATATTCCATACTATTCAAGTCGATTTCTTAGGTTACATCATTTCAAATAATGGACTTATGATGGATCTTAAGAAAGTTCAAACTATTTTAGATTGGAAGATCCCAAAAATGGTAAGAGATGTCCATTGGCGTGGATATGGTATTAATGAATGCACATGGGAGCCAATAAAGAATCTTGCAAATGCAACAAAGGTGGTGGAGGCTTTTCATGGACGACATCCATCAAAATCAAGATGAAAACTTTCTTTATAAAAGAAAAAATATCTAGGCAAGATAACATTCTACTTTCAATCCTTGTTCGTAGCTTCTTTGTAGTTGTGACGTTCAGGAGATGGAGAACCAACAACTAGTGGATTTGACTCAAGAACCTTCATTTGCTGACCTGTCGGACGAGACATTACGATTGTCACAACCTTCAAGACAATGCAATCAAGATGAAGATCTTCAAGAACGATATATTCTTCCTCGAATAGATGGCGAGATACAACGCGTTTGGTATCACAATTTGGAAACGGACTCCCGATGTTTGGTGATTTTGCTAGAGGTAGGAACAACTCCTCATGGTGTTCCAAATGTTTTATTCGAAGGAAGTTATGAATGCCTCGACAATGATCATATAATTGGGTGGTCTTCCCGCCTTGGTATGGGATACTACCGATGGTTGAGAGGCACTATCAATCATCTTTGAAGAGAATAAAGATCAGAGTATGTGGCGAATATAATTCGTCGCATCATAGATTTCTTCAACATATGATAACCGCTCCTCATAGAACTCGTCCCTAGAAGGGGGGTAATTTCACGAACATACTCATGTAAGCTAGTATTTACATATACAAATAAGTAGAAGTAAGTAAAAGTAGGTAAAAATAAGTTAATTCTATAGTATTTAATATAGAGGCTTCCTAGAAGCTTCATAGACGCTGCTTTGACTTCATAGGTGTCTTTAATTGACTTTTTGGATTAGAAACGTGGTCAACAAGTTGGCCATGTGCCACACATGTTGTTAGCTTGAAGATCAAGCTAACTATGTGGCCCACACGTAGAAGAACTTGCCTTGTAAGTCAAGGCATGTAAAATCAAACATATTGGAGGTCCTATAGAACATCGCCACGTAGTCCGTAGTTGGATAGTATATATAGAGACAAGAATGAAGCCTTCTTCACTCTTGTCAACTCCTTTCTTGCTTCTAGTCTAGTTTCAAGGGTCTCTAGTTTTCTTGTCTTTTGGCAATAGCCATTCTAGTTTCTCTTTCAATATACATACTTATTTATTTATATTTTGTTACCTTTCTTTGAGTGAAGGCTCACTTATCTGGATTATTTTTTCATCGAGTTCTTGTCTTTGATACATACATGTGATGTTTGCTCAAGGTTAAAAACTCCTTTTCATTGATCTTATGGACTTCTTCAATCATTGTCTATACTAAAACAACCATGGTCTATTGTTTCTATGAATTTTATTATGGATCTTTTAAATTTAAATTCATATAACTTTATATTAGTGATTATAGATTGTTTTATCAAAATGGCATATTTTTTACTATGTAAAAAATCTATTTCACATAAAAAAAAACTAAGCTTTTCTTTGTTAACATCTATTAGTATCATGGATTGCCAAAAGATATTATATTGAATAAAAAGACACAATTTGTATCAAGATTTTAAAAAACTCTTTTTAAGATATTGAAGATAGATATAAAATTATCTTTAGTCTTTTACCTTCAAATTAATAAAAAAATAAAATGGATGAATTAAATTTTGGAGCAATATTTTATGTGTACTATCAACTATCATTAAGATGATTGGACAAACTTTTTGCGATTGGTAGAGTTTGCATAGAATAATTTGGTATATTTTTGTACTTAAAAAATATGTTTATTTATTAATTATGCTTACCATTTATTATTGGATATCTTTGATTTTTCAAAAGTTGATAATTCTATTATAAAAGATTTGACAAATTATTTGTCGAAGCTATTTGTAACAATAAAGGCCATTTAAAAAAAGCTCAAGAATAAAAAAAATGAACAATATGAATGCCTACTACAAGGAACAACTAAAATTTGATATGGGTAATAAGATATACTTACTTTATTGCAATATCAAGACTATTTGTCTTTATGACAAGTTGAATTATTATAAACTTGAATCTTTTTCTATTTGAAAATAAATTAATCTAATTATTTAGCAATTATATCTATTAGAGTCAATGAAGATCCGTCTCATATTTCCTATGTTTCTTCTTGAGTCTTACAAGATAGTAAATATCTTAAGAAAAAGACAAATATTATTGTCTTTTATAGAAATGGATAATTATTAAAAATTCAAGAAATCTTAGACTTAAAGTAATGCCAAAATAGATTAAAATATCTTATTTATTAGTACAAATATAATATTAGTAAATACACATAGGAGCCAACAAAGAATCTTACAAATATAAGTTCTACAAGGAACAAGTATTGTGGAACTTGTTATTAGAAGGAAGAATAATGTCACAGATATATTTACTCTAATACTTATATAGGTAATATGAATAGATAGAAATAAGTAAAAATAGATAAATTTAATAATATCTTATTAAAAAATCCTAAAAGCTTCATAGATATTTTTTTCATCTTTATATATATCCATAGATAATTGATAGGTTAAAAAATTGATCAACAAGTTAACCACAAGTTGCATATATTAGTAGCTTGTAGAACAAGCTAACTACGTGGAACATATATAAAAAAACTTATCTTGTGAGTCAGACATGTGTCTTGTGTATTAACATGTGTTGGAGGTCCTATAGAATGTGGCTACATAGCTCTTATATAGATAGTATATATAGAGGCAAGAATAAAGCCTTTTTCAATCTTGTCAATGCCTTTCTTGTTTTTAATTTAGTCTCAAGAATCTATACTCTTCTTGTCTTTAGCAATAACCATTTTAAACTTAATATTATAATATTTTTGGAGTAAATATTTAGTCTTCTTGAATTACATAAGAGTATTTTGAGATTCTTCTTGTCTTCATTTATATCTTTAGTATCACTTTTGTAACATTTAATAAATAATATTGGTGTTGATTATTCTAATATTCATACTTATATATATATATATATATATATATATATATATATATATATATAATAAACTAGCAAGTTATCTTATAGATACATATATGTATTATAGTTTATTCTTTTAAAATCTATAATAAGAATTTAATCAAGATATTTTTTATTCATTTGAAATAGATCTAGTAATGACAAAATTTGAATCTTCTTGCAATAATTATTAATCTAATTAGATGAGTTCCAACTTCTCATCAAATCTCACAATCTTAATTTATAAATTGGTTGCTAGTAATTGTAGTAGTTTCTTCATGTGCACAATATTAACAATAATATATAAATTATTGGTAGCATCATGTGAAGATTTACTTACAAAAGAATTGGTAATAGTTTGGCACCATAGAGATTGATTAATTGGTTATCTAGATGGATGCCGCAATTATCTTTGGTACCAAAAAATAGAAGAACTATTGGTGATTTTAAGATTCATCATGATAATCAAATGTTTAAAGGTAAAAAATTATTATTTTATAACTCAATAATCACTTTTTTATGTTATTGAGTTCTAAAGTATTTTAGTAATTATAAATGGTATTAAATTTATTAAAGTATAAAATAAAAGTGTATTTGAGTTGATACAAATTAGACACAAATTAGACTAATATATATTAAGTATAAATCTTTTAATTAATTCTTTTGTTGAATTATCATATATTTTTTAAAAAAAGAAGTAATATCCATATATGTGTATATAAATATAAGTTCATGATTTTTAAAAGTATCAATAATACTAAATAGAATTTTTTATATAATTTTAATTAGGTTTTTTTTACATTAGTTAAATATTAAAGATTGTAAAAGTTGTGATTGATTAGAAGTTATTTAAAAGAACATAGATATTTTAATACCTTTCTTGGATATTTGATGCCTTTAAGATTTTCTTTAATTAAGAAGATGGAAATTAAATTTAGAAACAAATTCTTAGTGGTATTTTTAAAAGCAATGGTTTAGAAATTTAAAAGTTTAGAAGGAGATAATAAAGTACTACTTCAATTACTTCTCAGTCTAAAAGCAATAGTTTAGAAGAAGATATCAAAATATTTAAAAGAAGATATTCAAATATCATTATGTTTAAAAAAAGTATCAATTAATATTCTTTTAAGAAATATTTGTTGTTTCATAAATAATAGTTTTTGTAAACCAATTTATTTGATAATTATTTCAATATAGAACTTTAGATTTTTTAGACTTGCACAAATTATTATATGTAAATTTTTTTAAAATAGGTGTAATTTATATATTATAATATAAAAAACTCACATTCATTAGTTTTTTAAATAATAATAATAATAAAAGTTTTAGTTTCTAGAATTGGTTTTTAAAAACCAAATAAGATTGCTTTCAATTGTAAAATATCACATTTCTTGTCTTCCTTTCCTATCCCATTTCGATTTTTATTCGTGTATTAAGTGTTTGCTATCTTCTTCAAGCCCAATATCAAAAGACCAATCTACTTTTCCAACCGCTTGCCACCAAAAATTGGCAATAAGACTCACAATCCTTGATGGCCAACTTACTGTCTAATAATCAGCAATCCTCTGGGGAACCTCCTTAGAGGATTGCATTGTTGAAAAACTAACCTCCACTCTTCACTAATCTAAATAATACACCAAAACTATCTAAGTAATCTGAGTAATATCTAGGTATCTCCTTACGAACATTAATATTGGACTTAAATTAGGAAAATGAGCAGTTCATATGAGAATGGGAATGAAAACGGGACAAGAACAAAGATAAAGATAGTCAATGAGAGAAAGGAAAAGGGACTAGGGATGGAAGATGAAGACAAGGGATGGATGAAATCAATCATGAAATATCAAAGGGAGGTGTGGCTTTAACATTATTGAGATAATTAATAAGGCTTTAATAATTCCTTATATAAAATATTACACAATGGAAATAATTTTAATGTAAAAGAATCAACATAAATCACATGCATTAGAAATAACCAGGCATCTATATTCTAATAATTGATTTCTTTTGCTGTTCTTTAGAAATAAGTTTTTATAACTTGATAAATATAAATTCTACTTACATTTTATTTGTATGTTTGTTTGTAGTCTAAACATCCTTGATTTCCTTAGATTAACCTGATTGATGAACAAAAACTTCAGTATCATGGTTGCCTTTGACACAATAACAATGCTTCATTTGGTTTTATGTTGGAGGAAATTGTAGTTGATAACAAAAGCCTAAAAATAGTAAATTATTGAAATTAAGTTACTTTAAGCTTTCACGTAGCATAAACAAATCATATTTTTGTACAAAATATATGGCTGTCAATTCAGAAATTTTTAATACGAAAAGAAAGAAAAAAAATAAAAAGACATGAAACTTATAACAGATAATAAGTTTGTGAGTAGTAAGTTACCAGTGGGGAAAGCTTCGGTGGTGTCGGAGTCCGCAGTCACCGACATGGAATGCTACTTCGACGTGGTCACGATCGGGAGTGGTCGCATCTGCACCTCACGTCTCACACGGAACCGATTCTCTGCAAATTTGCGCCATTGTAAAGCAAGTCGATCGTTTCTGTGAAGGTAGTAAATGGAATTTGGGTCACAGTGATTTGGGTTCGCGCATTTACGGTTTTTGGCGAGGAGAGGTTCCTTCGTTTCCTGCAATTTGTGATATATGCGGTTGTTGTGGGTTGAATTCCATCGTTCTGAGTGGCTGTTTCATCAGCGTTGTCGTGATGAAATCTGCCTATCGGTGGGAGTTGTGACGTGGCAAAGCTTTATTCCGGAAAAAGGAGACCGGTGCTTGTCTTGGATTGGAGCTTGCGGAATGCGGGGATCCAGTGGTGTGACAGAATGGAGAGATGGAGGGCAGTAGATTTTGAGAACGTCCAGCTTCACAGGTTTGTTGTGCGGTGTGGCATTTTGGCGGGCCACTTCAATACTCCAGAGTATCTCGTGTGCAGGGCCTGTTGCTGAATTTGTGTTTGTGTGTGTGTGTGTGTCTCTTCCAGCTACACTCGCAATCGCTTTTGTAGATAGACAACAGAAAGGGTTGGATTTCGGAATTGTAAAGAATTGCCTCAAGACTTTTGGAGTTGGGTAAGATTGGATTCGAAGAATTGGCAGATTGTATGAGAGTAGTGGAAGTAGCGAAGAAGGAAGTGTAGGGCTATGGCAATAGCTCTCATTGGAAGCCAGTTGTGGCGCGCACCTTCTCCATGCCGCCTTAGTTCAGTTTACCGGTCGAGCTCAACCATACCGCCCCTTCGTGTTAATTGTAGCGTAGACCCAACATCAACAAGCTCCGCAGGCAGTACCAGTGGCGATGGCGATGGTGGCAGTAAGAAACATGTTGATACAAGGATACACTGGGGAGATTCAGCGGAAGGATGGATTGGAATAGATTGTGACGATGAGACGTCGTCTCAATTTAGGTCGTGGGGCAGACGCGGCAGGAGTAATTCCAGTTTACTTGATCAGGCCTCTGACAGCCATTACAGGTGACTGCGTTTGTATCGTTTTCTTTCTGCTCTTGCCTCACTCTTAACCCGTTGAAATGTTGATGGAAAATAAGTGGTTGCAACGCTTCGATACCAGTATAATGTCGTCTCAGGAATGAGAGTCGAGACATAGGATATCAAATTCTCCGTTGCAGCAATCGGACCTCCTGTCTATGCATACCAATTTCGGGTTGTAAAGGCTGGACAAAACATCTGGGTGGAGCTTGTATCCAGCTATGTAACTACGAAGACAATAAGTTCCATTCTTTATTTCCTGTGATTGGTAGCTTATTTTTTGTTAAATTTTTGCTTTGCTCAATTGGTTCTGCTAAAGCGTTTCACTAATCAGGGAGGGAATGAAATGTTGGTCAGGTACATGGGCTTGTCATCAGATGCTGAATTGGAGGAGATTAAATCTGCGTACCGACGGCTATCTAAGCTCTATCATCCTGATACCACCCAGCTCCCTCTGGAGATTGCTGCGCAGAAATTTATGCGGTTGAAGGTTAGCGTTCATCTACTCCATACACCTCTGCACACTCAAACTCTCCTGAATACTTTAATACCTGAAATGCTACAAGTAAATGATAGCACTATGCTTGAGTCGCGTGCAGGATGCGTATGATACCCTTAGCAACGAAGAATTGAGAAACCTTTACGACAGCCGGTTGGAGAATAAGATCGTGATGAACAATGAGGGGAGCTTATATGGCTACCCAACAAGCTCCCAGCAAGGCTATAACTCCCCCACCCAGAAGAGACCAGAGCGCGTGGATGTGGATACCCTTGGGGGTGACAACATGCCCCTTAGCGACCAAGCTCTCACAGCCCTAGGCTTCGATCTCCTCGTTTTTGTTATTTGCGTTCTTGTCATTATTTACGTCGCATACTTTAAACATGCTGCTTGAGACGACATTGAATAAAAGGGGTAAAGATCACACTGTTTTATCGGGATTGCTCACCAGGAGATGAACATGATACATATCAGCAGCTATTTTAAACCGTGTAGGTTGCATCTTGGTGACCTAGTTGAATGCTCTTAACCGACCTTGAGAAAAAAGAGGATGGCCTTGCAGGAGTAGTAAAGAGATGTGCTCCACAATTTTACCAGCCCTCCTCAAATCTCAGCAGTGTCGGTGAAATTGCCTGTATCACTGAAAAGCTAAATATTTGATGAGAGGGAATATGCATCACGTATCTGAAGCACGTGGGAGCTGGAATTCACCATTTTTGAGGACCAAAACTTTATGACTCAATGATAGAAGGAACGGAATATGTAATTGTGATGCCTGCATGCACTAGATTCTGAGTGCAAGTTTTAATGAGTGTATCCGTCTGTGGCGCTGTCCCCTGAAGTCGCTGCCTCATCGCGCACTAGAAGGCGGGCTAGCCCTGGTAATATGCTTGGCCTACGCACATGCTGTCCTCAAACAGCGTAAGATCTCGATGTGTGGTACTAAGATCTGATTGGGTTCCTGCAACTCGTACACCATGTGAACCTACCTCATCATATATATATATATATATATATATATAATTGAAATGTTAATTACGACATGCTTGCTCAAAGTGGCACTCTAAACATTCGACCGAAACTCGAATAATTCTTGTTATTCATCGCTCTCAGTCGAGATGCCGAGCTCGTCAATTGGGATACGTCCATCGCTTGGAACAACCCCTTGATCAAAGGAATTCTTGCAGCCGTCCTAAACCCCCCATTCATGTGCATCTTGCACTGTGCAACCACTGGTAAATGTAGGGTGTCATGTCACTCTGGCCACCTCTAGATGGAACAGGTGCTTACATGAATCGCTATTTCAAGTACTCAAAAAATAAACCATCAGATTGTCGTAACTTGATCTGAGTTTTAATTTGAGTCCTAGGGCTTACACCTGCAGGTTGTGAGTCTAATCGGTGCCTTCCAATGGTCAGTTGTGTGTTGATCGAACATAACTAAACCACAACACAAACTCTGCTATCACCAACATTGCAGGATTCGTTCAACGTTAGTAACAGTTAACGTTATCCATGGTCACCACAAGCCTTGCCAACATGATGTAGAAATTGGAGTTCTTTAGCATTGCCATTCCAACCAAGCCAATTAAAAGCCATGCCAAACAATTTTTTGATGTTATGTCATTGCATTTCAAACTGACTGGTGACGATCAAACATTGTTGCAGCCGCTTACGGCAGAACCTCATTCAATAGTTTCTTTTTCTTCTTTCTTTTTGTCAAAAACAGTATAAACCCATCACATTGATAATTGAAGTCGAGGACAAATTACTTACAAATTTACAAATTAGTTAGAATTTCTTTTGGATTTTATATTTATATATATATATATATGTATATATATATATATATTGTTTATTTAATGACTTTTTTAGAATTTCTATAAGATTCTTTAGGATTTAATTAAGGCTCAATTAGCAAAGAAGACAACAAGATTTTTGAGATATTCTTTTAAAATGTTCATATTTCATACCAAAAGAAGAAGATACAACTTTTCATCTACAAATTTTTTTTTTAAAAATTATAGTAATTTTGTTTTTGAATCATAAAATCAACATTTATTGTTGATTCAATATTTTTTGATCAAATTCAATCAAGTATGTTTTTAGATTCAATTGTCTATGATATGAAGAATGATTCTTCTAAATCACATGATACTTCCAAATTTGAATTTAATAACAATATTTTTTATTTTTACAAATACTTATATGTTAAAAAAAAGTGAAGTACAATTTCACACTCCTCAAGCTTGTCATAATTTTCCAATTATATGTCATTTTAGATATAATAAAATATTGGATTTAAACTCAAGAGATTTTTGGTGGCCTCAAATATAAAAGATACTTAAAAACTTTGTATAATCATGTAATATTTAAACCAAAATCAAAAATTCCTTGTTATTCACCTTGTAAAAATTTCAACCATGACCTATACTAAAATAACCATGGTCTTTTGTTTCTATAGTTTTTATTAAAAATCTGCTAATTTCAAACTCTTATAACTCTATATTTGTGATAGTAGATTTTTTTTACTAAGATAAGATATTTTGTATCATATACAAAAACTATCATAAGTGAAGAAAAAGCTAGACTTTTTCTTAATAATATTTATTACTATCATAGATTAATAAGAAATATTATATGAAATAGAGGGACTCAATTTATGTCTAGATTTTGGAGATTTCTTTAAAATATTAAAGAAAAATGTAAAATTATATTTAGTCTTACATCTTTAAATTGATTGATAAAAAAAAATGACTGAATCAAGTATTATAGCACTCTTTAAGATGTATCATCAACTACCATTAACATAATTGAATAATTCTTTTGCTATTGGTAAAAATTTCCTATAATAATATGATCCATTTTTCTACTCAACAATCACCTTTCTATGTTAACTATAGTTATTATCCATAATTTGATGCTTTTGGCTTCTCAAAAGTTAATAATCATGATGCAAAAGATTTTTTGAAAAAATTATTAGTCCTCCATGCCACAATAAAGGCACAATTAAAAAAAACTCAAGAATGACAAAAGATCATTATTGATATCTATTGCATTAAGCAATTTCAAATCTACATTGGTAATAATATATGGTTTTTTTGTTATAATATCAAGATTATATATTCTTGTGACAAGTTGAATTATTATAAATTTTGACAATTTTTTATTTATAAATAAATCAATTTAATTGCATATTAATTATACTTACCAAAATCTACAAAGATCCATCTTGTATTTTGTATATCTTTTTTTAAGCCATATAAGACAATGGATATATGAAAAAGAAGAGAAACTCCACATCATCTTGTAGGAGTAAATAACAATTAAGAATTTGATGTGGAAGTAGTCTTAAATTTAAGGCATTATCAAAATAAGTTGGAATATTTTGTACATTGACATGAATATAATATTAGTAAATACATATAGAAGTAATTGATGAATCTTGCAAATATAACAAAGAAGGGAAATGTTTTTTTTATTGATAATTTTTATTAAACTAAAACAATAAGTCAAGAAATTCTTTGCTATAAAGCAAAATAGGTTCAATGAAGATTTTATTTTACCTTCATAATTATTATGTATTTATGGCATTAAAAAGATAGAGAATTAATAACCAATACATTCAACTCAAGAGCTATTATTTGTTGAGTTATTAAGCAATCTTAATAGAATATCACAATATTTAATACAATTTAATAGAGGAAAATAATAATAATAATAATAATAATAATAATTTAAGAACAACATATTTTTTCTTAAATAAATAGCATGATATAGTATGTTTTGTATCACGTTTTTGGAAAAGAATCTTAAAATTTGATATTACTGAAAGTAGTAACCATTTTTGATGGAATTTCAAATGTTTTATTTGAAAGAAGTTACAAATGCCTCAACAATAATTAAATAACTTGGTAGTCTTCCTGCCTTGATATAAGACACTATGAATGGTTAAGAGGGCCTATCAATTATCTTCAAAGAAAATAAAGATAAGAGTATGAATCAAATATAATTTGTTGTATCTTAGACTTCTTTAATATGTAATCACTACTCCTTATGGAATTCATCACTAGAATAAATAGTAATATTTTAGACATGTATACTAACAAATTAATTATTGAAATAAATTGAATTAATTAGAAATAAATAAATAAAGGTAAATTTAATTATATCTTGTAAGGATATAGTTTTGACTTTACAAGTATTTATAAGTAATTGATAGGTTGAAAACTAGGTGAAGAAGTTGGCCACATGTTGTACATATTGGCTATTTATGGTATAAGTTGGCCATGTAGCTCACATATTAGAAACTTGCTTTATAAGTTAGTTACATGTTATACAAGTTAGACAAGTATTGGATGACATATAGAACATTGTCACATAGTATCTTAATTAGATAATATATATATATATAGAAGCAATAGAAAGGCCTTCTTTATTCTTGTCAATGTTTTTTTTATTCTTAGCCTTATTTTAAGAATCTTTAGACTTTTTATCTTTAGCAATAGTTATTTTGGTTTCAATATTATAACTATCTTTGAATTAATATTTTTTTAATGATACAAGAATGTATTAATTCAATAGTTTTTTTATAATTCATGTCCTTAATATTGTTTTATTTTAGTTGCTTTATTTTTAATAGATTTTATTTCACCTATCTTCAATTTTTTTGCTATTCTTTTAATACCCTTTTAAGTTTGGAGGTGTATCAAATATGCCATAGGTTGAAAATAAAACTATTTTTTAAATATTAGTTATTAAATTTAAGAGATAAAATTTAAAATAGAAAATATTATATATGTAGTAAAAAAATATACTAATAAGCATGAAGTATTAAACTCAAATTTACTTACTGGCAAAGTTGTTGCAATTATATTTTTTTATTTACTTTTTTTTATAGTTAGATTCTTTTGAATTATTGCCTTTATTATCTTGGATTTTTCAACAATATTCTTAGATTGTATTTATATACAAATACCATCCAATAGATTATTATTTATAAAATATCAAATCTAAGTAAAGGATTTTGCTTGTTGTTCATTGTCTATGACTTGTTCCAAATATTATTATATTTTAAGAGGAGAACATTTAATAGAGAAGTATTTTGCATAATAAAGAAAATTCTCAAGAAAAAAGAGGTTTCTTTCTCAATTCTCAAAGATAGTACTAATTATAATTTACTTCATGCATTGAACTATCAAATCATGCAATTTTGTTTTAAAAAACCGCATCTCTACTTGAATTACTTTCACCTTGTATTTTGTTTTTTTAAGCTATTCTTACCTTGAACTACCTTGCCTTTGACTACTTTTATTTTTAGGTTACTTTTCAAACATTCTACAAATTTTATCAAAATTTTTAAAAATATATATATATATATATATATACAAGCATCAATTTCAAATATTTATTTTCTCCAATGCCAAATATAGAGGTTAGATCTTTACAATCCAATACCTTTACTATCCTTGGGCTACTTTCATCCTCCCTAGATTGTCAGGATACACATATGCACCAAATTTACTTGAATACTTGAATTGGACCAATATTTATTATAAGCATTTGTCTTGTATTGCTATGGGGTAGTTTATACGTGGCAGTGAAAACAGAAACCAATCAATTAAGCTTTTCACAGTTTCTCTCTATGAACAAGCTGGTCATTCATTTTAACTTACGAATTAATAGATTGCAATGAGAAAGATACACATATATTCAAAAATTATAGCATGGAGTGACAGCTACGAAGCATTTTCACTGATGAGAAAGCATAGGTGGAAACCAGAAAACTACTAAATTTATCGCAAGACGAACCCAAATCTGTTGATTTGATGGCGCATAAATGGCTGGTCGATTCAGTGCCACAGACGTCCCGCTCCGCATTATAAACTCCATCGCTCTCGAAACTAGAATCGCACCAGAAACGCACCTATCTCGCATGATTTGCTCTCCGATGCAGACATGTGCCCACTGATCTGGTCACAACAGTGGCAGATGTCGATGTTAAGCTGCAAATTATAGACACAACACGACCTTTGCAATGATCAAAGCTCGGAAAAAGCTTGTACAAATTGTGAGGCACAAGCATAACGAGAAGGCATTAGTACTATCCCAACGCAAAGTCTTGCATCCTTGAGCGAGTATGGTGCGCTTGTTGCCTGTCGTGGCGGCCGTGGTCCTCTCCCTCGTTACGACTGCGTTCTACTCATTTGTAGCCAACAATTCCCCCATTCGCCCTGTTGCTGTTTAACTCCCTGTCCATCCCAAAGCCGAAGGTGTTTACGTCCACAACAAGTTACTTCACGGTCTCGCGAAGCTTGGAGATGGGCAGCTGCTGCAACCGGAGGACATGGTGGCTGATCCCACTGAGATGTTCCTGTATACGACCAACAGCGATGGATGGATAAAAAAGTATTACCTCTCAAATGGCAGTGTGGAGAATTGGGTGAACGTTGGAGGGAGACCACTGGCCATCGCACTTGGGAATGAGGGTGAAGTCTTGGTGTGCGAGCCTGTGCAAGGCCAGTTGATCGGGGTTAGAATTCGAATTCGTCGACGAAATTCAAGGCCAGTCATCGATACAGTAAATTTCGCAGTCTGGATTGTTTTTAGGAGTTGCCACATATTGGTTGACTGCATGATTTGTTTTTGGAACTTTGAGTGTGCAGGTCGACAAATTAGGCACAAAGGAGATTCTAGCGACTGAAGCGGGAGGGATCGAGTTCGGCCTAATTGATGCAGTGACAGTGTCGAGCAATGGCCTCATTTACTTCACTGATGCATCAACGAAGCACCCACTCGGCACCTGGCATTTCGACATGCTCGAGGGGCAGGTATCGGGGCGCATTGCGGTCTACAATCCTGAGGACAAGTCCACTAGAGTGCTACTAGACGAGTTGTACTTCCCGAACGGCATCGCTCTTTCGAAATCAGAGGATCATTTCATCAACTGCGAAACAACCGTCGCGAGGTGTATGAAATTTTTTCTTAGGGGAGAGAAGGAGGGGACCATCAAAACGTTTATCGAAAATCTGCCTGGCCATCCGGACAACATCCACCGCAACTTGAAAAACGGCAGGTTCTACATTGGTATTCCGGGCAACAGGAATGGGCTGACAGATTTTGTAGCCAGGACGCCTGTTGCAAAGCAAATCTTGGCTTTCTCCCCGGTTCTGTACAAACTTCTTGATATGAGGAAAATGGGGAGAGTCTTTGAAGTTGATCCTTCCGGCAAGCCATTGCAAGTGTACGAAGATCCTACTGGGGAGGTTATTGGCTTCGTAACAACTGTGGTAGAGGTTGATTGGTACCTATATGTTGGTGGCTTCCGGGACAGCTTTGCTGGTCGTATCAAGGTGCATTGAGACCTCGAATTCAAGTTGGACGCAGCACTATCAGTGACTCTTAACTCTGCGAAATTGTACAAAATTCCTTCCATTGAATCCATGCACTCAAGGACGTCAATTGCAAATGCCTCACATCAATAATCTCCGAAGCAGACAACCAAGGAGCCGTAGATAGATAGTCACAACAGGGCAGTTGACCGCTTTGACCCAAAAAATCGCTGATGTATGACACTTTCCTGGATATATGATCAATTAGTGAAAAATCTTTAGTTATGTAAATGACTGTTTGATCGTCAATTTCTGATACTCCTCATGACATTTCGCGCCAAGAAGTTGCTAGGCTTCAGAGCCATCGAATAGATAAAAGTGGCAAATCAAACTCAAAGACCTCATTTTCTGGCCGCGGAATTTGGAGTCGAGCACACGAAATTCAAATATAGCAATGTAAAACCTCTTCAATGAACTGGGATGTTTCCCAAATTCTGTACAAAAAATGTGTTGCGGAAGAATAATAGGCAAGATGTTCTGCTAACCTAGACGCTAGAATTACTTGAAGGTCATGTGCTCAAACCACTGGCGAAGAATCACTGGACATTGAGGGTTAAGACTAAGGCCTTCTTGGAGCTCCAGATTATCTATCAAAAGTTGTACAGGCCGGAACTCAATGGCATCATTGCGACCTCTGAAGTCAGCATAAATGATCAGTTCTCTCTCCATCAAATGCTCAAAAGCCCGCAGAGCAATTTCGCGAGAGTAATGATCACTTGTTTTGTGCGTTTCTTGAAGGTGTTGATATTCCTCGAAGACGATAGTAAAATTACAAACCTCCTGCTCTTTGCTCTCCAATCGCTTCATGCACACGAGCAAGTAGAGCTCCAGAACTGATAAATTTTGTAAAGCTTCGCGCTTGAACTGAGAGTGAAGCAACGTGTTGGCAGCTTTAAAATCGGCAACCGTGAGCAGTCCTCTCCCTTGATCGAGATTGCAAACTGCTCGGAGCGCAAGGTCGAAGATATGATGAGGACTAGGGTCTAAGGCAACAGTTTGACCGATGATGTCTTGCATGGTTGCCTCTAATACTTTCTTAGTATTCTCATTCCACATTGAAATAAAAGGAGAATCACCAAGAGATCCGTCGGTTGGTAACATTAGCACATCGTGAAGCAGCTGGCAGATATCCTCGGAAGAAGGAGGGAGGAAGAGCAGCTTGCGATTGGAGAATCGTGACCTCACCCTCTTCTCCAGGAGCTCGTCTGCATCCAGGCGGCAGCTCAGTCCTACAACAGCAGCCTGCGTTAGCGTCGACTGCATGGAATCCAGAAGGTTGTAAAGAAGTCTCTGCTTCGGCCGCTGAGCAAAGAGGTCGAACTCCTCCAATATAAAAACGACTGACTTGTGTGATAATGCAGACTCCTTGAGCATAATGGTCAAAAAGTGTAGGTTATCATCGAACGCGGCAGTTTTGGAAAACACAAGATGATGATCTAAGCACAATTGTTCCGCGATTGCCTTCAAGGCACACCGATCATCAGCGTGTAGGAGACCATTAAGTCGGACCACCGAGACTCTCTCCGGAAATGTCCGTTGAAGATGCGCCAACACTCGCTCAGTAACCAAAGTTTTCCCAGAGCCGCGAGGACCGAGGAGCAACACAGAGTTGTTCGAGCCATTCTCAATGGTTCCAATCAGACAAGCTTCCAGATTCCTACAATTTTTCTCCACATCTGGAAGAAGCGGTGGCCCTGCAGCACCCACTCCAGTCTCCCAAACCGCAGCACACAACCTTCTTCGCAGAAACGACACAGCTTCCACCACTTCTTCCTCGGACACCATGATGCCGCCAGCTACCTCAAACCCTAAAATTCCAATTTGGGTCCCCAACCCAACTGGAAAAAACTCCGCTGCTGAGGAGTACCCAGTTCCAAACTTCCTACAAGCATCGCATTTCAAGCACGATCCAAGCGGAGATTCTCAGAAATCACATTCTTCGCAACACACATCACCTCACAAGCGAAGGCTACACTTCCAGTAACATATGACGAACCTGAGCTTCCTCAAAGCCCACCCTTGCCCACCAAAACCTGCAAACTACTGCTTGAAAACTGTGAGGCATAACTCAGAATGCATGGTCCTCTTCCGACTTGATAAAATCTCTGCAATCTCACAACACTTCCATGAAATTGCACATGAACCGTTCTCCCAGTTTTGGTGCTCACATTCTGTCCACATCCATCGGAGATCGTAATTTCCATCCTTGTGCATCGCCAGGAGAGCATTGTAGCCCAATCCTGTTTCGAAGGTCTTCAGCATTGCTAAAAACAAATGCTAAAGATGTTAATTCTATAGAGCTGAGAATCTCTTGTTAGGAAGTGGAGGAAAATATATAGATAAATAAACATATATATATATATATATATGAATTGTTCAAGTTGGTTGAGATTGAGAATAACAAGATTCTAGAGAGTAGCAGGTATTTATGAGAATATGATGTTGTTGAAGAACATCTAAATTAAACAAATGAGAAATAGACTGGCATAAGCATGTTGCAAATATTTTTTTAATTTTTTTAAAAATCAAAAATAAATTCAATGATACGTCACAAAAAAAAACACTTATATCAACTTTGCTTTTTCTTCTACTTTTTATTATAAGTATTTTATCTAAATAAGTGAAGATATCCATGGTACAATAAATTTTGTACACAAGTTTCAATCAATTTTTTTTTAAAATATTTAATACAATGTATTTTAAACATATTCTAACTTTATTCTTAAAGTCACAACTCTTGAGAAGTATTTTAAATTGGAGATTGAGATAGAAAGTTTTAAGTGAAGCTACTTACAAATGTTTTTTTTACCTTTATTATAGTTTTCAATAAAGCTATCAACTGCAATTAAATTAATAATAAAGTAGTAAGGTTGCATAATCTTTAACTGATCTAAAGAGTTCATGTTTTATTTCTATTTTTTCAAATCAAAATGTAAATATAAAAATCGTAAATCAAACAAGGAATTTGCAAGTTCCTACTAACTTACTATTGTTGAAATTTAGAGGTATTGACAAAATAATTGTAACACTTAGTATGAGGGTAGACTTCAATCCTTTTTATAAGTTACAAGAAAATATGTTTGTGAAGCAAGTGGCATCAAGATAAAATAAAGACATAGCTATAAAATAACTTCATAAATAACTAAACATAGATATTCTGTTAAATTTGTTGAAGTTACTTGAATAATATCTAAGGTGTACGTGTACACGTATGTATTAAGAATATAAAATCATCTTAAATATTATTTCAACTATTAAAAAAATATACCAAATGATTTACTTATTTTTTAAAAAAAATTGATTACAAGAGCAGGAAAGATTTTCGAAACAAAATATAGGATTCAACACCACACAGACACTCGTTGCAAGGAAGATGACAACGGTGAAAAAGAAAGAATTTAATTCACTAACTCAATTCGGGAAGGTCACAAATGGGAGGTATGAATGGAGAGATTCAGTGACATTCATGTGATGATGAAGTGGTGAATGTGGACAAGAATTGATCGCTTGGGGAGCGGTGAGAAGTTCGTCTGAGTCGTTGCCCTTCGACGCTGAGGGCGTACGTTGTGGTAAAGTGAGATAATTGTCAGAGTTCTCTCTGGTAAAAGGGATTTCAATTGAAGATTTGCGGTTGAAAGGACAAGGTTCTTGTAATTGGATATGAATTTTTGTATTTTGATTTTATCAGAGAGTGTGTTGATTAATCGAGATCCAATTCTTGTTCTGCCTGTGGGAGTTTGTTGAAATCGAAGTAGCCCTATGTGCAGATAAAATTTGAGTGAACTTGTGTTGTGAATGCAGGTGCTTTCTTAATAAATCTAAGCTTTAATGTTATATGTCGGCATGGTGCAGGAGATTAATGTTTAATGTACTTGTAATAACGCGATGGTTAAATTTGCTGCCATAGTTGGTGATGGATCTGTATGTAAGGTCCTTTTTACTCGTGTTGATGTATCTATCTAGTCATGATACCTTGGTTTCTACACCATTGTAAGAACTCGATGACATTGCTTTCAGAATGTTGCGTGTCAGTTCATAGCGTCGTTAAAGGATTTGGAATTGTTGTTTGGTGCAGCTGAACTTGCTACGATTGCAGGGCGACCGTGCTGGACCTGCAATCTGGGAAGTGCGTTCGTAGGGCTAGGCGTGGTTGTTCATCAGTAGGGGTTAAAGTGCAAAGTGTTCACAATGGCTTTCGTGTGAATGCGTCAACTAGACCTGAGGACAGCAAAGACAATAATGAAGCCTCTAAGAATGAGCCTGAAGAGATGGAAACTATCCAGAGATTGAAAGCCGAGGATAGTGGCAAAGATGATGCTGATCAGGTAGGTATCGCTCCTAGATTTTGTTTAGAAAACTCATATAAGGTTGAATAATAGGAAAGTGTACATGAGTTGCGCTGGCAGGTTGGATGAATAGATTTTCCGTCCCATCGCTGTCATCGAAAAGCCAAGCATCAGAAATCACTTTTACACATGTGGATTTGAATGCAGGTGACAATAACTCTGGACGATGTGAATCCAGTTAGACTAGGGAGACGAACTCGACAGGTTTTTGACGATGCATGGCGCCGCCTAACTAAGCTTGGACTGCTGACGAGTGCTTCCAGGCCTAGCGATGAGTATGATTTTGAAACGGTGGTAGTTGGAGGGCCAATGTGTGACTTTCAAACTCCGAATGCTGAACTTACCACCGTTCTTATTGCTGGGGCTACTGGGCGTGTGGGACGCATTCTTATTCGTAAGTTACAACTTCGAGGTTACAAAGTTAAGGTACGTTTAAACGTCTCCGTTCAAGTCTCCGAGCACATTCCTGCAATAGTGAACGAAAATTGGTGAACAAAGATTCTCAGTTGCCAGGCAGCCGCATTTTAGTTCCTGATTGAGATCAACGTGGATGTTACACAAGAGTTCTGTCAAAATGGAGTGCAGGCCTTAGTGAGGCAGAATGACGAACAAACGCTGGAAAAGATCCCTCGATCAGTACAGATTGTTGTTGGCGACGTTGGAGATCCAACTACAATGAAGGAGGCCGTTGAAGGGTGCAACAAAATCGTCTTCTGCGCCGGTGCACGGTCTTCAATAACTGGAGATTTAAGTCGAGTGGACCATCAAGGTGTTTACAATCTGTCGAAAGCATTTCAGGTAATCTGATGGCTGCAATTTAATTTTTGCTTGAGTGTTTAGAGCAAAACTCCATGTTTCTTTTCCTTTCATTTTTTTTTTTTTTTTTTTTTTTTTTGCCTTACATCCTCTCATTTCACCTACATTGACAGACTCTACACTTTTCTTGCACGTTTGAAAATCGCAGTTAATGTAGTTCAATTAAACTTCTTGGGAAAGTGAGCTATGAATTACTATTTTCTGAATCCACAGGATTACAACCACAAGCTGGCTCAAACGAGAGCAGGGCGGAGCAGCAAGAGCAAGTTAACCATCGCCAAATTTAGCCAAGCTACTGCTTCGGAAGGATGGGAACTTAGAGAAGGTTTTTATTTCACAGATGACGTTGCTGGAAAGTATGATGGTGGGATGGACGCACAATTTGAGGTTGGTGAGGACGGAAATGCTGTTTTTACAGGTACGTCAGAGGGCAGTTCATCTGTGAGTTTAGTTCCTAGTAATTTGAAAAACAATGATCAATGTGAGGTAGGACGATCTATTATCTTGTAATCCGTCGGCCGTTTTTGATCATCTCAGTCACCGATTACGACAGCCTTTGGTAGAATTCATTTGAATAGTTTCACTCAAAAAGCACTTAGGCATCCTTTCATTGTTTATTGGCTCACCATGTCACGAGATAAAGACACAGACACCGTTCTTGAGTTTTAGAGGTGTGCTTTGATCACAGGGTATGTGTTCACACGAGGAGGCTATGTTGAACTGGCCAAGAGAATATCGTTACCCCCTGGCTTAACACTTGACAGGTGCCATTAGCAATAACGTGTTTAACCAATGCACGAGTTTCGCTTTGAACATTTCTGCGAACAAGACCACTTGGAACTTCGATGCAACCTAAGTGAAGGCTTAATGAATAAATTGTAGGGCAGTGTCTGCTCGTCGTAAGCTATTCACATCTATTACGCGAGCTCCGTGTTGAAAGCTTATCTTTAGCTGTGCAATTGAACAGGTATGAAGTGTTGGTTCTATCAGTCTGCGGCGATGGCAAGTCCTACACACTTTTGGTGGAGACAGACCCTTCAGAGGACGATCCCAAATGTAGACAGTACTTCTCTCGCTTTCCCACACGGCTGGGATACAGTCGGGTTGGTGGTTTAACTCCTAATATAGATTGTATTAGAACCAAAATTCTCAATTCCCACATAAGACTAGGGTTGAATTTCTAGTTTGAATTGTTCTCAGTGCGAAATGTGCCCACAAGTGTCTTACACACTGGTCTCCGTTATTGTTGATTCTACCCATACTAACCATTTGATAGGCCTACTACGTCTGACCTGTATTTATCTTGGAGCTCCGAAATTTTCACTAGAAGTTGTCTTGTTCGAGTGTGTTTTCACTGTGTGCTCGTAACTCAAGCAGGTTAGGATCCCATTCAGTTCATTCCGACCGATGGATCCTGAGTCTCCTCCACTAGACCCTTTCCTAGTGCATTCACTTATGTTCCGATTTGAGCCCAGACGGCAAGTAGGTCACGATCCAAGAGACATCTGCCTCTGCTATGTACTTCATTGACGTAATTTTAAACGCTAATATATCAGTAACTTATATTCCTAGTCTCATCACTATGATAATTAACCCTTTACCGTATCTCACGCAGAAATCCTCAGCGAATCGTCCTGCCAGTACTTTACCTCCTGCCCAGGAAAACCAGCATAATAGCTTTAGACTTGTACTCGATTATATCAAAGCATTGCCAGTAAGTTTGCGTGATTTGCCCTCTATTTTTGATTCGTGGGTTTGCTCAAAATAGGGACATGGATTTCAATGCAGATGCTAGTTAGACGGATAGATCTGACGTTTTGTTTGTTACACTTGGTGCAGGGAGGTCAAGAAACAGATTTCATATTAGTGTCATGTTCAGGTGCGGGAGTTCCAAATGAAATGAGGGAGAAGGTTTTGAGAGCAAAGCAGGTAAAATCTAGTGAACTGAGCGCATCTTATGGAATCAGTAACTTTCTCCACGCCATTGTAGAGGTTTGTGGAATATCGTGTAAGTTGGACATAGACTTAGGTTGCAGGAAACTTATTTTGATCGCTGAATGATTCACAGGCCGGGGAGGCAGCCTTGAGAAACTCGGGCCTAGGTTACACAATCATACGACCTGGACCTCTTCAGGTATTACAGCGATTGTGTAATTTCTGTTCTTCTGGCCATCGCTTGATGTCACTTGAAGCATTCCGAAAACTCAAAACAATACTCTAAGAAGCGCAACAATTTTGTGATAATTGCGTGTAAATCATGTTCAAAGGTTCATATGATTACTATAAATGTCTCTGCAGGAAGAGGCTGGAGGCCAAAAAGCTCTTGTTTTCGATCAAGGCGACCGCATTACTCAGGTAATTCTCACCACCAATTTTTTAACACTGCCAGCATTGAAGTCCTTCCAGATACTGTGGATGCTAATTGTCTCACAGAGTATATGTCCATACTTGTGTACCTGCGAACAACAGCGTTATGCATGTTCAATTTGCACATCTCGTCTTTCCAGTATTTCTTTGCAACAGTAAATTTTGGTGGTAACCGATGAAGTCCATGAACTCATTTATATCTGCACTTACAGAGTATAAGCTGCGCGGATGTAGCAGATGTCTGCGTGAAAGCTTTACACAATCCTACTGCTCGCAACAAGAGCTTCGATGTAAGTTTGATTCCTACAGGTTGTATGCACACTAACACTAGCAATCTTCAATGTCAAGTTTCTGAAGCTCCCCTGGTTTGTAGTGATATATTGTCACACTCAAGTTGGATAAGCTTTAAAGAGTCCACTTCTGGCTGCCAAATTGCTACTAGCTGTTCAATCATCGACACATGCATATTCATACCCAGTGACACATTGCCATCGATACGCTCGAATAACCGATCATCGTGTCATCAAGTTCTACTGTCGATTGGAATTTGTTTTCACTATCAGTTTATCTTGCCTTTCAGGTATGTTATGAGTATACAGCAGAGGAGGGTCTTGGCCTTTACGAGCTGGTAAGACGATAATTTCCTTCCTCGTCCTTGCGTGATGTGAATGTCAGAATGTGAAAAAACCCATTGAGCTCTTGCATGCACCTTGGGTGCATTTTCCCAATACTTTCAAGTAGTCAAACCGTGCATTCTAGGTTGTCCATGAACTGGATGTTTCTGTGTTTGTGCAGGTGGCACACTTGCCAGACAAATCCAACAATTACTTGACTCCAGCATTGGCTGTTCTTGAGACGAATACGTGATGAAGGATTGCACACTTGCTGGCCTAGATGTGCAGGACCCTCTGCCTCGCAGCTTCTGTGAGCTTCTATGGGCTTGTATCTACTGGAAGCTCCCTACTCACAGTAAGCAAATTACATAGGAAATTCAACACTGGAGGTGACGTCGGAGACGAAGAACTGCCTTCTGACCATAATGAAAATGGTAACAGCCACATGGTGGCGTTCTGCTCCATGAGCTTTTTCATAAACACTTGCTTGAATTTTTTAACCCAATTTGCGGTTTTGGAAAGCCCACGTAGAAGATATCAAAGTGGGAGACTTCGATGAATTCTTAACTTTAACCAAACCTAATAATAACAATAATAATTACTGAAAAAACACAATAGAAAGAAAATAAGTCACATTAAAAACATGGTGGATCATCAAGTCGAACACGACTCTTTTGAAATAATATTTATGTAATTTATGTTAGCACAGTTGTTTGTTTATGCATGCATGAATGTGTATATATATATATATATATATATATATAATAAAAAGAAGAGATTCTTGTGAAGAATATGATGTGAGTGACAGAAAAGTCCTTTCATTAGCTAGAAATATCGTGGTTTTTTTTTGTGATTCTTATGTCATTACTTTTTAAACTTTTGGTTGATTATTATAATGATATTAGGTTATTGGAAGCAATAGATTGTAATGACTATCTAACTAAAATATTTCCTTCATAAAATATCTTCCACTATATTTATCAAGATTCAATGTTGTTAATGAAATAAAGTAGTGCATTTGTTAGACATGACATAAATATGTAGGACACAACCTTCAAATTTGGTTTAGAATATTTCCTTCAATCAAGATTAAAAATGAGCATGTTTGGTTTTGACCACTGCTCATGCTTAAATATTATTTCTAATACAATATTGAGTTTTATTGGATTATAACAAGTTACAGGCTGATGAATTGCAACTTGTAAATTTTAATAAGTACCTTATTTTTCTTCAATCAAAATATAATGCATATAATTTATTTATTTTTGAAATGAACAGAATTAATTCAGATATTAGATATCCAAAACAGAGGTTTCCAGTATTAACTCACTTTTAAGAATAAACATTATAATGTTGTATCAGGTACACATTAAAAAGTATTTCATAACTATTATTACTTATGTATGATTTGTTGCCTTATGTATATTAATACCATTATTTATATACATGCACATAATTTTTAATTCTCACAACAAAGAATTTCAAGAAAATTGTACAAGTTTTTAGGAATTAAATTGCTTACTATTTAAAACATATACCATCATAAAATAAACAACAATATGTAACTAGCAAGTAAATTCCATCTACTAAGCTCTAAAATGTTTACAATTTTCTTAAGTTAATTTATGGTACAATATTATTGGTCAGTTTTACAGAAAATTTTATAATTTTTTATAACTAGAATCATATTGTTGGGTTTTATTTGTCACTATACTATATCTAGGAATAAATTCATAAGGCAAAAAGTGAAAAATCATTCATGGTGATACATGATACAATTTTCCGTGAAAACACAATATGAGTGCTGAATTAAATCATGTTATTCCCACTGAATGTTTTCAACAGAACATTCATATTTCGTAAAACTCTCTTATTCCAATTTTTATACAATATTAGCCAGAAAATCCATAAAAAAAAAAATGGTCACATTCCCACAAAGAAGATGCAAGCACAGTCATCCATCCACGCTTCAAGCAAACGCATTCACGAACGATGAATGAGAAACACACTACCATCCATAACAAACCAATCATCCAACACAGACGTGGATGGATGAACAGTTGGATAGATGAACTATGGGATGGCTGCACAGTGGCAGCCACGCTTATCCCTCCTGGGGGGGGGGGGGTGGGTCTTAGGATGAGGGCCATCGACGGCCCAGCGCCTCCCGTCCAGAGCCACAGAGAAGGGCGGGGGGGGGGGCATTCCGTGGCGCTGATTGCATCGTGGATGCCAGACGAGAGAGGCTGCATTGTTGCGGATTCCGAGAGGTTGATGTTGGTTGGAGCGAGCGCTCCCTGGTGGCCGTGACCGCGAGAAGAGAGAACAGCAGCAGGAGCAGGAGCAGGAGCAGGAGGAGCAGCGTGCGAGTGAGTGGAAGCGGAGGAGGGGGAATGGCGGTGCTGGTGGAGGCAGGGGTGGTAGTTGGGTGCGCGGCCCAGCTGGCCCAGACTGTCGCCTCGTCGCTCTCGGCGTCGAGCTCCAATGCGCCCCGCGTGGTGGGCATGGGCGTGCGCTGCCTGCCCGTCGCTCGTGGCCTCCGAATCGACGCATCCAGGACGAAATTGGCGTCGCTGGGCCCTTCGCAGAGCTCCGTCCGGGCGCAGAGGAGAGGGATTGTCTGTGAAGCCCAAGAAACTGTCACCGGAGGTCTCTCCTTCTCGCTCTCCCTCTCTTTCTACGGTCTTTTTTCCTTTGGTTTAATTTTTGTAGAATGGGTGTGGAAGTGTATACGTGTCGCGAATTGCCCTATTTCTACTTTGTTATGTACGTACGTCGAATTTGGCCATATTGTTTACCATTGAATAATCGCATTGAGTGAGTGGTTGTCGACGTGTAGTGCAATTGCCTTAGGTAACTTTGTTATACTGAGAACCTAATCCTTAAGAATCGTGTCAATAGGATAGAGGTAAATGCTACAAGTAGGATCCGCCTTACTAAGAGAATTTAGTTTAATGTAGGATGTGTTCTTATTACGGCATAGGCTACCTAGCTGAAATAATCTACAGATCCTGTTTGTACGAATTAGCTGCTCTGCTGGTGCTGCGTCTGGAATTGTGCACGAGTCCTGTAGAGGGACGGTTTACGAAAACTGCTTGGATGGATGACTAATTTTTATTTTTGTTTTTATTTCTTTTCTTGTCTCCATCTGGGTGGCTTACATCGCTGACGGTGGATAAAGATACTATTAGCCTATTCGAGATGCTTGTGTTTTGCTAACGCCCCTACGTCTCATTTGCTCCTCGTTTTGTTATGGTAACATTGTTGTCACAAGCATATTGTACTTCTATTCTAAATTATTTTTTGCTTTCTTCAGTGGCAGGAGTTGTCAATGAAACCACATGGAAGGAACTTGTATTGGAAAGTGACATCCCCGTACTGGTCGACTTCTGGGCACCCTGGTGTGGCCCCTGCCGCATGATTGCCCCTCTGATTGACGAAATAGCGAAGGCGTATGCTGGCAAGGTGAAGTGCTTGAAACTGAACACAGATGAGAGCCCTGGCATTGCTACAGAGTACGGCATTCGTAGTATTCCCACCGTCATGGTGTTCAAGGGCGGAGAGAAGAAGGATACTGTCATTGGAGCTGTGCCCAAGTCTACATTGACCTCAACTCTAGAAAAGCACTTGTAGTAAGTATGCAACGTGTTGATACATTGGTGGAGGGGACTTATGTTCGGAATTTTTATTACAAATAGTTGTGTATGTTAACTTTTATAGAATCAATTGAGTTAATACTTTCACCCTCATCCTCATTGTGAATAGTCTGGCATTGGATCAAATCTTCATTGAATGCCATGACTGCTTAAATTGTAATGGGAAACGGCTGGGATCCACTGGCGTCATTTTTTCATGCCATCCTGGTTCTGTGCGTGTAGAGAGATGATTTCCCCTCTTGTCAACCCCAGCGTGGAATTTTCCTTTTCCCATGTGCGTCTTTGTTTTGTCTGCATTCTGCTTCCACTTTTACTCTCTTTGTTGTCATCCTTGTTCTTACGTCTTTAAACGAATTTTAACGAAATCACCCCAGACAAAAGCTTGCATAAGCCCGGTGCGTGGGTGTGGGCGTTGAAATCCGATACCGTTAGTGGAAACAAGTTGGGAATTTCTGTAGCTGAACCCTGGTTACCTCAGATAATGACGGCTCCGGAGCTGAGGCATGTAGTAGGTGTGTGAATTAGGTGATGATCGACGTTTTCACGAGGTTAAGTGATAGTCTTAATGAGTAGTTTACAGCTACGTCCTGTTTTCCTCAAGGAGCATACCTTTATATTTCTTCTTAGTGGTCCTGCAATTGAGTTGTAAGAGGTTTGTGTGACTCAAGTATTTTTGCACTCTGCTTTTCGGTTTCCGTGAGTTTGTTCAAGTTGAATCGTCGGCGGTATCTGCCCAGTAGAGCCTCGCAGATCTCAACTTGTATTCATCATTTCTGGAATTTCTGGGTGAACCACAAGTATTCACTGCACCCTTAAGCTTTCGTTGTATACGTGCCACACTTGCCTCATTTATAATTGCGGAAGTGGTCTTTAACCAAGCCCTCGGGTTGACAAGATGCACCTAAGCGCCAGATGCTGGTGGCTTTAGCATTTTGAAATAGATGATAGTAGAATTCTCTGAACCCCAAAGCATTTTGTCTAGGTTGATTCGATGTTCTAATTGATTAAGCATGTGCCCCATCTCAAGCTTTGCTCCCACCACCTTTGAGCTGGTGACTTTCTGGCATGAAAATGCTCGGGTTACTAGCATAATAAGCGGGATGGTATTCTTTCCAGAATTCAAATAATATATACGGAGCAATTAGAAATGCTTTGCGGTATTCATCCTACGCAACAACCTTCGCTCAAACTATTGCAGTGCCGTGTGTGCTGTCAATTACAACCCCAGGTGTTGAAGGACTAGGGAGTTAACACGGCCCAACCAACGAAAACATGATGAGTGTCATTTTTCAAATGTGGCACCTGAGTTCATACGTGCATCAAACATTGACAAAAACTTAGGATAGAATGTGTACCTCTTCCAAGCCTGTTGGAAAACTATTGAACATCCTGTGGAGTGATACTCCAAACTTTTTTTGCCTGAATGGATTCTGTTGTGTGAAACCTCCATGTGAGACCCTAGGTTTCGTACTTCAAAAGCCAAAATCTCACTTGTGAAAGGGAGATCACACATTATGTGTCGCGAAGTCTTTTGAAGGAGTATTTTCTGTGGTACTCTTTGGAATTGTCTAACCCATTCCAAGACTGACTGATTCACGTTACTTGTAAATTACCAAGTCCAACCCTAATTGATTAACATTTGCGTGGCAATTAATAACTCACCAATGGAAAGAAACCCAGTGTCTTAAGGTAAACAAATTCTCACAGATGAACTTCCTCACTGTGAATACAGGACATTCAAGTCATATACAACTTTACTGTTCTATTGTATTGACACAAATTACTCAAATCATGGAAGACTGAAGAAGTCACATCATATGCTGAAATTGAAGGAACAAAATTATATCAGTTACCGGAACAGAGCAGGTGCTGCACTGGTAAAGCGGTATTTAATTACATAGCAAGTGATAAGGAATAGACGCCAAGGAAATCAACAGTAGAAGAAGAGTTGGCAAGGTGAAGCTTGGTAAATTACGCTTGCCTTTTCCCCGCCCATACCAGCCACATGGAATTACTCATTACCTTGCTGAGCAACCAACTGGCTAGGCTTGACAACTTCTAACCTCATGGAGGATAATAATCCCACCATCACCTACTTGTTACAACATTGACGCAACTCCCGTTATGGAGCTGCGTAACTGCCTGACCGTAACTACAAGCGCCACCTTAAAGCCCCCTCTGATATTCAAAATTTCCACACACGTCAGCACAATCAAACATATAATAAATGCACTAAGAAACAACGAACAAGAATTTCGGTAAAGGTGGAACCCTAAACACTTTGAAAGCTAGAAAATAAGGAAGGTTTTTATTAATCACGTTGCAAACTTTGCGAAAAATACGATGCATACTTCGTCATGATGTTATTACAGTTTTAAAGACTGAGTCAGCATTTCTGAGTTTTCCATCAGACAAGCAAGAAAGTACGTCTTGGGACGAGCCCACTTGTATAATCGATTTGAAGAAAAACTAAAGAATGTGTTGATGTTTCCTTTTTTAAAACGCGAGGAGCACCACAGGTCTACTAACTGAAATACCTAGAGACTGCTGAAAATCTGAAGTGCTTATTGAACAAATCATCCTAAACAAAGCAGTGAATACAAGTACAAAAAGCATCCCAATTTGACGCACGTCCAACTGAACTGAGAATTACAAGATTAATTAAAACATACATCAAAGTAAAAGAATTGCATAAAAAGTCCACTTGCGTATCCACAGATTTGAGATAATTCAACTCCCATTGCCCCTCATAAGATAGTGTTCTCTTACCATGAAATGTATTTATCAATGGTGCTAGTCAGTGTAGCCCTGGGCACAGCACCGATGACAGTATCCTTCTTCACTCCCTTCGTAAACACCATGACAGTAGGAACGCTACGAATACCATATTCAGTTGCAATATTCGGGCTCTCATCTGTGTTCAATTTCAAGCACCTGACTTTGCCAGCATACTGCTTCGCAATCTCATCAAAAATTGGAGCAATCATTCGACAAGGTCCACACCAAGGGGCCCAAAAGTCCACCAATACAGGAATCTCACAATCCACCACGAGTTCTTTCCAAGTAGATTCGTTTACAACTCCAGCCACTGCCAAACCATGTGTAAAAAATAAGTTCTTATTAAATAAGTGCTTGGATGCAAGCGACATAGAATAATCTGATGTCTTCATGCGTGGGGAAACAATCTGAACATAACAAGCTGCAACATGTACATGAAAACCAACCGTACAAATCATGCGCACTTACTTAGCGCCATCTGATTTCAGCAGCAACGCTTACCAGTTCTCACTGCTTTTGAAATACATTTGATTCGTATTTAAATGATTAAGGAAATAAACCTACGATCTGGTGTAGAACGAGTGTGTAGCGGAAGGACTTCATGAATATCTGAATAGGGCGTTCGATGCAAGAGCTTACTGACCTGATGCACACAGCAATTGACCTTGACCAAGCTCTGACAGCTAAAATGAGTTCAAAGTCCGACATATCATTTTGATGAATGTCACACATCACATATCCGTTAACAATTTGTACTGATCATTCGCGTCACTCCTCTTCCACACATATGCGAATACAAATACGAGAAGCTGACCAATTACCTCAAAATTTCATCGACTCTAAAGAAAATATACCTAGAGAATAATCGAATTTATTCTCAAAATGGACTTAAAACTCTCAAACGGGATCGAGGAAATGATCAACAGCACTAATCTTCTGAACTCACAATCGTCCAGATCGTCTGAACCCAGAAAGTAGAACATTCAAGTACCTCCGGTAACCGTTTCCTGGAATTCGCACACAATTCCTGTCGGTGCGGAACGGGCGGAGATCCGCTTCCTTGCAGAATGTGACGATACTGCGCTCGAAGACCTACTTCTGAGGCCACAGAAGACAGGAAGCTCCCGCACGCCCAAGCCCACAAAGAAAGGCGAGCTACGAGCTGAAGCCGCCAGAGACGACGACGAGGACGACGAGCGAGCGGAAACGAGCCGCGGCCATGTCACTCCTGCCTCCACTACCGCAGCCATTGGTGCAAATTTATGACGAAACCCACAAAGTTTTATTAACGAAAATGACAAATTAAATCAGCAGAAACAAAACCCAGGTTTCGGAATTCGCTACGTGGGCGCGACGGGCACAGCAGCACGGGCAGAAATCTCACGAGCGGTGCAAGAAGGCGCGTCGGGGGGGGGGGAGCCCTGCTGCCTGCTTGTGTTGCAGGGGACGCTGCGCCGTCGATGCGGCGCATCGGACGGGATTTAATGCGGGTTGGGTCCTCTTCGAGAATTGTTCGCGGCCATAGGGTCCACGGTGGAGGGTGCACTTCTGTCTACGTGGCACGTATGCGTGGCGCCATTTCAGGAAAGACCGTGACGACTTAAAGTAAGTGATACAAAAGTATGCAAAAATTTAACTTATTCGTCTTTTCATTTTTTAATTTTTTCCACCAAAACCCACCCTACTTTACACTTGCCTACCCCTTTGTCCTACCATGCCTCTGCTAGCTCATTTTGTTGGCATGGTAATATAAATAAATAAATAAATAAGGTATTGAGTCTAGACCATGGTAATTTTTTTTTTTTTTTTTTTTTTTCATCCATGAATGGCTTTTATGCAATTTTAACAAATGTTTTATTTTGTTTGCTCTTGTTCATGCCTTCGTGTGACAATTAGAACTTAGGACTAGGATGAACTAAAGGCTAAAGGAGCTTTGCCTAAAATCACTAAAAGGCTAATCCAACGGATTAGTAAGAAACAATTAGAAAGTGTAGAAAAAGGCCAAAACATTATATTCATATAAAAAGTGTCTTGCACAAGTGGCCAAAATCAATCCTACTACCAACGTGATGCCACTATAATCTATTTTTACCTTAATCCACTATTATTGGCTCCAACTCTCTATCAAAGATATTAACTGAAAAATGATGTATAAACCAATGAAATCCATATCAAAGAAAAAGTGACAAAATAAAAATAAGGAAGTACGTATATTAAAAAGAAACTGTAATGGCTTATTGCCAAAAGATAAGAAAACTTGAGATTTTTGAAACTACACTAGGAGCAAGAAGAGAGTTGACAAGAGTGAAGAAGACTTCACTCTTGCCTCTATATATACTATCTAATTAAGAGCTACATGGCAATGTTCTATAGGACCTTTAATATGTGTTGACTTTGCAAGACACATGCCTTAGCTTATAAAACAAGTTTTTTACATGTGGGCCACATAATTAGCTTGTTCTTTAAGCTATCAACATGTGTGGCATATGGCCAACTTATTCACCACATTTTTAATCTAAAAAGTGAATTAAAGTTACATATAAAGTCAAAGTAGCATCAATGAAGCTTCTATAGAAGATATTATGGAATTGACTTACTTTTACCTATTATTATCTAAATCATATAAGTAATTATGAGTTTACATGTGTATGTTCATGACATTACCTCCCCTTCTAGGAACAAGTTCCATGAGTAGCGGTCTTCACATGTTGAGGAAATCCAAGATGTAGCAAATTGTATTTGCCACATACTTTGATCTTTCTTCTCTTCAAAGATAATTGATAGGCCCTCTCAACCATCGATAGTATCCCATACCAAGGCGGGAAAACCACCCTATTATTTGATCATTGTTGAAACCTTTATAACTTCCTTCAAATAAAACATTTGGAACACTATCAAGAGTTATTTTTACCTCTAATAAAATTATCAAACATCGGAAGTCTCCTCTAAGGTTGTGATACCAAACACGTTGTATCTTGCCATCTATTGGAGGGAAAACATGTTGTTCTTAAGGATCTTTATTTCAATTACGTCATCTTAAAGGTTGTAACAATCGCAATGTCTCGTCCAATAGGTTAGTAAACAAAGGCTCTTCACTCGAATCCACTAGTTGTTGGTTCTCTATCTCTTTAGCATCACAAATACAAAGAAGCTACAAACAAAGATTGAAAGTAGAATGTTATCTTACTTAGATCTTATTACTTTTATAGAAAAGATCTTCATCTTGATTTTGTATCACAGACATATGCATGTAAGCTAGTAATTATATGTATAAATAGATAGAAGTAAATAAAAGTAAGTAAAAATAAATTAATTCTATAATATTTAATATGAAAGCTTTTTAGAAGCTTCATAGACACTGCTTTGACTTTATAAGTATCTTTAATTGACTTTTTGGGATTAAAAACGTGGTCAATAAGTTGGCCATGTCCCACACATATTGTTAGCTTAAAGACCAAGCTCACTATGTGGCCCGCACATAAAAAAACTTGTCTTATAAGCCAAGGCACATGTCCTACAAAGTCAACACATATTGGAGGTCTTATAGAACGTTGCCACATAGCCCCTAGTAATATAGTATATATAGAGATAAAAATAAAGCCTTTTTCACTCTTATCAATC
Organism: Physcomitrium patens; assembly: GCF_059467195.1. Classification (NCBI taxonomy): domain Eukaryota; kingdom Viridiplantae; phylum Streptophyta; class Bryopsida; order Funariales; family Funariaceae; genus Physcomitrium; species Physcomitrium patens. The sequence continues at coordinate 6,054,762 of NC_143425.1, read as the reverse complement.
CTTTTCTTGCTTCCAGTCTAGTTTCAAGGGTCTCTAGTTTTCTTCACTTTTGGCAATAGCCATTTCAGTTTCTTTCCTAATATACATATCAAGTTATTTCTATTTTGTCATCTTTCTTTGAGAGAAGTCTCACTTGTTTATTTGTCTTTATCATGTTCTTGTCCTTGACAAATTGACAAGAGTACACTTATAATATCAGAGCTTTGTCTAATCTTAATTAAGAATGGATTACCCCTTTTTCTTGATAAGACATAAGCATATTAGAAGTTACGGATTACCTTCTTCTAAATTGATATTGTCCTTAGTATTTTCTTTTTTTTCAAGTTCTCTCTTTTATTTGTCTTAAGCAATATTAGACATCTTCTCTTTTCTAAGTGTTATCATAGCAAAACTTGTTGAAATGAAAAGTGCAATGGCACAAATGCAAGAGCAATTGAGGGAATTAATGCTCGCGATGCATCAACTCAATTTACCATCACAAGGAGCAACAAGATTGGCAAGAAGTGAAGATATAGAAATGATTGGAGCTGCTTCAAAATTTGCACCAAATCATGTTCCTTCCTCTATGGTAGAACGTCCTTCCAGAGTTAGAGAACCAAGAATTGCCCTACTAGAGAAGTTTGATGGCACCAGATTAAAATTTAGAGGATTTATCAATCAAGTATAACTTGTGATTGAACTTCAACCCCAAAGCTATCCAACTCCAAGATTGTAAGTTAGATTCATTGGTACTCTTCTTTCAGGTTCAACATTATCATGGTTTTTATCTTTTCTTGAACAACGGAATCCAATATTGGATAATCTAGAGGTTTTTTTGGTGGATTTTCGATCCATGTATGGAAAACATGATGCAATTTATATTGCAACCAATAAGATCCATATTTTACGATAAGGTAATCAATCAATAACATTGTATGCTTCATAATTTTGAAAACTTGTAACTGATATCAAGTAGGATGATGCTCCACTTATTAGCCAATTTTTCTACGGATTACAATATGAGGTAAAAAAATTAATGCTCAACTTACGTGATCTTCAAACATTGAGTCAAACAATCGACTTTGTTGTGAAGTGCGACAATTGCCTTTTTGAATTCCGATCTGAGAACCGTATAAGTGGACCTCAACGTTACTATAATTCAATAGCAACACCAACATCTCTTTAACACATACATTTTGAAGTAGACGATATGCAAATTGATGCAGTACATTTTAAATCTCTTACTGAGTAAAAAAAGACTCGTCGTTGTCAAGAAAGATTGTACTTATATTGTAGAGAACCTAAGCACACTACTCAATATTATCCAAAGAAGCAACGCAACCATAAAATGAGGAGTACGGCAATCAAAGGAGATAGCATGTCGAAAAATAAATTTGTCTAGATAAAATAGGGACCGTGCGATTGGAACCTTGTACAATGCCTAGTGAAGGTCCTATCTTCTCCTCAGAACCCTCTCCATGATTTACAATAAATATTATTCTAGGACCTAAACATCTCAAAGCCTCTACCTTTCTAGATTCAAGAACCTCAGCATGTTTTTTAGATGAAAAATTTGTTAAAAGACATAGCATATTTTTAATAAAGAAAACTAAACCTGTTCATATAGAAGTCATAGATGGTCGTCCATTTTCTTCAAGACATATTACTCATGAAACCCTTCCTATAGAAATAGTAACTTATAGTCATACTAGCTTTGTAATATTTAATATCATTAGATCTCCTTCTAATCCAATCATTTTAGGTTTATCATGGCTAAAAAAATATAATCCTAAAATAGATTAGACTTCTCATAGTCTTAACTTTTTTGAAAGTATAACTAAGAGTGTAGTTAATCAAATAGAAAGTCATAAATTTAGTATAATTAAACCTATATTTGTAGCTGCAATTGCTTTCTTGTATGCTGCAAAAGAAGGATCATCTTCTGTCATTTATGCCACACCTATTGCTACTGGTGGAAAGACTTCAAGTGGCATCTCAAGTCAATATCAAGATTTTCAAGATGTATTTGAGAAAAAAAAATGCGGATACTCTTCTAGAACACCGTTCCTATGACTACTCAATTGACCTTCAAGAAGGAGTACAACCGCCATTTAGACTAATCTATAATTTATCTCAAAATGAGTTGGCTGAATTTAAGGAGTATATTGAAGAGAATTTGGCCAAGAACTTGATATGCCATTCCAAATCTCCAACAAGAGCTCCAATTTTATTTGTGAAGAAAAAATATGGATCATTGCGGATATGTGTTGATAATCGAAGACTCAACAAAATCACTATAAAAAATAGGTATCCACTACCTTTGATATCTAGACTTCTTGATCACTTGAATCAAGCTAAGATCTATACAAAAATAGATCTACAGAGAGCGTACAATTTGGTACAGATCAAAGAAGGAGATGAATGGAAGACTATGTTTCGAACAAGGTATGGACATTTTGAATACAACGTCATACCTTTTAGACTTACAAATGCACTAGCACCATTCCAACATCTAATGAATAATGTCTTTCAAGAGTTTTTAGATGATTTTGTTGTATGTTACCTAAACGACATCTTAATCTATTCTAAGAACTCAAAAGAACATAAACTTCATATTCGCCAAGTATTACAAAAACCAAGAGATGCAGGACTCTATGCCAAGATAAAAAAGTGTATATTTCACACTACTCAAGTCGACTCCTTAGGATACATCATTTCAAATGATGGACTTATGATGAATCCTAAGAAAGTTCAAACTATTATGGATTAGAAGATCCCAAAAATGGTAAGAGATGTCCAATGTTTTTTGGGATTTGCCAACTACTATCAGATCTTCATCAAAGACTTTTCTCAAGTTGCAGCTCCACTTACATGTTTGACTTGCAAAGACAAACTTCAATGGAATCAAGAAGCAGAAGTAGCATTTGAAGCTTTGAAGATAGCCTTTGTTTCTGTACCAATCTTGTATCGCGTCGATTTTTCTAAGCCATTTTTATGGAAATAGATGCATCAGACTTTGCTTTAGGTGTTGTATTGTCACAAATAGGAATAGATAATAAACTTCACTCAATAGCTTTTCATTCTAGAAAACTTTCAACATCTAAAATCAACTACGAGATCCACGACAAAAAACTTCTTACAATCGGAGATTTGTTTCAAGAATGGCACCATTATCTAGAAGGTGCTTCTAGCCTAGTCACAATGTATACGGATCACAAGAACCTTGAATATTTTATGTCAACACATATTTTGAATCACCGTCAAGCCCGTTGGACTATGTTTTTGTCAAGATTCAAATTCAAGATCACTTATCGACTAAAAAAACAACAAGGTTTATCAGATACACTCTCTAGACGATCTTACCTTGTATCAAAAGAAGGAGATGTTACTTTTGATCAACAATGGACAATTCTCTTGAAGCCAGAGCATCTTCATCTTCGAACAATGAAATCAATACTAACTATTGATTCAACCTTCATTAAGCAAGTTTAGTCAAGTATGTCTTTTGATCTTCTTATTCATGATATTAAGGAAAATCCTTCAAAGTCTCATGATACTTCCAAGTTTGAATTCAAGAAGAATCTACCATATTTTAAGGGACGCCTATATATTCCAGAAGGTGAAGCTCTATTACTTGTTGTTTAAGCTCGTCATGACTTTTCAACAACAGGACATTTTGGATACAATAAAACTTTAGAACTAATATCCATAGTTTTTTGGTGGCCCCAAATGTGGAAAGCAGTCAAAGATTTTGTACAATCTTATGATGTTTGCTCGAAATCAAAAACTCCTCGTCATCGACCTTACGAACTTCTTCAGCCATTACCTATTCCAGAACAACCATGGTCTTATGTTTCTATGGATTTCATCACGGATCTTCCAATCTCAGGTTCTTATGATTCTATATTTGTGATAGTAGATCGTTTTACCAAGATGGCACATTTTATACCATGTACAAAATCCATCACATGTGAAGAAACAACTAAGCTCTTTCTTGACAATATCTATGGCTATCATGAATTACCCAAAGATAATATATCAAATAGAAGAACTTAATTTATATCAAGATTTTGGTGGACTCTTTTCAAGATTCTAAAAGTGGATATAAAACTATCTTCGGCATTCCATCCTCAAACTGATGGACAAATGGAGCATGTTAATCAAATTTTGGAGCAGTATTTAAGATGTACCATCAACGATGAAGGCATAGTTAAAAGAAGCTCAAGAACAACAAAAGGACAATGTGGATGTCTATCGAAAGGAACAACTAGCATTTCACATGGGTGATAAGGTATGGTTACTTTCTTGTAATATCAAGACCACTCATTTTTGTGACAAGTTGGACTATCAAAGGCTTAGACCATTTTTTATTTCTATACAAATCAATCCAATTGTATATCGTTTACACCTATCGGAGTAAATAAAAATCGATCTAATATTCCACGTATCTCTTCTTGAACCATACAAGGCAATGGACATACCAAGAAGAAGACAAGCTTCACCTCTTCTTAAAGAAGTGGACAATAATGAAGAGTTTGAAGTGGAAGAAGTTTTAGATTCAAGGCAATACCAAAATAAATTGAAATATCTTGTCTATTGGCATGGTTATGATATTAGTGAATGCACATGGGAGCTAGTAAAGAATCTTGTAAATGCAACAAAGGTGGTGGAGGCTTTTTATCAACAACATCCATCAAAATCAAGATAAAAACCTTCTTTATAAAAGAAATAAGATCTAGGTAAGATAACATTCTACTTTCAATCCTTGTTTGTAGCTTCTTTGTAGTTGTGACGCTTAGGAGATGGAAAACCAACAACCAGCAGATTTGACTCAAGAGCCTTTGTTTGCTGACTTATCGAATGAGATATTACGATTGTCACAACCTTCAAGATGACACAATCGAGATGAAGATCTTCAAGAACGACATATTCTTCCTCGAATAGATGGCGAGATACAATGCATTTGGTATCATGACCTTGGAAGGGACTCTCGATGTTTGGTGATTTTACTAGAGGTAGGAACAAGTCCTGATGGTATTTCAAATGTTTTAATCGAAGAAAGTTATGAAGGCCTCAATAATGATCAAATAATTGGGTGGTCTTCCTGCCCTGGTATGGGATACTATCGATGGTTGAGAGGCCCTATCAATCATCTTTGAAGAGAATAAAGATCACAATATGTAGCAAACACCATTCGTCGCATCATAGATTTCCTCAACATATGATTATCGCTCTTCATAAAACTCGTCTCTAGAAGGGAGGATAATGTCATGGACATATGCATGTAAGCCAATAATTACATGTATAAATAGGTAGAAGTAAGTAAAAATAAGTAAAAATAAGTTAATTCTATAATATTTGGTATAGAAGCTTTCTGGAAGCTTTATAGACATTATCGTATTACGTGCTATCTTGCTTGAGAACGCACCGGGCGTCTGGCTGTAGAAGATAAAACAATATTTTGCAAATATTCAAATAGGCTAGTGGGTTTCAACCATCTAAATATAAACTATTTCGGATTTCAATATAAAAGCTTAATCTCAATATAAAATGCTTAGAAACACTATTTTTAATAATTTCAAGATAATATAAGCACAAAGTCTTTTGTTATATGTTAGTTTTATTTTTTATTTTTTATTTTATTTTATTTTATTTTATTATTTTATTATTTTATTATTTTATTTTTGTTTTTATTATATTTTTTTATTTTATTTTTAATCCTAACTCTAGATAGCGAGCTTCAGCAAGCTGTAATTCTCAATCTGACCATCCGATTGTTGTAAATTTCTACCACTAGTGTCTTTGCAAGCCTTCTAAATGCTCAAGAAGTTTCAATCCAATCTAACTTACATATTGCAAGAAAACGCCATTAATCCACACTGATGTATTTTGACCGCCGTCTAGAAGTCCTCGACTTACAATGCCAAAAGTCACCTTATTCTAGTCGGTAGATCTCGAGATATTACAGAAACCTTAAATAATTCAAATCTGCTAACTTTCGATACCTCTTTATACTAATGGTCAAATATCCTCTATCTGTTCTGTCAGATTAGCACAAACTTTTGCATGCACTCGACATACTCAACCTTCTAGACACCTCTAAATTTCAACCGCATAAGTTTCTCCAATTTCACAAAATAGTCAAAAGTACCAGCTGTTACTTTATTGTAAAAAATCCAATTTACCAATACAAACACTGACTTTGAGTAACGATTGCAAAAGTCCTCTCAACCCCTATGAAATCCAATTCTACATCTTTCGAAGGAGCTTGAAGCTAGCTCTCTGACTCCAAAACCATGATCTCCAAATGTCCCTTTCCTTATCTTCTCCTCCCTTTTAACTTTGTGTGGTCTCCTTTTCTCCCGCCTCGGACTCCAAATTGGAACAGCCAACGGCGCTTCCCCTAAATTCTTGTCTCTAAGAAGATCTTTCCACGGAAAAGACATTTCTCTCTAAATGGCATGGAAAATGGAACAGCTTAAAATGGAACCAAAGCCTCCGTATTCGGGACCTCATAGGGTTGCCCAACCAAATCAGGTCTCATATTGGGTAAGAAGCCCATACTACGACCTGGATTGGATATCTCCGTAATTGGATCAAATTAGCCCTTCACATCAGACTCACCCAAATATTGAATTGGTCCTTTCTTCTTTTTTTGACTCCTAGTAAGAACGACTCGGACTCATTCCACCCGATTTACACGAGAATCTTGAGGACCTTGATTTATCTCCTCAATTTTTCCTTGACATTGGATCTCCTAATCCCGTTTATTGAATTTGGACGGAGCATTATATTACTGATAAGTATGCCTTGAGTATATGCAATTTCTACATACACTAGCGCATAATCATCATTGGCTTTGAGATTGGAACATTCACCAACATAATGACCAACCTATCTTCAACAAAAATGATGAAGTGGTCTTCCTGCACCTCCATCATGCATATTAGGTGTCTCCACCGGTATATACCTACTAGGCTTGTTTCATATAGGGTTGAAAAATGATCCTGGTTGTCGTGTTGGTACGGAGGGTACTTGGTTCAATGACGTCGATGGGGTGACATTAACTAACCTTGAATATTGGCAGTGGAATTGGCCACTATTTCTAACATCCAAGATGAATAAATATTAATAATAGCTTTTTCATTTATATTTTCACCATATAGTCGTGTTACAACACGACAACGCTGCTTTGACTTTATAAGTGTCTTTAATTGACTTTTTGGGATTAGAAATATGGTCAACAAGTTGGCCATGTACCACACATGTTATTAGCTTGAAGATCAAGCTAACTATGTGGCCCACACATAGAAAAACTTGCCTTGTAAGTCAAGGCATGTGTCTTACAAAGTCAACACATATTGGAGGTCCTATAGAATGTTGCCATGTAGCCCCTAATAAGATAATATATATAGAGATGAGAGTGAAGCCTTCTTCATTCTTGTCAACTCCTTTCTTGCTTCCAGTCTAGTTTCAAAGGTCTCTAGTTTTCTTGGCTTGTGACTATAGCCATTTTACTTTCTTTTTTAATATATATATATATATCAAGTTATTCCTATTTTTTCATCTTTCTTTGAGAGAAGTCTGACTTATTTATTTGTCTTTATCACATTCTTGTCCTTGACATTTTGATGGATGTTGTCAATGAAAAGCCTCTACCTTATTTGCTGCATTCACAAGATTCTTTATTGGCTCCCATGTGCATTCACTAATATTATATCTATGCCAATGAATAAGATATTCCAACTTATTTTTGTGTCCCCTTCAGTCTAAGACTTCTTTTACTTCAAATATTTTATTATTTTCCACTTCTATAGGAAAAGGTGGCACTTGTTTTCTTATTGGTATGTCCTTGTCTTGTATGATTCAAGAAGAGATACATGGAATACTGGATGAATTTTCATTGACTCTAGTAGGTATAAATGATATGAAAGTGGATTGATTTGTGCAGAAATAAGAAATGGTCCAAACCTATGATAGTGTAACTTGTCACAAGGACAAGTAGTCTTAACATTGTGACAAAATAACTATATCTTGTCACCAACATAGAATGGTGGTTGTTTCTTTCGATAGACATCTACATTGATCTTTTATTATTCTTGAGCTTCTTTTAACTGTGCCTTCATTGTAACATGTAGTTCTAAAAATAATTTATCAAATCTTCCATCGTAGGATTATCAGCTTCTGAAAAGTCAAAAGTATCAAGTTATGGATGATAGCCATAATTAGCAAAAAAAAAGGTGTTTGTTTTGTAGAAAAATGTACTGTGTTATTATAAATAAACTTTACCAATGGTAAAAGAGTTATCTAATCATCTTGTTGGTAGTTGATAATACATCTTAAATACTACTCAAAAACTTGATTAACACACTTTGTTTGTCCATCAGTTTGAGGATGGAATTTTGAAGATAATTTTATATCCACTTTTAGAATCTTAAAAAAAAATCCGCCAAAATCTTGATACAAATTGAGTTCTCCTATCTGATATGATATCCTTAAGTAATCCATGATAGCAATAGATGTTGTCAACAAAGAACTTAGATATTTCTTCACTTATGATAGATTTTGTACATGGTACAAAATAAGCCATCTTAGTAAAATGATCTACTATCACAAATATAGAGTCATAAGAACCTAAGATTGGGAGATCCGTGATAAAATCCATAGAAACAAAAGACCATGATTGTTGTAGAATAAATAATGGTTCAAGAAGTCCATAAGGTCATTGACAAGGAGTTTTTGATCTTGAATAAATGTTACATGATGAAAAAAGTTTTTCATATCCTTCCACATTTGTGGCCATCAAAAACCTCACGATATAAGCTCCAAAGTCTTGTTGTATCCAAAATGTCCTATTGCTGAAAAGTAGTGACGTGCTTAAAGAACACATAATCGTACTTCTTTTTTTGGAACATATAATTGACCTTTGAAATAGAATAGGTTATTTTTGAATTCAAACTTAAAAGTATCTTGGAATTTAGAAGAAGGATTCTTAATATTGTGAACAAGATGATCAAAAAACATACTTGATTGGATTTGTTTCACAAGGGTTGAATCAACAGTCAATGTTGATTTCATTACTCGAAGATGAAAATGCTTTGGCTTCAAAAAAATTATTCTTTATTGATCAAAAGATGCATCTTCTTCTTTTGGTATAAGATAAGAATGTCTAGAAAGGACCTCTGACAAACTTTGTTGTTTTTTGGATCGATATGTGATCTTGAAATCAAATCTTGATAAAAACATACTCCAACAGGCTTTGTGATGATTCAAAAGACGTGCTGACATGAAGTACTCGAGATTCTTATGGTCTGTGTATATGGTGATTGGATTGGAAGCGCCTTCTAGATGATGATACCATTCTTGAAATAAATCAATGATTGTAAGAAGCTCTTTGTTGTGGATTTCATACTAAATCTTGGTTGTTGAAAAGTTTTTGGAATGAAAAGCTATTAGATAAAGTTTATCATATGTTCCCATTTGTGATAATACGACACCTAAAGCAAAGTTTGATGCATCTGTTTCCATAAAAAATGTCTTAAAAAAGTTGACTTGATATAAGATTGGTGCAAAAATAAAGGTTGATTTCAAAGCTTCAAAAGATGCTTTAGTTTCTTTGTCCCGCTCAAGTTTGTCTTTACAAATCAAACATTTAAGTAGAGTTACAACTCGAGAGAAGTCTTTGATGAAGATCCATAATAGTTGGCAAAGTCCAAAAAGTATTGGACAGCTCTTATCATTTTTAGAATATTCTAATTCATAATTATTTGAACTTTTATAGGATCCATCAGAAGTCCATCATTTGAAATGATGTATCCTAAGGTAGAGGATACATATTCTTGATGGTGATCTTATTGAGTCCTCGATAATCAACATACATCTGCAATGATCTATTTTTTTTTCTTCACAAATAAGAGTGGAGCTCCTATTGGTGATTTAGAATGGCGTATGAAATTTTTGGCCAAATTTTCTTCAATATATTCTTTGACTTAAGCTAATTCATTTTGTGATAAATTATAGATTAATTCAAATGGCAGTTGTGTTTCTTCTTAAAGGTCAATTGAGCAATTATAAGGATGATGTTTTCGAAGAGTATCCGTATTTTTTTTCTTAAATACATCTTAAAACTCTTGATATTGGCTTGGAATGCCACTTGGAGTCTTTGCATCATTAGAAATAAGTGTGGCATAAATGACACAAGGTGATCCTTCTTTTGCAGCATGCAAGAAAGCTCTTCCACTTATAAACACAGGTTTTATTGTGGTAGACTTATGACTTTCTATTGAATTAATTTCACTCTTAGTTATACTTTTAGAGAAGTCAAGAATACAAGAAATCTAGTCTATGGAAGGATTATACTTTTCTAACCACAATAAACCTAAAATGATTGGATTAGAAGGATATCTAATTACATTAAAGATTTTGCAACTACTATGACCACTTATTGCTTATTATTTATCTATAAGAAGTGTTTCATGAATAACATCTCTAGAAGATAACGGATGACCATCTATGACTTCTACATAAACAAGTTTAGTTTTTTGTACTAATGATATTTTATGACTTTTAACAAATTCTATATCTAAGAAACAAGCTAAGGCTCTTGAATCTATCAAGGCGGAGGCTTTATAATTGTTAGATCCTAAATGCACATCTATTATAAAATAAGGAGAGGATTTTGAAGAGAGGATAGGATGTTCATGAGAAATTGTAGAAGATTTTAGCTGCACGGTTCCTATTGTAGTTGGATAAATTCATTTTCTGAAACATTGTCTTCTTTGAAAGTTATGTTCTTTATTTTGTGGTTTCATCGCTTCTTTGGATAATGTTGAGCAGTTTGTTTAGGTTGTTTACAATATAAGTACAATCCTTCTTGACCACGACAAGTCTTTTCTTATTTAATAAGAAGTTTAAAACGTACCGCATCAATTTGCATATCCTCTACTTCTAAATGTATGTGTTGAAAAGATGTTGGTATTACCGTCGAATTGTAGTTACATTGAGGCCCACTTGTGCAACTCTTAGATCAAAATTTAAAAAGCCAATTATTACACTTCATAGCAAAGTCAATTGCTTGACTCAATGTTTGAGGATCAAATAACTTGAGTATCAATTTCTTTACTTCATATTGTAATCCATAGAAAAATTGGTTAATAAATGCAGCATCATCCTACTTGATATCACTTGCAAGTTGTCAAAAATGTGAAGCATATTATGTTACAAATCGATTGCCTTGTTGCAAAATATGGATTTTGTTGGTTGCAATACGAGTTGTATCATATTTTCCATACATGGACCAAAATTCTACCAAAAATACCTCTAGATTATCCAATATTAGATCTTATCATTCAAGAAAAGATGAAAACCACAATAGCGCTGAACTTAAAAGAAGTGTATCAATGAATCTAACTTGTGATCTTAGAGTTGGATAGCTTTGAGGTTGAAGTTTAATCACAAATTATACTTGAATGATAAATCCTTGAAATTTGGATCTTGTACCATCAAACTTCTTGGGCACTATAATTCTTAATTCTCTAATACTTGAAGGATGTTCCACCATGGGTGTAGGGACATGATTTGGTGCAGATGTTGAGGGAACTCTAATCATCTCTATATCCTCACTTCATACCATTCTTGTTGATTCTTATGGTAGTAAGCTAAATTGATACATCACAAGCATCAATTCCCTCAATTGCTCTTATATTTGTGCCATTGTATTCTTCATTTCAACAAGCTCTGTCATAATAATACTCAGAAAAATATCTAATACTACTTAAGATAAGTAGAAGAAAGGACTTGAGGACAAAGAAAATACTAAGAACAATATGAGTTTAAAAGAGGGTAATTTGCAACTTCTAATATGCTTATGTCTTATCATGAGAAAGGAATAATCTACTCTTAATCGAGACAAGACAAAGCTCTGATATTATAAGTATACTCTTGTGAATCTATCAAAGATATGAATTGGAATATGACGTATAAGCCAATGAAATCTGTATCAAAGAAAAAGTGAAAAAATAAAAATAATTAAGTACATATATTAAAAAGAAACTGTAATGGCTTATTGCCAAAAGACAAGAAAACTTGAGACTCTTGAAACTACACTAGAAACAAGAAAGGAGTTGACAAGAATAAAGTAGGCTTCACTCTTGCCTCTATATATACTATCTAACTAGGAGCTACATGGCAATGTTCTATAGGACTTCTAATATGTGTTGACTTTACAGGACACATGCTTTAGCTTACAAGGCAAGTTTTCTACATGTGGGCCACATAGTTAGCTTGTTCTTCAAGCTATCAATATGTGTGGCACATGGCCAACTTGTTGACAACGTTTTTAACCTAAAAAGTGAATTAAAGACAACTATAAAGTCAAAACAATATCTATGAAGCTTCTAAGAAGCTTCTATAAAAGATATTATGGAATTGACTTACTTTTACCTACTATTATGTAAATCATTTAAGTAATTATTGGTTTACATGTGTATGTCCGTGACACTCTCTTAGTCCCTCACTTCAACATTGAACCTCATATTAATTATGTTAATTTTGAGGGTATGAGTTTGATATATTTTCCTATCAAATCGTGCTTTGTGTTGTATTTGCCATGTCTTTGTTACTTTGTCCTAAAAACCCCACTCAATAATGAGCAAGGGCACCTTAGTGCTCTCAGGCCTAATCTTACTTATTGGAGTACCTTAGTGATTTTAAGCCCAATCGTACTTGTTGGAGCATCTTAGTGCTTCCAAGCTCAATCTTACTTTTTGCTAACTAAGATTAGGAATAAAATGTATTTTATTAATATTATATTTATATTATTATACATTACATGAATATTTCTTCAATTATAAATAAAATAAAAAATTATACATTATTGAATACAAAATATTATATATTTATTTTTTAATATTTTTTAAAATAATATTAAATTGATATATAAATTTTAAAATATTTGAATATAAAATTTTAATTTTTAAAATTACATCTTATAATTGAGATTTTTTTTAGATAATTTTATTATTAAAATTAACTTAATATTTTAAAAAAATAATAGTATCTTATCTTTTATATTAGTTAGAAGAATCATTTCTATAAATGTATGCATATATATATATATATATATATATATATATATTCATACATTATGTATTTAAATCTATCAAAACCAATTCTTAATGTAACATTATCAAATATGAATGTTTTTTAAAATATCAATAAATAGACTTTAATAATAAATGTAAATAAAAATATTATATATTAAATAATGTTTAGTTTTTTAAAATTATGAGACTCAATTCTACATTTCTTTTACAAGTAATATTTAATGAAATTCCATTTTTTGTTTGTTAAAGTACTTAAAATATCCAGCTTGGATAAAAATAAAAATAAAATAATCATGTATAAATGGATAAATCTAGTAGCACTTTTAAAAAATTGGAATTTATATTTTATTGTATATCACATTTTGTAAAAAACAAATGTAGCAAATTACACTCAATTATAATGTGTAACAAAGAGTTTACTAAAATGGCTTCTGAAAAAAGATTTAATAAAAGGAATACTCAATTGCAAGGAATCACATTGATGGTTGACCAAGGCGACTTTTTTAGAAAGGATGTATTACTAGTTACAATGAACATACAAGATTCTAAAAAGGATAAATCAAGGCACACATTTAAAATCATCTAAAACAATGATACTCATGCTAAACAATTAGTGGAATAACTAAGTAAAATCCCTTTAAATTTTACAACCAATTCAAACAAAATTTGTAATTTAATGCAACTGATGTAATAATCCAAGACATAAGAGAGAAGAAAAAAATGACAAAAAAAATAGTAAAATAATTATGCCACCAAAATCAAATCATCCAAAGAACAAAAACAAAACAAAACAAAAAAAATGTATGTGTATGATGTATGTATATATACATATATATATATGGTAGAATAGAGCACACATAAATAATATTGCAAACAAAGAAAATGAACTTTAAAAATAAATAATAATGTGCAACAAAAAACACCAGACTGCATTTCAATCAATGTCTGCATTTCATTTATCAAATGAATCCCAAACACTGAGTCTAAATCTTGTTTTTTTGTGCTAATTGCTGAAGTAGAGATGTCTCATAAAAAATTATAATTCACTCTCATAGAATTCAATTTTGTTTATCATTGCTTAACATAAAAACATTTTGAAACATGCTCTTGTTCTGTAAAGAACACACACACACACACACACACATATATATATATATATATATATAACAAACTAATGCATATATAATTAAAAATCATTATTATTATTATTTTTAAAAAATCAAGAATAAATCAAAAAAAAAAAAAAAACCAATTCAAGCTAAATAATAACAAAAAAAAATTAAGGCTTATAGAGAATGTTTTATTTTTATTTTACATTAAGTATCAAAAATAGAGGTGGAACAAACTTCAATTTGAATTTTGATTTAACCAGATTAAAGTATGTAATTGAATTTAAGATGTTATTAAATTTGTTCAATGCAATTGATACTAATGCAGATAATGTATGCAATTTTGAATTCTACTTTGGGAGCTAAATTGGAAAAAGGTTACAAAAAAATAACAATGGAAATTAAACTAAAAGATGAGCATGTTGAAGGTTTAATCAATGTTCAATGAAAGTTAGTGATATGTATTTTATTGATTCTTTTCATCAAATGTTACTAGAAATCAAATCACATCATTAAACATGGGATAGATATTGTTGAAAATAAATTCATGATTGAAATCAATGCAAAAGACCATAATTTTATTTGTTTATCATAATTTTTCAATGAATCTAGAAAAATCTTTGTATAAAGCAAGAGTTATTTTAATTGATATTTTTGTACTGCAAAAACATTCCATATACGTTTTTACAGTTCTTTTCGATTCATAGAAGAAATGAACAAAAAAATAATCTAATTATATTTACCCTTTCAGATGATAATTTAATAATAATGTTAATAAAGTTAATATTTAGTAATATTAACAAGAAAAAAAGTTGCAAATTGTACATGATGTATATTCAATTTCACATGCAAGATTTGTTTTGGACTTAAAAGTTATGTTTTTTAGGGATACAAAATATTTATAAGACATAAGTTAATTATTTTTAGTTGTGTACATGTATCAAGAGAGAATTGTAAAATCAGTTCGATTTTTTAATCAAGTATTTTTATCAAAAAATATAATTGTGCTTGTAATTCATATACTTTAATGGGTAAGAAAACGATGTTAGTATTAGCAATTTCTGCTTTTTAATGAAAATTTGAAGGGAAATAGTATAAGCTTAAGACTAATTTTGTGGATAACAAACTTGTTCAATTTATTTTTACATCCATTAAAACACTCAAATAATATCATTATTTGTAAAAAAAAAATATACAAAATTCACATTTAGTATTTAATCATTCCTAACAGCTTCATGTATAAAAATTTGATTTGACATGTAGCGATTTTTCATTACATTATTTGGACAAAACAAACAAAAAAACATAAGAACATTCATCCATGTACATCCATCCATCCATACACTCATTCACCCATGTACATTCATCCACCTATACATATTCATTCATCCATTTATGCACGACACCGCAATACTTACTACCATGTAGAAGGGACACGTTTTCAAGCACAGTGGGGGTTCTGTTGCATCGTCAACAAAAGTTGGTACAACTACTACTACAACTACTGCTACTATACTTCTTCAATTACTTCCACTAAGAGTAAATTGTGTGCAGGGGGAAAAGAAAAAAAGAAAAGGCATCTTTGTAACAGAAATCAATATAAATGAGTTGAACATGAGAAGCAGCCCACGTCGGAGACATACGATGAGCTCGGCAAAGTCGATCATGGCGTCGCGACCTGATCGACCAGGCTACTCGTGAGTGAGCAGTGGATCCGTAGTGGTCTCGCTCCCATGGAGCCCTGGTGGAAATGATCCGCGAATCTGATTCGTCGTCACGCATCCAAGTGAAGGCGCGTGACCACTCTACCACTGACCTGCTCAAACAGAAGGACTGCTTCGGTCATCGATGACTGGGGCTGTGTGTGGATGGACTGGTGTGGGTTGCATCTGAGGGTGAAGTTATTTGTCTCAACAGTGCCGGTGAAAGCAAATCTGCCCATCTGGAGTTGAATTTTTCAGGTGTGGGAAATACTGTTTTGGCTAGTACGTCATGAGCTGCGATTTAGCGCTCCTCGCATCGTGTCTCCCATAGAAAAAAGAGAGAATAGGAAGTTTAGTTCAATGAAGGGCAGCACGTGCTGCTTTATCTAGTTATTACCTGGTGCAGGCTTGCGATCTTGTGATCTGAAGCTGGAACGCTCCTCCCGAATGCCTTTTCGCTGTAATTTTCTAAAATCAGTGCAAGTTCGAAGAGGAGTTTAATAAACATTCACAAGTTGCGTTCTCAAAGTGCTCCCCTAAAAACCTACCCCGTAGTATAGCTGTAATCATGCATGAGACCTTAAAGCCCTTGGGGCGAGGAAAATTACTTGCCAAGCGGGAAATATAAGTTTCTTAAAGAGACCCACAAATACATTGGCCACGTTTTCTGCCATAGGCTGAAGGTGACCAGAACTAGGAGTTCCGAACTCCTCTGCACTGATAACGGCTACTGGTGCGGACTGAACTCTCTTGACAACATTCTCGTCTCGCTTAGGCTAGATGCATGTGTCAGTGTTCCTCTCCAACAATCAAGCTGCACGAGAAAACAGAACAAAACTACTGGCGCTCCAACAGGTAGAAAACAGGTAGACCGTCACCACTTGGTGATGTCCTCGGAAGACAAAAGCTCTCACCCTAGGTCCATCTACTGATTACCTGTAATTTTCCTTTTTGAAACGTACGCACTTTGTGTCACTTTTCGGAGATTTGTTGGCTGTCTCGTGTCGCAGTGACCAGCGATGATGTAACTGAAACGGAGTGCGTGCTACTGCTACTTTTTGCTGGCGAGGATGACACGGCCTTTGGGCTTCAAAAAATGGCGAATATCTAATAATATGGACACTAGGACTTTAGAGGTACTTGCAAAGGAGGTGATTGCAAACTTGCTTTCATACCCCCATCTTTAACGTCCTCTCGCAGTTTTAAACTCGGAATCTCTCGTCTTCATGGGGTTTCTTTTATATCCTGTTCTGGGTTGTGGTTGTGTTGAGTCTTAGTTCTTCGAGTGGTGTGTTAGCGGGACTAGTAACTGGTCGCAAGGATAAGCTTTGCTGGTTCATGTTTTCATGCTTTCTTGGCAAGAGATTGAGGGGTTTCAATCAATAAGCCTTCTGCGCCTTTCCGTATAGAAAACAGGAAGGAAACGTGTTGAGAGATGAAATCAGCTGGCAGATCATCTTCATGCTTGATGCGGCTCTCGTAGAATTCTTCTTGCGAGTCGCGACTACAAACCAGTTCTTGTAATGGGACGCAGGCGCTGCATGCTGTAGTTGGATGGTTAGAAATGGATTATTCTTAGTGACGAAAATTTAGACAGACTGATGAGAAGTAGGACCAGAGATGTGAGGACGAGACTTTTAGGACCCCCGACGGCGACTGGGGTAGTGCCTCTCGGCAGAAACCCGAGCCTTTGGTGAGATGATTGTGTAGGTCAAACAGTTCGTGTTTATGTGTTATCATCGTCGTCGTATTTTCTTTTACCTCGCTTCTTCAGCCTTGAGACCTCTCAATATTATCTTCGTGCTCCGCTGGATCACATCCAACCCTGCTTCACGAGTCGAACGACTTTTACATTTAAAAGCTTGTGTTGAAGAACAGTAGGAGGGCGAGTGGGATGAAGGATCATTGAATCGTGATTTCAGCAATTCATGTCACCAAGGTCTGCCTAATGGATTCTCACTAGTTTACACGATAAGCTAAGTGGACAAGGGCACGGCTGCAATTGTTCGTCGATTTTGGATAGTTTTATAGAGTGCTCATGGGGTTTTTACCACGTCGAATATAGAACCGTGAGCTGCATATTGCAGGATACCTGGCCTGAAATCTGGCAGGATACGATTGCTTCTGACTTAGTTTGGGCACGATGTGGAGGTCAGTGCAGGCTGTTAGAGCCGGAAAGTATGTAGACTCCAAGGAAGACGATGATGATCTTGCAGCCAAAACTAAGCATTTTCGAAGCGATGATTCAGTATGGATTCGAAAGGGCTTTGTTGTCGCCAGCGTCGCCCTCTTTTGCCTTTTTCTCCTCACTGGATTTCTCTCAAGGACAAGATTGACTTCTGAGCCCTCTAACGTTTTCAAGTATGTAGAGGCTTTCAATTCTGAAGTGCTCGAGTCCGGCTCCGAATCGGAGCCCGAGGAGCCTGGTTCAGATTCATGGGAATTAAACGACCACTTAGAGGCAAGTAAACAGGTCGGATGCCACAAGGATTCTGCTAAGCTTAAAGTTTTTTTGTACGACCTGCCGCCTAAGTTCCACTACGGCATGATCCCTGAATTCACACCCGAAGAGAGCCAAATCTGGCCGCGGAACGTGAGCAATATACCTCGGTACCCCGGCGGATTGTATCAGCAGCACAGTCCTGAGTATTGGCTTATTTCGGATTTGGTCACCTCCGACATGCCCGAGCGTTCAACGCCATGCACCGCCTTCCGGGTTAAAAATTGGCAGATCGCGGACGTGATACTTATCCCATTCTTCGCGTCTCTGAGCTACAACAAGTATAGTAGGCCAGCAGTCCGAGGAAGAAAGAAAATGGACAGAAATCAGGAACTTCAAGTGAATTTACTCTCGTTTCTGAGATCCCAGCCGGCGTGGCGAGCTTCCAACGGCGCAGACCATGTGCTCATAATCCATCACCCCAATGCTATGGTGTACAAGCGGGAGCAGTTTCGAAGCGCCATGTTTGTGGTGGCGGATTTCGGACGCTACGACGCGGAAGTGGCGAACATTGCTAAGGACGTGGTCGCGCCATACAAACACATCATACCAAATTTCGACGACGATATCGACTCCGTATCCTCGTTCAATACCAGAACTACTTTACTGTTCTTCCAAGGTGCGATCGTGCGCAAGGAAGGCGGTATTATCCGGCAGAAGCTGTACGAGCTTCTGCGAGACGAGTCCGACGTCGTGTTCGTTAACGGCACAACTACAAGCGCCGGAATCCGCAGCGCTACGAGTGGGATGCGGCAGTCGAAATTCTGTCTCCACATGGAGGGCGATACGCCGTCTTCCAACCGTCTTTTCGACGCAGTTGCCAGTCATTGCGTGCCGCTGATCGTCAGCGACGACATTGAGCTCCCCTTCGAGGATGTTATCAACTACACCGAATTTTGCCTGTTCGTGAACTCTTCAGACGCGCTGCGCAAGGGCTTTTTGACCAATTTGTTACGTAATTTTGGTGAGAAGGAATGGACGAGGATGCATGACCGCATGCGCGAGGTGCAAAAGCATTTTGAATACCAGTTGCCTTCAGAAATAGGCGACGCGGTGCAAATGACGTGGGAGGCCATCGCTCGCAAGGTGCCAGCTCTTACTCTCGCCCGCAACAAACGCCGTCGCTATTCTAGGTCCGAATTAGTCTCTTAAATTTACTTCCCCTCAGGAAAAAGAAAATGTGTATCATAACCTTCAGGTATCAATTCCGTGCGTAGAACCCACTAATTTATCCAGGATTGCTAACATCATAATTCAATCAGTTTTAACTTTCCTGTTAAGCAATCAGAATTTATTTCAATGAGGTTGGAACAATTTTCTCTCACCAGCAGAATTACGTCACAATGTGCACAGCAGGTCTGAGAGTATCTCATCATAGTCCAGTAGTTAGATATGACTCATACACCATTAATTTTTTCGAAAGGGAGTTGTAAATGGTGATGTATGTGCATAAGCGTAACAACTTCCCAACCTCTCCGCTGCCACTATTACTAGCGGTGGATGAGTTTGCGGAAAACGAAATTCTCTAACTTCAGTTACTAAGAGCATCTTTGCTTTAGAGCATTTACACAACCTCCCGGGTCACGATTAAGATTGATCCGGGTTTCAGGCTTGGTCAAATGCGATTAGGTGGACACCGTTGCACAAAGGAATGCAAGATAATTAGTCATGTCCATGTTATTTACGCAATCCGATGCGAAGGCTGCCTCTCTCTCTGATGCGAAGCTGCAGCTCCCGTGTCCCCTCTAATGTCAATGTCCAGGTGAAGGATGAGGCACAAAATCCGCATCATCCACACCATAATGATCCCAGACCTCCTCAATGATTTGCGACTGCGTTCGATACTGCGATATGCTTCAAAGGCTGCCATTTCGATCCAACCACCACTGCGCAACCACCGGGTCAAAGCCCTTCGATGTGGAGGGTTTGAGTAGCGGCATTTATCTCGATCTTTACCGCTAGCGAAGGATCTTACACGTGCACCTTGAAAGGGCACTGTGAATCATACGAGCCTGCCATTTACTTGGTTTACACCAGATCCTTGCTTGACTGCTCCGTTGCCAGAGCTGTGTTGGTTTTCCTTCAACATCATGTAATTATTTCGATAAACCCTAAAACCTGAATAGGTGCAGTGGAATGCCACACGAGGTTGAAATAGTTTGACTTCGGTCCACATTTCTCCCTCACCATCCTGTAAGCGGCCCACACATTTCCCATACTTGAGGCTTTTCTGGGTCTTTCTTTTTCCCCTTATTTAAAAGTATTATCCGGCTCAATGCCTCAAGCTACAAGGCTCCGCTGAGGACAAATACAGCACTGATATGCACAAAATAGCACTCACAAGCACTCACAGTAAGTTTAATAAAAACTTGGCATCACATGGCACTAACATGTAACACTGGCTACGAGAACAGATAAGACTCACCACCCACTTTTCCGGATGTCGTTTGCCTTGGTCCCCGGGAATCAAATGTGGGTTGTGAGGCAGACCTCCGGCATGGAGTACTTGGCAATTGTTCTGGAGATGTTGGACTCGACATTCTGGGCACACGTCGACAACAGCACACAAGAGAGAGATACCTTTCCAGATTCACCGGGACGAGATGTCCTGCCATGTGTCGGAACAGTAGCATGCCAGTGGATACATCGCCAGTGCATGCTTCGCCATGCTACTTTTCCGGGCTCTCCATGCTAGCAATCCGTAGACATGCAGATCTGTCGTTAGGCATGCAACTGCGTATGTTCATCAAATTCTCTTGAGCCTGACAGTGGTGTGATCAGTCCTTTTTTGACTCCGGTGAAGGTGAGCTCAAGGCTCATCAGTCGGTTCTACCATGACTTTGCATTCACTGAGGTTTTCCGCAAGTTTTGTCACACCATTCCAGTCTCATTATCTCGTGATTAGATTGTAAAGATAACTTTTGTTAATATGGCTCGTCTCAATGCCTCCAGGACCCTGCAGAGCGGATGACTTTTCACTGATTCGTGCCACGAAATTTTAGTTCGTTGTGTAGTCTTTAGTTTGCAGAGGTTTGCGAAAATGTGAATAAAATCATTTTAGTTCCTCATTCGTTCCTATGTATGCATGTCTGTTAATCTATATATATATATATATATATATATTCTTCTGTGTGTCTGTATGTGTAATTATGCCAGATAAAACATACATATATACTTCCTTATTTACTTGCTGGCATGCCTGAAATTGTTTTCAAATTTCATTGTGAAGTAGTTTTTAAAAAAGTTAGTATCAGCAACTGATCTAAATTTGCACCATCAAAGAGGCTGCAAGCTGGCAATGCATGATTTTGTTGTTTACATGCTTATTTCGTTTATCCACTGTCCATGTATCAATTGAGCTTATTGACTGGCTTCGTGAGTCTTCATTGTGGACATATAAAGCAATAAACTAAGTGCCCATAAAAGTGAAAATGGAAAATTATAAATTAAAGAATTGGCATTTTTCAGTCACTCCTTGTGACCAGTGAGACATAGGTCAGCCTAATTTCAACTTGGTGCAACAACAACATAATCAGTTCATCCTTGCTAATTACGT
This sequence comes from Physcomitrium patens, assembly GCF_059467195.1. Taxonomy (NCBI): domain Eukaryota; kingdom Viridiplantae; phylum Streptophyta; class Bryopsida; order Funariales; family Funariaceae; genus Physcomitrium; species Physcomitrium patens. Next base: position 6,032,812 of record NC_143425.1, on the reverse strand, counting down.
TTTGTTGATAATTTCAAAGTCTCAGTTCAAGTGTCAATTCTTGTAAGTTTCCAGGAACGTTTTAATGCATGATAGGTAAACCACATTGCCAATTTGCGTCACCAAGTTCTGAGCACCATGCAAGAAGAGAATACCATCTTTTTTGCTGTTGAGACATGGGACCCAGTCTGGAGAAATGAAGTGGTTTAATCTTTTGAATATAATCATGATTTGGATTCTAGTAGAATAAGGGGGAAGTATTGAGACAAATTTATGGTCAAGGTCATCCCTGATTAAAATATATATATATATATATATATATATATATTTTTTTATATTTATTTATTTATTTTCAAAAAAAATACTTGTAAGTATTTATAATTTATGATTGGATGATAAAAAAAATCTTTTTGAAAACTGCAAGGCTTTGCATAAAAGCTTTTCAAAACCTTAACTAAACAATTAACATCACTCCAAAAAGACACATTGGTATAAGAATCATATTTATGAAAACTTAATGAGTTATAAGATATCAACAAGGAGAAATATAATAAAACGTACAAATAAAGAATTGTGTTCATTTTAAATCTAATGATATATTTTTCAAATATTTTACTAAAATTTTTAAAAATTGCATATTCTAATTGGCTAGTAAAATCTTTTGTTTCAAATAATCCTATGCATATATTTATATTTTAACTTCATAATGCATAATAATTTTATTGTATTTATTATCTTTGTTGTACCTATGTAATACTTTAAAATTGAGAAACCATACTTAGATTAGAAAACATTTTGAACAAAAGAAACAAATAAGGGATATAATAAATTGATTAGTTAATCAATAAAACTAAATCAAATTTTTATAAGCTCATATTTTAAATCAAGCTTTGCTTCTATAAGCAATTACCTTGAACTAGATAGAAGTTCTTGATTCAAACATAATTCTTGAATAAAAATTTCTAGAATATTGACAAGAATACAAAATATCATTGTAAACATCAACACAAGAACCAAACTTAAGGATGAAGCCAATACACAGAGAAATTTTACAAAAAAGAATCTCTAAATCCAACTTAAGGATGAACACCATCTAGCAAGTTATCATGTGCAATAAGTTGAGAGATTGTATAAGAGATTTTGCTTTGTACTTTGTGGTGCGGAAGTTAAGAGTAGTAAGGAGACAACAATCAAAGGGCAAAATCCTCCTTTCTTAAGTACTTATACCTTTTGCAAGTAAAATATGTTGTCATACAAATGTTGGTATGTACAATAAGAAATATTCTTCATAGTTTTAGAGATTTTTAGAGATATTCTTCATTTGGGTTTAAATCCAAATGAAAGCATCAAATTTAGATTTTTCCACACATTGATTTTATCAAATCTAGTGAGATTGTTGTAAGACATATCTTCATGTGGACTACTCTCACCCTTGGGATATATATCTTCTCTTAAACTTGGGCTACTCTTATTGCCATTAAACTCCCAAACTAACTAAGCAGAAACACATTGTGGAGCAGTGTGAAGGGGCCCCTTCTGAACTTCATTTCATGTGAGACCAGGCTGGTGAATCCTACAGCAACACTGTGTCTGGATTTGCTTTGCTTTGTTTTGCTTTGCTTGCTTCTCAGCATGGCTCTCAGCCGGCCATGATTTCCACAAACATCAGCTGCGTTTGTTGAGCAAATGAAAGTTGTGAGCTCACTTGGAGGGGCGCATCGTTGATGTTGCTTACTCTTCAGACTTGTGTGTTCCTTTGCTCGTGATTTCAGACCATTTGGTGCCGAATCCAAGATTTCATTTTTGTTTGCTGGGTCTGCGTGCATGAGTGCTTGAGGGTAGTGGCTGTGAAGGATTCTCATTATCTCTCGATTGCGCAACACATACATTCTCTTGTAAACTTGCAGGAAGAGCGTGAGGAAGAAGAAGACAGGATCGTGCAGAATGCATACACTGATGGTCATGTTGGTGTTGCTTTCGTTCTTGCTGTTTGGTATTGTGAGCGCGCAAGGTGAGATTCGTATTAGTCTTGTCCCCCTTGCGGTTGTGAGTTGGTCACGCTCTGACGGATTTGCACTCCGTCATGAGATTTGAAATGTTTGGAATCATGCAAACTGTCTCCCATGAAAAATTTGAGCGAGGTTAGCTTTAGAATGGTTCAGCATGGTTCTACATGCTGCATGCATAGTAGGGTTTCACGAGGGCTTACTTGTATCTTTATCAACCTAAAAATAGTCGATAGGCTGTGAAAATGAAGATTACAAGTCATTTTTTACGATTGTAGCGTTGTTATTTTTTTCTTTTTTTGCCTCGTGCTCTTTCCACAGAAGATTATGTGAACTGGTCATCTGTGGTACTTATTGTGACTTATGTGGTAATCGCAGGTGGGAACCCATGTGACCAAGGTGACTCACATGCTCACTGCTATTGCTCCACTGTACAGTGGGGTACAGAAATAATTCGAATTTTTTTCCAAAGTGAATCAGTGTTAGAAATCACTGAACTTCAAAAAGCTCCAGCAGTTTCAAAAATGAACGCATTTTTGAGCAGTAAAGTGCATTGCGAAGATAGTAGAATCTAGTTTCATGGTGTAACAATTTTTCATTATAAAATTGTGAAAATATACATCAAGAGAGCTTTTTGTTACATACTATCTACCATCTCGTACTACCACCCCCAGCTGCAATCACCGCTTGCATCCTATAAGGCATAGTGGAAATCAATGTACGAAGCCACTCTATAGATATGGTATCCCATACGGATTGAATTTTTTCTATCATTTCTAGCTTACTATTAGGTCTACTATGATGTTTGAGCAAATCTTTTACAACCATCCAAACGTTCTCTATTGGATTCAAGTCCGGTGAATTGGCAGGCCAAAACAACTTTTCTATACCATGAACACGTCTCCATTGCACTGGCAATGAGTTACGGTGGACTGGAGCACCATCCTCCATCAATATCAATTGCTCAGGGTCATCATATAAGAAATAAAAGCCAATTAATACTCCTTCATAAACAATAGTGACAAAATCACTTGATGATCTCTTATTTGAAGGAATGGTGACCAATGGAGACTTATCAAAGCCAGTAAAGGCATCCCAAACCATCACTGAACTACGCCCAGACTTAAAACTTGGTGCTATACAATTCCAATTATATTTTTCGTACGCCTTCCGCCACACTCTAATTTACCGTGGATTTTTGCCAGTTTCGAATGACGACTCATCCGTCCAAAATATATTACACCAATCTTCAAACGTCCAACTCTCATAAGCATGTGCAAATGTAAGCCTATCTGCTTTATGTTTGACATTCAAATAGGGCTTTTTAGGTACTATACAATTTCTAAAACCAAGCTCATGGAGGTAGAGTCGAATAGTAGTTTGAGAAACATTCACCAAGTTTGCAAGTTCTACCAGAGTATGCCTTCTATTTGAACTGACAGCACGACATAACACTCGAAAATCTCGCTCAGACAACTTCCTGGATCTGCCACATTGTGATTTCAACGACTCCACACTTCCATGGACCTTCCAATGACTCAAGATAGTTGAAATGGTGGAATAGGGAGCATTGAAGACTTCTGCAATGTCCTTACACTTCATCCCAGCCTTCCTCATCTCCACAATCTGATTCTTCGCCATAGGGGACAATATTCTGTACTTCATGGTGCTTGCTATAAGCCTTCAAACAACACAAACCAACTTCTAGTTTAACAGAGAGGAGTCACTGAAGCTAACGATGTCCAAAACCAAAAAAGAACACTTCTAAAATCTATATGTGCTTCACAATCTCAATCTGTGGCAGTGCAATGTGCTTCACATCTTCAGATGGATTATATAAGTCACCCCATCCAAGCATTCTATGTTATCACTCCATTTTGCTGGCTGCATGCATGCCTAATTGTAACTGTGATTTTTTAGCTCACCTAACCACTTCCACATTAATCATCACATTTGCAATCTGATTTTGAAGACACATGGCTAATTACATGAAATTAGACACCTCTTGCACTCCAAAAATAGATGGCTAAGTATCGGAGAAAGATTCCTTCCAACATGATCATAGCATTCAATTGAACAACAAGATTTTTTCAGCAAAAGTGGTGCTCTAGAAAAAAATTCGAATTATTTCTGTACCTCACTGTACAAGGAGACTGTTACTGCGATTGCTTTGGATACTACACGGTGTCGTGTTGTAACACGAGTATACCGTGAAAATATAAAGAAAAGGGACTTTTATTAATATTCAGTTACCTCGAATATTGGGAGCGACGACCAACTCCAGTGCAAATACTGAGTGGTCAGATTCAGTCACTCCGTTACAGTCAGCCGGGGCATACTGAAATGCTCCGTTCGATTCCAATAACGGGAGTCAGCAAGAAGGGAAAGGACCAATTTACGCAACGAGTGAGCCTGGTTCGAAGAGCCAATTGTATCCAATTTCGAGAATCCAATCCGGGTCCTCTTACCCAATATGAGACCTGCATTGGTCGGGCAACCCAATGCAGTCTAGTTACGAGAACATCCAGGTTACTACGGGCATTGTACCCAATATGAGACCTGCATTGGTCGGGCAACCCAATGCAGTCTAATTATGGGAACATTTAGGTTACTACGGGCATCGTACCCAATATGAGACCTGCATTGGTCGGGCAACCCAATGCAGTCTAATTACGGAAAAATCCGGGTCTTAGTACTGGACTCTTATCCAATATGAGACGTGAATTGGTCGGGCGACTCAATGTGGACTTGAGTACGGGGTTTCGATTCTGTTTCAGGCTGTCCTATTCTCTGTGCCATTTCAAGGAAGGTTGTTTTCAGTAAATGGATCTCTTAAAGGTAAAAACGGAGGAGAAAGCTCTGACGGCAGGAGCCAATTTCGGATCTAAGCTCTGACGATGGGAGCCAATTCCAGATCCAAGACGGAAGATTGAAGAAATTCAGAGGATAAGGTTAGGGGGAGAATAAGTTTTGAGGAGGGTTTTTTTTTTGGATCGAGGAGCTAGCTTCAAGCTCTTTTCAAGGTTACTAGTTCGTTTTCATTGGAGGTTTTTGAAGATCAAGGAGATTGGAGAGGAGCTTCATGCTTTGGGGCGGAGAAGAAAAGATGGAGAATTGGATTTTTCTTCTTCATAGAGTTTTGGGAAGACTGAGGCAATCGTTGCTGAAGTCAGTGTTGTAATGGTGAATCGAGATTTTTTTAATGAAGTGGGTTTGATTACTCTTGACTGTTTATGAAATCGAGTTACGTCTGTGATTGAAGAATTAAAAGGGTGTCTATAGGATTGAGTATGCGGAATGAATGAAATTTATTGGATTAATCTAACAAGACAGTCAGTGGATACAAGATCGTACGTACAAAGCGGTATCGGAGATTAGCAGATTGGGTTGTTCGAGGTTCTCTGTAGCGTCTAGAGACCTATGGGCTAGGGCAAAAAGGACTTCGACAAGCAGTCAAAGGGCATTTGTATAGATTTACGGTATATTCTTACAGTCGTTTATATTCCAGCAGTCAAAAACTGATAGACTGCTTGACTATTGGCGAATCTCCATACTACCTTCTACAGCCAGACGCCTGGCACGTTCTCGAGCAGGAAAGCACGTAATACGACAAAAGTGGTGAACCCGACATGAAAACTTGAGGTGGAAGGTATTGGATTTCGGTTGATTTTATCTTTATTTTAAGGAAAACGAAAATAAAAATTTTGAAGGATTTTTGGGAGGAGTTTCTGGTGGGGATTCTTCTAAAGGACAAGGTATGCACATGGATCCGTCTATTGCTAGTATGTTTCAAGCCTTCTCATTATCAATGCAGCAACAACAAAGCAATGATCGAAAGGAAGCTTTGGCAACCAAAGCATTGCAAGCAGTGGTCAATAAAATTGATCAATTTGATGGGAGGAATATTTCAAGGTATTTAAGATGTTATGTTTGTGAAATGGAATTAAATCAGGTTTCTGAGAAGAAAATGGTTGCACTATTTAGACTTGCTACGATACCGGAGATAAGAGACCACATTACATCGATTACAGATCGTTATGGGAATTCATGGGAGATTTTTTCACATGCATTGAAAGACGAATATTTCTTGGAAGATGCTGATTGCGTTACTAAGAAGCTGTTTCTGGAATGGATTGAACGGCCCAATAAGAATTTGCAAGCAACAGAGCTACTAAGGGAATTTGAGAGGCAGTACTCTCAATTGTCGAAGGTAGAAAAATTGACATTGGAGCCGAACAAAGTTGATCTATTTCTTCAAGCTGCTGATGGAGAATTGCAAGGGAAATTAGAACTTCTTCTTGAAGACAAAGAAGAAGATGAAGGATTGACAACAAAGTGGAAGAACGTTGAAGATGCGGTGGGGTTGCTTACAAAAAGAGAAAGGAGGAAGGATAGGAGCAATATTCAGAAAATAGTACAAGCACCCAAAGCTCCAGTATGTACAACACCACCAACAATGCCTACAGTTCAACCTTCGACATCCTTATCAAAGAAAGCAGATATGGGGATGGAAGAAATTATACGAAGAATGCGAGATCTTCAAATCAAATTGGCAAGACTTGAAGAGAATACTTCTATAAACAATTCGAAGAATGTTTCAAAACAAGGATATGTACAAAGATGCATTTGGTGTGATGATGCTTCACACACTAGAAAAGATTGCAATGAATTTAATAATATGATATGGCAGAGAATTATTTGCTGGAAAGATGGGAAGATAGCATTGAAAAATAGAGAAGATCTTCTTCAAACCAATTTTGGCAAGGGAGGAATGAGAGCATTGGTTCAAGATTACCTAAAAGAGCATGAAACAGCAGCACGAAAAAGTGCAAGTTATGGTGCTAGAGTAGATGATGAATTTGGTGGAAGTACGGAAACTAGTGAGTATTGGGCTTCTGCCGTTTCTACAATGCAAGAAGGGAAATTACCTCGAGAAGCGTTATTGAGGACTGCAGCTACAATACGAGGTACAACAGGTTGGGAGGATCCTGTTGAGTCTCTTTCAGTTCATGCATATATTGCTAAGAGCCAACATGAAGCTTTGATGGAAGAAAAGAGACGAGGAAATTTTGATGATACTAGAGAAGGAAATTCTTCTAAGAGGCAAACTCCAGGAGACAAGGCTCGGGAGGTAGCTTCACAAGAATTGCCTGTAAAGGATACCTCAGCATCATTGGGAGAAAAAACAAAGGAGACAAAAGATAAGGGCAAATCAATTGCTTATAAGCTACTTTCTGACATTGAAGCAGCAACAAATTTGAAAGGGATGTTGGAAGAACGTATATTAAACGCTAAGGTGGAATTCACATTGAAAGAAGTCTTGGGAATTGTAAAGAAGGAGTTTCATGATGTCATCATTGACAGCATTAAGCGAAAGAGGCAATTAATGGGCGAAACTGGAATGAGTCATGCTATTGATGCAAGAATATATAAAGATGAAGAAGAGGTTGATATTGGTTACAAGCAACCAACAAATGAAAAGAATGGGTATTATCAACGAGTACGTTTCGAAGATTCTAGTGACAAGGAAATGGGAACTTTGAGCCATTATACTCGAAAATATTGGGCAAGGGCAACTACTGAGGTATTGGTGAAAGTAGGAGATATAGAAGAACCAATAGTTGCTTTAGTCGACCATGGTTCTGAAATAAATCTCATGTCTAAAGATCTTTATAAGAAGCAAAAATGGCCAATTGATATGGAACATGGATGGGCAATTCGAGCAGCTAATAACACACAGGGCGAATTATATGGAGCTTGTCCAGATGTCAAAATTCGGATTGGGGATGTTGCGACGGAGCAACATTTCTTTGTTCAAGATACAACATCTTATCCGTTGATTTTAGGACAACCTTATATCACGGCAACACGGATGGAAACAAAAGTACTTGACGATGGTTCTGCTTATGCAAGGGTACGGAGCGAAGATGGGAGGAAAGCTGTACAATTTCTAACAGTACCTCCTAACCATGAACGGAATCGAGATAGGTTGAGGGAGAAACCATTGCCAAGGATTGTCAAAGGATTTAAGGATTTTAGGGAGGTACCACTGTAAAGCGAGATTATGGAGGTATAAAGGAGGAGGTACTCTCGCGAGATAAAGGTGCCTTTGATGCGAGTTTTATTGGTATATTGGAGAATGGAAATATTATGTATAAGAAAGTTAATGATTTTAAAAGAAAAGAAAGAAAAAGATTATATGATATTGAAGGAGAATTATGCAAGTTAGGTACATTGCAAGATGATGAGAGGATTTTGGGTGTTTATGAAGAAAATGGACTGGAAGATTCATTGGAATTGATTACATCTATTGGGTTAGGGGATAATGATAAGATTGTTGAGATTCATTCAAGAGAGGTTTATACCATACTTGAATCTTTTCAAGCACCAGAAGTCACTGTAGAGACGAGATATAAAACAGCAGATAAGAAAGTAAAGCCTGTTGCCGGACCATTATCAGAAGATTCTAAAGAACAAATGGGAAAAGCATCAAAAGAAGCAAGTTTAAGAGATCCAATGAGTATTGGACATCAGTTTACTAAAGAGACTTTTGAAGAATTGAAGATTGGTTCTGATGGTTCTTTATTACCGAAGGAAATTACTTGCTTCAAAAAGATGTTGGCTAAACAAGGTAGATCGTTTGCCTTCGAATCTCATGAAATTGGGTGTGTGGATCCAAATATTGTAACACCTATGGTTATCTTCACTGTACCGCATGTACCTTGGAATCTAAGACCGATTCCAGTACCGAGGGCACATTTACCTAAATTGGTGGAACTATTGAAAGAAAAGATAAAGATGAAAATATTGGAACCTTCATTTGCGCCGTATTCTAGTCGATGGTTTACGGTACCTAAGAAGAATGGGTCACTATGGTTTATTCAAGATATGCAACCGTTGAATGCAGTAACTATCAAGAATGCAAGAATTGGACCTATTGTGGATGAATTTGCTGAGGCGTTTGCAAGAAGGGCGATCTATTCAGTGGGTGTTTTATATTCAGGTTATGATCAATTTCAACTTGCCAAAGGAAGTAGAGATATGACGACGATGAGGACACCACTTGGATTGGTTAGAATGTGCACTCTTCTTCAAGGCACGACCAACTCAGTTGCGCATATGATGAATGGGATGAATAAGGTATTGAGAGATTTTATTCCGGAAAAGACTATGCCTTTTCTAGATGATGTTCCTATAAAAGGGTGCAGAGAAGGAGACAAGGATGAAACTTTAGATAAGAGGGGGTGTCGCAAATATGTTGTTGATCATATACAAGATTGTGAAAAGATTTTAACTCGGCTTGGAGAAGTTCATCTTACATTATCGGGTATGAAGTTCATATTTGGAGTAGGAGAGGTTGTGATTGTTGGACATTTATGTGGATCTTATGGAAGAAAACCAGATCCAACTAAAGTTGATGCAATTGGAAGGATGAAAGAGGATTGTGATTCTTTAACAGAGGTTTGTAGGTTTTTGGGTGCATGTATATTTTATCAAATCTGGATCCCTCATTATGCTCACATAGCGGATCCATTATATGAACTGTTACGCAAGGGCTACTGATTTAAATGGGAAGAAAGGCATATTCAGGCAATGCAAAGATTGAAGAAATTATTGATGTTACCTCCAATATTGAGGAAGGTTGATTATAAGTGCAATAGACTAGTGATTCTTATTGTGGACGCTAGTCCAATTGCCATTAGATGGGCTGTGGGTCAAGATGATTCAAATGGGAGTAGATTTGCAGTTCGATTTGGGGCTAAAGTTTATAGTATTCTTCAGCGTGCATATTCGCAAGTCAAAAGAGAACTTTGGGGAGTCGTTTCGGCTATGAAAGCTGAAAAGGACTATTTGATTGGGGCAGTAGTAGTAATTGAAACAGATTGCTTGCCATTGTTTGGAATGATTATTAACTGTTCAACGCCAGATATTGCAATGTTGAGATGGATTGCTTATATTAAATCACTAAATCCAAAATTTAAGCATATTACTGGGAAGGACAATTTAGTAGCAGACATGCTATCTCGAGCAAGATACGAGAGGGAGGACAAAATGGTTGAAGACATTGATGACATCGGATTGAAATTCTATTCAATATCAAATCTCAACAGGGAAGACAAGCTATTTCTTGAAGAATCTTATGAAGGAGAATTATTGGATATTGGTCATTACTTGAATACCTTGACTAAGCAGGGGAATTGGTCTACAGAAAAATTCAAGTAAATAAGAAAAAAAGCATATGGATTTTTACTTTGAGATGGATTCTTATGGAAGAGACCGAAGAAAGGAATTGGGATGCCACAACGAGTGATAGGCAAAAAGGAAGAAAGACTAAAATTATTAAAGGAGTTTCATGATAGTGTATGGGCAAGGCATAGAGGAATCTGGGCTACTTTTGCTAAACTCAAGGAACGATATTGGAGGAAAAATATGTATCGAGATGTGCTCTCATTTGTAGAGTCATGTGAAATCTGTCAATCGTATTCTAATATCCGACATCGAGATGGTCTTCATCCTACGTATCCTCTGGCTATTCATTTTAAATGGGTTGTTGATTTGATTATTATGTCGGTTGGGTTATGGCAGATGAGATATTTGGTTTTAGCTCGTGAAGATTTATCAAATCAAGTAGAAGGAAGAGCATTGAGGACAAAATCTACAGAGGGGATTTGTAGGTTTTTGCTCAAAGATGTCATTTGCCGTTACGGGTGCGTAGGAAAAATTACTGCAGATCGTGGAGAATTAAATGCACAAGAAGCTCGTAAGTTCTTTGAAAGAGGTGGACTTAAACTATCACTGACTACTGCTTATAATCTAGAAGAGAATGCAAAAAGCGAACGCGGTCACCCACCGATTGTGAAAGCATTAGTTAAAGCTTGTAATGGGAAAGTTTAAGAGTGGCCACGGCTTTTGTCATTTGCATTATGGGCTGATCGAACAACACATAGTTCGGTGACAGGATATATGCCAGTAGAACTTATGACAGGTCAAAAACCAATTATGCCGATTGAAGAAAAGATACTAATTTGGAGTATGCTACCATGGGAAGATGGATTGACAAGAGAAGAACTTCTGGCTATTAGGATTCGACAATTGGAGCAAAGAACGGAAGATGTCCAGATAGCATTGGAAAGGTTAAAAAGAGCAAGGTTACAAAACAAGGCGCGATTCGATAAGCAACATCGATTGAGACCAAAAGCAATTGAGGAAGGTGACTGGGTACTTGTTTATGACAATAGTCTGGATAATCAACATAGTACTTTGCGAAAATTCTCAAAACGTTGGTTTGGACCAAATGTAGTAACAATAGTTCATGATAATGCAACTTACTCGTTACGGGAGTTAGATGGTACAAAATTGAAAATACCAATTGCAGGGAAGCAAGTAAAAATATTTAAACGAAGACACGCAGACATGAATATGGAAGACCTTAATGAAGGTATAGACATTCAGCAGCAAGAAGATGAAAGTGATTTGAATAATGAAGGTGACGAAGACGAACAGGACAAAGACGTAGAGGATATATTCTGAATCAAACAGCAATTGGGTAAATTGGTGCATACTGGAGGATGCACAGGTTCAGAGGGGGTGGATGTCGTGTTGTAACACGAGTATACCGTGAAAATATAAAGAAAGGGGACTTTTATTAATATTTAGTTACCTCGAATATTGGGAGCGACGACCAACTCTAGTGCAAATACTAAGTGGTCAGATTCAGTCACTCCGTTACAGTCAGCCGGGGCATATTGAAATGCTCCATTCGATTCTAATAACGGGAGTCAGCAAGAAGGGAAAGGACCAATTCACTCAACGGGTGAGCCTAGTTCGAAGAGCCAATTGGATCCAATTTTGAGAATCCAATCCGAGTCCTCTTACCCAATATGAGACCTGCATTGGTCGGGCAACCCAATGCAGTCTAGTTACGAGAACATCCAGGTTACTACGGGCATTGTACCCAATATGAGACCTGCATTGGTCGGGCAACCCAATGCAGTCTAATTATGGGAACATTCAGGTTACTACGGGCATCGTACCCAATATGAGACCTGCATTGGTCGGGCAACCCAATGCAGTCTAATTATGGGAAAATCCGGGTCTTAGTACTGGACTCTTATCCAATATGAGACGTGAATTGGTCGGGCGACTCAATGTGGACTTGAGTACGGGGTTTCGATTCTGTTTCAGGCTGTCCTATTCTCTGTGCCATTTCAAGGAAGGTTGTTTTCAGTAAATGGATCTCTTAAAGGTAAAAACGGAGGAGAAAGCTCTGACGGCAGGAGCCAATTTCGGATCTAAGCTCTGACGATGGGAGCCAATTCCAGATCCAAGACGGAAGATTGAAGAAATTCAGAGGATAAGGTTAGGGGGAGAATAAGTTTTGAGGAGGGTTTTTTTTTTGGATCGAGGAGCTAGCTTCAAGCTCTTTTCAAGGTTACTAGTTCGTTTTCATTGGAGGTTTTTGAAGATCAAGGAGATTGGAGAGGAGCTTCATGCTTTGGGGCGGAGAAGAAAAGATGGAGAATTGGATTTTTCTTCTTCATAGAGTTTTGGGAAGACTGAGGCAATCGTTGCTGAAGTCAGTGTTGTAATGGTGAATCGAGATTTTTTTAATGAAGTGGGTTTGATTACTCTTGACTGTTTATGAAATCGAGTTACGTCTGTGACTGAAGAATTAAAAGGGTGTCTATAGGATTGAGTATGCGGAATGAATGAAATTTATTGGATTAATCTAACAAGACAGTCAGTGGATACAAGATCGTAAGTACAAAGCGGTATCGAAGATTAGCAGATTGGGTTGTTCGGGGTTCTCTGTAGCGTCTAGAGACCTATCGACTGGGGCAAAAAGGACTTCGACAAGCAGTCAAAGGGCATTTGTATAGATTTATGGTATATTCTTACAGTCGTTTATATTTCAGCAGTCAAAAACTGATAGACTGCTTGACTATTGGCGAATCTCCATACTACCTTCTACAACTAGACGCCCGGCGCGTTCTCGAGCAAGAAAGCACGTAATACGACAACGGGCGATGGCTTCAACTGTAAGTAGAATCTTTCATGACATTCATCTCCTTGAGGATTGACGCTGTTTCAGTCGAATGTTAAGGGTCCTAAAGAACGGCCCACTGGATCTAATAACCTTGTGACAAATGCAAACCCATCTGTCGAAATTAAAGATTTAGGACTTTATGAAATGCATGATAACGAGTAGAATGTTCGCCAAGATTTCCACACGTTGCACTTTTCAGGGCACAAGTATTGTAGTCTGAATTGATTAATCTTAAAACTCATGGAGTCAGAGTAAAAGTAATACGACACTGCCACCTCGTTTTCTGTAAATATAAATCACCACAATAAGGATTGCCATACTTGTTTGATCCATAAAAATTTTAAGGCGATTGTGAGTGCCGTGTTTGTGTGCAGGCAAGTATGCAACTTGGGGTGTGGTGTTGTACATAATATGCTCAGCACTTGCACTGATTTTCATTTTCTTCTTGTGTCTAATATGCCATGGGTATTTTAGACGAAGACGAGGCGCATCAATGGAAACTCACCCCATGCAACCCATAGAAAACCCTCCTTACAGTTTTCCTCCACCTTTTGAACTGCAATCTACTACAAATCTTGCCATGTACACTTATCTTCCACATATTGTGAATAATAATAATAATAATAATCAGCAGCAGCTCAGTTGGAAGGTTCCTGAGCCAACAGGGTCTCTGTAAGATACGTTTCCAACTTTTGGCAGCTGATGATGTAAGGCTACTTTTCATGAGATATTTGCACCAAACTTAGCGCTTTCAATCCTTTTAGATTGTACGATGTGGGTGTTTTCTAAGACTAGCATATTTCTCGTTTAGCTTTGTCCAAATTATTGAGGGAATTTTGGCAAAAGCTGTTCAAACTGTACAGATGCTCTGTTTGTTTTTTTTTTTCTGGCTCGAACAACAAAAAAAAAGAACTTGTCAGCTCATCCAGTTTGTGGAACTGCAATATTTTATTTTTTTAATACTGTTTTGCAGAACTACGTCATCTTTTCTCAAAGTGTTCATGAGACCTAGACATTAAGATGCCTCTCAGGCACATGATGAGTTATTGCTCATGTTAGCTGCTAGAAATTAGGTTGGAAGTTAGAAGTTTTTGTGTTATGATTTTATCTTGGTTACAGACTCTGGTAATCTGCAAGTTTCATGTTCTCTGGCTAGCAAGAAGCTAAAGTTCTTTGTTAAGTTTCTTAAGTTAGTGAAAATGTTACTTTTGTGTCATGAATTTTACAAATTCATAAGAATCTTCCATGTACTAGAGCAATGTATTCTTTCATTCTTGTTTTGAAAGAAAAATATTCTTACGTTATCACAAGTAGATTTAGCCTTAAAACTTTGGAACATTCAAAGCTTGTTCACACCACATAGGAATAAATAAATAACATAAAACTCTGTATAATTAAGCCATGGAAACCAACACTGAGAACAAAGGTGCCTTACATACACAATTTTATAATCTTGTTTAGATTTATACACGTACTAAGCTTTGCTCTTGTAACCATTTGTGGACACAAAATTCGATCATAAACTGCACAATTATTGTCTTACAATTTTTTCAAGAAACACAAACAAATCTCTGAATGATGACAAAGATTTAGGGTGCTTTGCTGGACATTGTGTAACAAAAAACAGTTCTTTTTCCTTTTAATTCTTCTAAAGATGCATTGATTAGGAATAAAAATAATTTGCTAAATCCATTTAAAATGCCAAATGTTTTGAAGCATTATATTTTCTACAGACTTGATAGAATAATACAGATAGATTTTACATCAACTTTTAAGTAACATATACATAGCTATAAAGTAGATATAGTTGCATTAACTAAAACTCAGCTCCAATAATGTATGACAATTGATCTAAAGACTTAAAACAAAGATTTTTGAAGAAAATAACAATTACATCAAAGAAGAAAAAAACAAAACAAAACAAGAAAACAAACACTTCTGATGTACTAGTAAGAAATTTTAAATCACTATCATAGATAATAAAAAAATAATAATAATAATAATAATAATAATAAAATCAAGAGTTATAATTGTGAAGAAACATGAAAATTTTATGGTTTGCAATGTTCAGTTTAAATTTTCATAAAGCATGTCAACCTACTAAACCTACTAAATAATGTAATCCTATAATCTAAGTATTTTCCTTGGAGTATAAAAAAGACTTGTTCCGAAATCTATAAAAATAATATATTATAAATCAAAATAATTTGAAAATTTTACACTATAACAATTAATTATTTGAATTGGAATTATAGGAGAATTGAAATTATAAGTTTCCATTATAAATCCCACAGAAATCTCTAATATATATTTTTTAAGATAATCAAATTCTTCTTTTAGAGTTATTAGGTTAACAAGTCTTAGGAAAAATATTTTTCTTTCTACTTTTGTTTTATTTTGCTTTGACATATTATAATCATAAGCACTTAGATTTTTAAAACATTTATCAAGGTTTAGACATTTTAAGTTGTTAGGGACATATTCCTTAGAACTTTCTAGAGAGAAGTTTCTAGCACCTTCTAGAAAACAAGCCTCTGGAACCTTCTAGAAGAGAAGCCTCTAGAACCTTTTAGAGAGAAGTTTCTAGAAGCTTCTAGAAAGGAAGTCTCTGGAACCTTCTAGAAGAGAAGTTTCAAGAAGCTTCTAGAAAGGAATCCCTTGGAACTTTCTAGAAGCTTCCTAGTTAATAAAAGTAGCTCGAGAAGTTTCTAGAACCTTCTAGAAAGGAAGCCTCTGGAACCCTCTAAAAGCTTCCTAGTTAATAGAAGTAGCTCGAGAAGCTTCCTAAGTATGAGTATATATAGGGATCGAGGCTGAAGAATTCTTCAGTCTCGACAACACATCTCTTGGAGTTCTAGCTCACCTTTCTGGTGTTGTTCTTGTACTCATCTGTTTAATCTAGTTCTGCCACTTCTTCTTGAACTTCTTGTTAGATTTCAAGTCTGTATTTTGTGTCTGTGACAGTTTATCGAGACTACACTAACTTGAGATATCAGAGCTAGTTCTTTCTTAATAGAGTGTGGATTACTCCTCTACTTGAAGGTATACTAGCATTTTTTAGAGATTGCGGATTACCCTCCTCTAAATTGATACTTCTTCTGTTACAATATTGGAGTCTTATTCTTCTTGGAGAGAGTGGATTACCCCTCTTCTTGAAATTCTTAAGGCATTTTATAGGTTGTGGATTACCCTCCTATAAACCAATATTGCCTCTTATAGGGTCATTTTTGTCCTTCTTTTAGAATGGCCGGAGGTCAAGACATTAGTATGACAAAAAGTTCGGAGTCTAAGTTAGATGCTATTATGAATGTCCTCGCTACGTTATCACAAAGAACTGCAGAGATTGAAGGAGTGGTGGCAAGGCTTCATAATGATGGAGTATCTGGGATAGCACAATCTAAACTACACCAGCCTCAAATTTCGACACTTGGAGAAACAACTTTACCTCAGGTTCGACAAGAACCACTAGTTCTACAACATAAGGAGCCTTGAGTTAGCCTTCCAGATAAGTTTGATGGAACACGTTCCAAGTTTCGAGGATTCGTCAATGAAATCACGTTGATAACAGTTTTACAGCCCGAACGATATCCAACGGAGGAGTCACGTGTTGGGCTTGTTGGAACCTTACTTACGGGACAAGCTCTATCATGGTTTGCTCCTTTGTTTGAGAAACGATCATCCATATTAAACAACTTCGAAACCTTTTTGGAAGCATTTGCGGAAGCATTTGGTGAACACGATAAGGTTCGATGGGCTACAACAAAGATTCGGTCGCTACGACAAGGGATGCGTTCTACATTAGTCTATGCTTCGGATTTCAGGCAATTAGTATGCGACATCAATTGGGATGAAGTAGCGTTGATGAGTCAATTCTATTGGGGTTTAAGAGATGATGTGAAGGATTTGCTGTTAACTCTTCCTGACCCACGAATGCTCAATGAAGCCATTAGCCAAGCTGTGAAGTGCGATAATCGTCTATTCCAACGTCACCAAGACCAACGCTCAAGACAACATACAATTCGCCATGCTCCAACTATGTCGGCAAGCGATGTGAATTCGCATTCAGAGGTGGAAGACATACAAATTGATGCGGTACGTATCAAATCTCTTACTATAGAAAAAAAAAAGCGACATATGGAGGAAAATTTATGCTTGTATTGCGGTGGAGAAGGCCACAAAGTCGGAAACTGCCTCAAAAAGCAAAATCGAGGCATAGTCAAGACTAGGGGAGTATTTGTTCAGGAAAACGAGGATGCCCAGCCACAGTAGGAACCGTGCGGCTGGACAATGAAATATCCCAACAACAATCAGGTTCCTTTCTTTCTGCCCGACCTGCACTTTGTTTTACAATCCCTCTATTTATCGGCCCTCAAAAACTGAGAACCTTAGCACAACTAGACTCAGGAGCATCTGCTTGTTTTTTAGACGAAGAATTTGCAAAGCGTCATAAGATCCCTTTAGTACAAAAATCAAAACCTGTTCATGTTGAGGTCATAGATGGGCGACCTTTATTGTCTAGTAGCATCACCCATGAATCAAAACCTATGGAAGTAATGTTTAAAGATCATAGTAGTCATATTATTTTTAATATTATTAGAATCCCATCAAATCCTATTATTCTTGGTCTTTCTTGGTTGGAAAAACATAATCCATTGATAGATTGGAGGTTGCGGAAGATGACTTTTCCTACAAAACCACCCAAGAAAAAACCTAGTAAAAAACCTCGAAAAAAGAAATCCTTATTCATTGGAGCAAGAGCGTTTATAAGATCATCTAAGGAAGGCACTCCATTTGTCATTTATGCGGCTCCAACTACCGAGGAGAAGATCTCAACAGCAAGTATACCGGAGCAATATAAAGATTTTGAAGACATGTTTCAAAAGAAGAACGCCGACATACTACTAGAACACCGACCATATGATTGTGCCATAGACTTGCAAGAAGGAGTACAACCACCTTTTGGCCCAATCTACAATCTATCGCAAATGGAGTTGGCAGAGTTACGAAAGTACATCGACGAGAATCTAGCCAAGAACTTCATTCGTCATTCAAAATCATCAGCTGGAGCACCCATCTTATTTGTGAAGAAGAAAGATGGATCATTACGGATGTGTGTGGACTATCGAGGCCTCAACAAGGTAACAAAGAAAAATCGTTACCCATTACCCTTGATTTCTAGTCTCTTAGAACAACTTGGATGTGCGAAGATCTTTACAAAAATTGATCTAAGGGGAGCTTATAATCTCGTATGAATCAAGGAAGGAGATGAGTGGAAGACAGCATTCCGTACAAGGTATGGTCATTTCGAATATAATGCCATGCCTTTTGGTCTTACCAATACTCCAGCGATTTTCCAACATATGATGAATGACATCTTTCGAGAACACCTCGACGATTTTGTTGTCATCTACTTGGACGATATTCTAATATTCTCTAAAAACGAAGAAGAGCATGAGGAGCATGTTCGTTTGGTCTTGGAGAAACTACGCAAGCGAGGACTATATGCCAAATTAGAAAAGTGTTTATTTCACCAGACGGAGATGGAATTTTTGGGGTTCATTGCGACTACATAAGGTTTGAAGATGGACCCCAAGAAAGTAGAAGCAATCATGTCTTGGGAGGTTCCGAAGACGGTTAGAGACGTACAATGCTTTCTTGGTTTTGCTAACTTCTATCGAATCTTCATCCAGAATTATTCTCAAGTTGCTGCTCCTCTCACTCGATTAACATGCAAGGATAAGTTGGAATAGGAACCTTTGGCGGAGAAGGCGTTTCAAGATTTGAAGACAGCATTTACTACAATTCCAATTTTGGTACATCCAGACTTTACAAAGGCCTTCTATTTAGAAACTGATGCTTCAGATTTTGCTTTGGGAGCTGTGCTTTCACAAATGAGTGAAGATAAGAAGCTCCATCCAATTGCATTCTATTCTCGAAAGTTCTCAGCTGCTAAAATCAATTATGAGATCCACGATAAGGAACTTCTTGCTATAGTGGATTCTTTCGAAGAATGGCGTCACTTTCTTGAAGGAGCTGCACATCCAGTAACCATATATACGGTTCACAAGAATTTGGAGTATTTCATGACGGCTCGAGTTTTAAATCGGCGTCAAGCTCGGTGGAATATGTTGCAATCTAGATTCGATTTTGTTATCACTTATCGACCTGGAAGGCAGCAAAGACTATCCGATGCTTTATCAAGGAGATCGTATCTTGCACCAAAGGCTGGAGAAGCAGCGTTTGATCAACAATGTACAACGTTATTGAAGCCAGAGAGATTTCAACTTTGTGCTACTATTGTATCATTTGATGTTGACTTCCTAAACCAGGTACGTGCTATGACCATTAAAGATTCAGTAGCCATTGATATCAAGCAACGTACCAATGACGATAAGTTCAAGTTGGAGGGAGATCTTTTATACTTTGAAGAGCGATTGTACATTCCAAAAGGACTAGCACGACTCCGAGTTCTTCAATCTCGCCATGATTTTCCAGCTGCGGGACATTTTGGATTCAACAAGACCTTGGAGCTTATTTCCCGAGATTTTTGGTGGTCCCAAATGTGGAAGGATGTGAAAGATTTTGTCCTCTCTTGTGACATCTGTTCAAGATCTAAGAATCCTCGGCATCGCCCTTATGGACTTCTATAGCCATTGCCAATTCCGCGTCGACCATGGTCTTCAATTTCTATGGACTTCATCACGGACTTGCCATCATCAAACTCATTTGACAGCATCTTTGTCGTGGTAGATCGGCTTACAAAGATGGCACACTTTGTTCCTTGTAAGAAGACATCGTCCAGTGAAGTCACAACAAGACTCTTTCTTGATAATGTGTATCGATATCATGGACTACCAGATGATATCATATCAGATCGAGGTACCCAGTTCGTGTCAAAGTTTTGGAGATCTCTCTTTGGGATATTGAAGGTGGATATCAAGCTTTCTTCAGCTTTTCATCCTCAAACTGATGGCCAAACGGAACGGGTGAATCAAGTCTTGGAGCAGTACTTACAATGCAGCATCAACTATCAACAAGACGATTGGACTGCATATCTACCACTAGCCAAGTTTGCATATAACAACACCCTCCATGCGTCAATTCAACAAACACCATTCTTTTCCAACTATGGGTATCATTCGAAGCTTGATTTATTGAGTCCGTCAACAAATAACAATCCAGCAGCTGAAGGATTTGCGAAGCAACTATCAGAGCTTCAAACTATGTTGAAGCTTCAATTACAATCCGCTCAAGAATCCTATAAGACGTTTGCAGATAGATTTCGGAATCCAGCCCCTACTTTCAAAGTTAGAGACAAAGTCTAGCTTCTTCGACGAAATATCAAGACCAAGCGACCATGTGATAAGTTGGACTATCGAAGATTGGGACCATTTATCATCCAGAAGCAAATTAATCCAGTGGCATACCAGCTGGAGTTACCGGCTTCTATGAAGGTACATCTAGTCTTTCATATTTCTCTGTTGGAACCTTATCGAGAGTCATCTTTTCCTGGAAGAGTGCAATGTCCACCACCTAGTATTGAAATCGAGAACCATGAAGAATACGAGGTTGAAAAGGTATTGGATTCACGGCGAAGGTCAAAAAAGTTAGAATATCTTGTTCATTGGTGCGGCTATGACATTAATGAGCGAACGTGGGACCCAGCTAAAAATCTTGCGAATGCGCTATAAAAGGTACAAGAGTTTCATCAACGACATCCCGATAAACCTAAATCACTTCGATGATAGCTTCTTTCTGAAGCTTATTCTCCCAACAATATAAGAAAAGGGGAGAGCACCAATAAAATTCATAGTTGATGTAGTTATTTTCTCCAAGATAGATCGTAGTTTGGTCTTTTGATATGGATAGCCAAGAGATAGATACTATGCCAGTCAGAGTATCGCAACCGAGTAGCTCACGAAGGCGACCCCGAGATGAAAAACTACATGTACCACGACGACGACGGAGGATACCGAGTAACCGATCACTGGTGATCATATTTGAGATCGAGCCTGCTTACGATGGTCAACCAGAAGGCGTGTTTGCAAGACAATTTCACAATGAGGACACGGAAGTTCATGCTTGGTCAGAAGTCAAAGGCGTGGGCCACTACCGTTGGCTTCAAGGGTCGATGAACCACTTGCCTCGTGAACAACAGTTGGAGTTCATAGCAGAAGTTATGCGACAGATCTTCATTTTCTTGCGTTGGTACTGATCAACAACATTGCTTCTCAGAGACCTCGAAGCTAAAGGAGGGGGTGATGTTAGGGACATATTCCTTAGAACTTTCTAGAGAGAAGTTTCTAGAACCTTCTAGAAATCAAGCCTCTGGAACCTTCTAGAAGAGAAGCCTCTAGAACCTTTTAGAGAGAAGTTTCTAGAAGCTTCTAGAAAAGAAGTCTCTGGAACCTTCTAGAAGAGAAGTTTCTAGAAGCTTCTAGAAAGGAATCCCCTGGAACTTTCTAGAAGCTTCCTAATTAATAGAAGTAGCTCGAGAAGTTTCTAGAACCTTCTAGAAAGGAAGCCTCTGGAACCCTCTAAAAGCTTCCTAGTTAATAGAAGTAGCTCGAGAAGCTTCCTAAGTATGAGTATATATAGGGATCGAGGCTGAAGAGTTCTTCAGTCTCGACAACACATCTCTTGGAGTTCTAGCTCACCTTTCTGGTGTTGTTCTTGTACTCATCTGTTTAATCTAGTTCTGCCACTTCTTCTTGAACTTCTTGTTAGATTTCAAGTCTGTATTTTGTGTCCGTGACATAAGTCTTTTAAAGATTATGACAACTTTAATTTGGACTGCTATTCTTATATAAAGATTTACTTTTAATATATCTATTTTTTCAATTTTCTCCACTAAATCTGTTAAATTACAAGATTTTAAGTTTTTCATTTTTTAAAGTAGAATAGATTTTTTAACTTACATATATTGTGAGTTTATGTAAATTAAACAAGACAAAAAAAAACAAAAAAAACTTATTAAATTCTTTATAATAACTAGTGTTTTAAAATAATAATATGCTAATTATATTTATAAAATTAATTATATATAAAAAATTAACATTGTGCTTGGTAGCTTGTACTTTGTTCGTCTAAAATGTAATAAATTTCTTAGCTCCAATATATACTTACAACGCACTTGATATTCTTTTTATTAGAAATTAAATTCTCTACCTACGATGATATATAGAAAGAGAGTATAAAAAACTACCAAATGACATTACTTAATTGCAAAGCATGATATAAAAAATAAATAAATAAACAAAAATCCGCTTTAGCCTTATCTAAAGAAGAATATTACCTCTAAGTTGTTTTATGTATCACATCTTTTTCTATTTTCTTTAACTTAAGACTTACATAAGAAAATAAGATTGCTTCTAGAGACACTTTTCAATTGTCCATAAGGTATCTATAAAATACTTAAAGCTTTTTAAAAGACATACCTTAGAAAAAAAATTATGACCATACAAAGCCAAGTGCAAAATACAACAAATTCTTCATCAAAACAATTCTACATTATTGTATAAAATCCATCCAAGCAAGATCTTTAAAATAATTTATAAAAATATCTAACAAGATTAAAATCATTTGAACCTCATTGTTGAGACTTTTTATGTTTTAGTATATCTATTTGATAATCTTACTATAAGTTGAGATTTTTAGAGACCATGTAGAGCTTTCTAAAAAATTCTAAAATTAAAGTTCTCATTTAAAGGTCTAATTTGCTATGAAATAGAAGTGTATATGTGGTCATGATTATGATATTATTATGAAGTGACTTCTATAATATTTTTTTTTTTTCTAAAATTTCAATTGAGACAAGTAAAATATCTATAGTTGGATAAGTAATATTTTAAGGATTTTGGTGGTATAGAATATAAGTTATATTTACAATTATATTTTAGTCCCATTGGTGTTATAGTATTACTAAAAGAAAATACATACAATACATTATGTTATAACACCTTAGAGAGAAGTGACTTATATTAGTTAAGTATGAAAGATACAATATATTAGAAAGAATTGAGTAAAATATTAATTTAATAAAACTTCTTTTTAAAACAATTGGGATTGTTGTCAAATTGTTTTGATTCTATCAACATCATTAAGTATTTTTGTTAGTTTTATCATGAATATTCTCAAATTCCAAGAATGTAATGCAATCTTAATAACAAATAACTCATTTAATAAATTTTCATGTATGGTACTAAATTGAGGAACCAAAATGATTGATAAAACTCTAAGGTTTTTATTAATACATGGTAGAAATAACATAAATTACAAATGAAGTTTTAAAACAATACTTGAAGAATTTTGTGTATTCATATTAACAAAATTGAATGAACTTTGTGGAACTTGCTAATTTGAACTTTCATATGACAATTTAATTTACATTCAACAAAATCATTTAAAGTGGCCATGAAGAGTGAAGTTTATTCATCTTTAAATTGAAATCCAAAAAATAAAAATGATAATAATAATGATAAATGAAAAGAAAATTACTTGAGTACTAATTTTACAAGCATATAACTTGTTTAAGTTGGTGTTGTGTGGTTGTTTTAAACATCTCATAAAGTTCCTTAATATGAACATCAATTACCATAAAGAAGAGAATTGACTAAGAGAAGTTGAAATTTTGTAATCTAAATAAATCTCTCATGTTGAAGGAAGAATGAAAACGTTTTGTTGTAGCACATGATTTTGACCATAATTAAACACAAATATTTTTTTTTCTTATAAAAAATTAATTAAATTAGGTTCTGCATCAACAAAACACATCTTTTAGCTTTAGTTTTACACGACACTGGTTCAACGGAAATAACGCATGAAAGGGTATTCCATAAAACTTTTGATAACCCACCCCAAATGTGCTAAGAATGCTGATAGTTGATTGTGAAGCTCAACAGTTGAAGCTTTTGAAGTGGAGCAAATGTTTTTAACTTTCATGTCAGACACCTAATGTTACTTGAACCAGCCTGACATGTTTACATGACCAAACTGTCCCTCAAAGCAATGGCTGAAGTTATTATCTTTCAAAATACCAACTCACAAAGAAGCATGTGGAGAGTTATCTGGCACATTTTAAGTTGTAAAAATCAGGGCACCTGGTACATTGATCCCAATTCGAGACAAACAATCTAGTCATTTTTATTTTTATTTTGAATTGTATTTCAATGACGACGTCACTCGTCTAAAATTTGTGAGCTGGAAACTTATTCGAATAACCGCTAAAATTTTAAATCTATAATACAACCGTACCCCAGACAATGCATCTTGTGCCTGTGTACAAAATTGCTAAGGCAGTAAGTCTGTTCACAGATCGAAAGAATAATTTTGCGTTCAAGTCTACTCTCCTTATTGAGTAGAATAAAGAGTCCTCATCTCGAAGGGAGGAATTTTGTCTAATTGAATATTAATCTTACTAACTACAATTATGTATAGGTATATGTAACAGGAAGAAAGAAGAGAAAAAAGAAAGTAAATAGCCGTCATCCTATCCTCATGAAAAGTATACACACTAATGTAACATCAACGAGGCTGCTTCTTGAACCAAGGGTCCAGTGGCTTTTACATGAGTTTCTGTTCTTTGGTGCTCTTCTTCCCATGGTTGAAACGTACGACCCTCCTCCATGTGACGAACGAATGGAACAAACAGTCTCCAGTTTTCGCTGTGAAACATGCTTTCAGACATTCTCAGAAAGGTGAAGGCAGCCATAGGTTCATAATCTTGATGACAGTCTCCTTCTACAGGCATACGCAACCTCGACGAGGTGATTATCTGTTCGTGTGCTGAACTGTCAAATCTAGGAAGAGCGTTCTCTCCGGCCATTGGGGTTCCAGCTGTCCTAGTAGCAAAAGCTACTTGTTTCACTAAACCCTCCGGACTGCATAAAGCATGGGAAGGCTGCTCAAGGTCTCGCATTTCAAAACATGTGAAGTTCAGTGTAACGCCATACTTCGCGAATAGCTGGGCAATGGGAGCATATCCGTCCCTTGTCCGAGTGTTATAATACCCTGCTGTTAGCTCGGCGGCATGACTTCTTGTGCCGTAGTGCCAATGAATACCAGCAACTTTGCCTGAAATAACAGCTTCAGTATCCCTGAAGATGCCAGTAGCCACTGATAGGATGCGTTCACCATGAGCAAGAAGCATTTCAGAATACCACTCCATGAAGAACTGTCCGTAGTCTGTAGACCATGTACCATCCTTGCGGAAGAAACCAGTATCATCGGGCCATTGGTTGTAGTTTCCAGCATCGTGAGGACCACTAGTGCCCCAAGCAGGCATGCCCACAGCCTCCGCACTCGCTTTCAAACCCGCAAGCATGTACTTATCATAACATTGGAACTCGCCTATACCTGGGAATCGCCACCTTCCTTCACTTTCCGGATATGAAGGGTAGCGAAGTTCGCCAGCTGGTCCCATTCCACATTGTATTTCCTAGAATGTGTCAAGTAGAGAGTCAGTGATGAAGAACAGAACAAGTACAGGACAGAGGGAGGACAGGAACCTACGAGAAAAAGGACATTCGTGAAGTCCGTCGGGAGAAACAAATGTATGAGATAATGATAAAGAAGTGGAACTGTGACCGTACACCCGATAGCATACTCTCAACTTCACAAAACTACGGGGTACTAAGGAATACGGGACGTACAATGATAACATCTCCAAGGAGATCTTCGAAGTTGTCTCTGAAACTCCTCATAAAGTCAGCGTAGCACTGTACAGGTGTCCTTCCCTTCAGGGCTGGCACGTTGTCGGCACCAAGACAAATGTACTCAGCATTACGTCTTCCTGACTTGTCGGTGTAGGCCAGGTCAGGATTCTTCTGTATCTCTTCAAGAACCCATGGAGGTAGGGGAATGCTGCGAAAATAAAAAGTACATCAGTTAGAAGTTTCTAAGCAGGTAAGTGATTAAGGACCAATAACGAACAAGTGTAAATGATATCCTGGAATCGTGTTCACGAGATGCAAACTAAGAACATCGGGATGTTGCAATTGATTACCAAGTAAACGCACACTCACAGAAATTAGGAGAAGCAATATTACTACACTTACTTGCAACTATCCCCAACATTACCGCCACATTGATGAAAGGACATAACAGCCTGCACCTTCAACCCGTGCTTTCGCGCCATCTCGATTAACTCACGATATGCAGACCAATTGTAATTCAGGGGCGCATCTTTCTCAACAATCCCCCACCAGACATCCATCATAATCCCTTCAATGCCAGCAGATTTCAAAGCCATCAAGGAGGCATTCAACGCTCGACGCCTGTTCAGAGTATTATTCATATTCACGCTGTCCAACGGTAACATCACGAACACGGGCACACGGCCATGGACACCTCTGCTCGTTGCCGTCTCATGGAATGCGTGTTCTTTCCACTTATCCGACGTGTTATCCCAGTCCAGAATGGATCTACGCTCTGGAAACATACTGACTGTTTGAGTATGATGAGTGGCTCGGAGTCCACCCATAGAGTCAGCGACGTTATTTGAGTTTTTTCTCCACCATTCCTCGGGAAATGATGAAGCCGAAGCAGAAGAGAGAGACCCGGCTGATGACTGCGCAGCATATCCATCGAACTGCTGTCTTCCCAAACCCCACACGAGTGGTGATAGTTTTGTCACGGGCTGACGCACATGATCATCCCTGGTACTAGAGGAGACTTCAGGCTCTGAGGCATTTTTCAGCACACTACAGCCTCCGAAACTACTCTTCCAAGCAACGCTGTGAGAAATAGTGAACACCACCATCTTTTTTCACCACGAAATTACTACACCATCCACAGCACAAACCAAACCTCCTCAATACAGCTCTAAAACGCGGCTTGTCAACACAAAAGCTTCCACCACGGATTTTCCTTCACAAAACTCACAATTCCAACTCCCTTCAACCCTGACAATGCATGTATCCGTGTTTACCGGTATCTCTTTCCTCGTCAAACGAAGTCCCTACTCAGCTCAAATCCCTTGTCACACAACACGTAATTACGCCTCTTCACTGTTTCTAATATCAGGTTCCACAATATATCCAACGATAACACCTTGCGCAACCCGCCACAAGTTCCAAAGGCAGCAAGGCAAAACTCTACCCAAACCCCTTCCAACAGACGAAATAAAACTAAGAAAACCACTCCGAAATTTTTATACTCAACTCAGATCTCCGAACTCGCCCCCCGAAATACCAGCAAGAATCTGATCGCAGGGATTAGGGAGCAATACACGACAACGAGAAGAGAGAAGTTCGATCACAAGGTTGAATACCGCAGGCAACAGCGCACGGCTGTACATCCAAAGGGGACGGAGAGGGAGTACAAGAATGATTATGCGAGTGTAAGAGGAGATTAATAGCGGAGCAGAGAGTCAGAGCGAGAGAGAAAGATTACCCAAACAAATAAAATAAAGCTCGATGTCGTGTAGAGCCGGATGGCAAAAGCTTCTCTGAAACTGCTCTTGTCACGATCCTTTCTTCTCCTTCAAGTCCCCCCTTCCTCCGTTTCCTTGTTGGATTCTACCTCCCCCGCCCCCTTTCAAAACGCAGCGATTGCAGCCCCAGGTTGCTTTCCTTGGTTTGTCTGCTCCGCCAATGGCGAGGGCGGGGAAAGGCGGGGAAAGGGGGTCTGCTGATTCCAAGCGCGTTACCATAGGCGGACTTGGCAGGCTTACTTGCTTGCGTGTCGACTCGACCCTATTCCCCGGTCCGCCTTCGTGGACGGGGAGGACTTTGACGTTCCCACGATCCCACCCCGATAAAGAACCACTTCGTTCCCCACGGTTACCGGTACTTCTTTCTCGTGTCTTGTCATGAGCCGGCTCCATGGGAGAGATAACGGGTTCAAATCCCTTTGACACTACCTACCTACCTACCTATCGGCGTCGTGAAATAGATCATGGGGAAAATTTTGAGAACCAAGTGGGGATTCGTTTCATTGGGTTTTGGAGCTGTGGATTAGTTACTGTTGGGGGAGAAATCTGTAACCGTATCCTGCTGCCCCCTCTCCCACAATTACGGGGGAAAACAAATATCTGAGCTTATGGGGCTATTCGGGTGAGGACGGGGTGGGAGCTTGGTTAGTTAGGTTCATCCATCCATCTCAACCTCCTGTTGGATGATGGTGATGGATGAGGCTCTGCTGCTGTTTTCATCCATCCCTTTTGGCTGAACTAAACTTCCTTTCCATCTCTGATAAAATTGCCACTTTTAGGGTTGCAACCCTTTTGTGCAAAAAGGTTGTTCGCCCTAAATCTTCAGATTGTGGGTGCAGCTTTGGTGGTGATTTGATTGTGCCGAGGGAGGGCCATTTCATCCCCTTTTCACATGCCTTGGTGGGGCTTTTTGGAGGGGGAATGGTCTTTTTGATGGTGGAGGGTGAGTAGTGGTCTTTGGCTTGTTTTCAATATTAGGGTTTGTAGCCATTGCTCATAGGTCATGTGTTTGTTGTTGTTGTAAAGCATTGCTACTTCAAATCTGTTTTGAAGTTTATTGGGTTTTATCCAAAACAACATCCATCTCTATCTCAAGTGTGGCTCGAACACAAATTTTGTCTTTACTGAATTTTGAAAGTTGTGTGACATGGAAACTTCCTTCTGTCCTCCCTAGAAATTTCAAACTTTACTTCTTTTTTTATATATCTATTTATTTTTTTCTATTTTTTCTCTTTTCTACAGTGTTGGAGTTTTTAAATGCATAAAAATGTATGTGCAAGAATTCATGCAGCATTACATGATTACACACTGCACAGCTAAAAATATGAATACCACATGGTTACAGGATAGAATTTTACTGATACAAAAATCCATGTTAATGTATCATTATAATGTAAAGCATTAGTAACAACTGAGTGCTTCAAATAAAATTTGTCATTAGATTCTTCCATTGAAAATACATGACATCGTTCTATAAATTATTTTGTGCAATCCTCTTGGCTCAATAAAATCAATCATATATTCAATGTTAATATTTATAAATAGATGGAGTACAACAGTAAATGTTTTTAAATAGTGAATAAAATACTACTCCTGAATGGCTATTCAATAAAGCCGTGGAAATTTGTCATGTGCTATCTAACAGCTTTGAATGCATGTACCGCCTAAATTCAAATTTATATCATTATTCGGACCACCTTACTTATTGCACTATGAAAAAAAACAAACAAACAAACAAACAAACAAAACAAAACAAAACACCAATCATATTATTTCTTTTCCTTTTTAGGTTTTTAAGAATTTGGGTGATCTAGAATTTTCTGAATAACGGCAAAAAGTTTTCAATTTTTTGCATTGACTTTTCAATAACATAATTTTTTCATTTTTTATTGTTCAAATAAAAAAGAATAATGTAATGACTTCTAATGCAGAATCCTGGAATACGGCCAATCATAGAATATGAAATTAAATATCTACACAAAATTAGTTTTCATCTTTTTCAGAAGAAAAAGTTACTGCGAGGAACCAGAATAAACTATCAACTTGGAGTATAATGGCAACAAAATCATTGTCTGTCTTTAACATGTAGGTGTTAATTGTTTGTGTCTTTTCTTTGAATGTTGTAAGACACATTATCCATTTATTTTCTTTTGAATCCATTAATGACCTTACATGTAAATAGGTTGTAAACCTAAATTATTTTCACACTTGCAAGTATAAATTCCATAATCTTTACATGCACAATATTTTCACGTAAATGTAAATGTTTTCATCAATTGAATAATACATACATTATCAAACCTCAGTAAATTTAATGATAATAATAATAATAATGATAAGATCAAAATCACAAAGTACACTTACTTTTGCAGTAAATCAACAGTGTCTATGATCAATATTTTTACTTTGCAAAATAATTTTTGAAACAAATTATACTTGATACATTGGCATTAAGACTTTGAGTTTACAAATTCATAATCTGATATTTCTTCCAGTATTATTTGTATTGTTGCTATGTGGCTTAAATTTCAATAAGATAAAGTTTTGTAACTGTATATTTAATATTCATGTTTATATACAAGGTACATTTGTGAATGACATGTAAAGTTCTCAAGCCAACTTTGACTTAATAAATGTTTGATCTTTTATAAGTTTCCACTTTATTAATTGTTATCAAACTAATCAATATTAGAAACTTCAGCCATCTTTTGCAAAGGTATACAATAACACTCTTGAGAAACTATTGTAGAAGCTACTTTGAAAGTTTTAAGAATACATTTGAGAAATATAAGATTAATCTTCAATATTATGAAGAAGTGATCATAAAAATATATTGATCAGATTGCAACTTAATGGAATCTGATTAGAATCCAACAACCATGTGCCACAAATAGGGTACAGAATTTTATGTAATTTTGCAATATTCAGTAAACAATGTCTCCTCTATCTTTAATAGAAATGAAGGTTTTGAATAAAAAAATCAATTAAAAAAAGAAGTAAAACATTGAAGGGAAATAAAAGTAAGCAAGGCATGATAGTGCCTGGATTTTTAATTTTCATTACTTATTTGATATTTTTAATGAAATGTTCAATAAACCACCTGCTTCATGTTTATTCACTTTTAATATTATTCATGAGGGGCTTAGAAGTATGTGATTTTATTTATTAATAGTTATGATTAAAATATTAAACTAAAATATTAAAATATCATGTAAACTGGTTACCTTATTTAATGCAAATATTGCTTGCACATGGCTGAATTTTACCAAAGATTGTGAGATTCTATTTGTAACAAACAAAAGATTTAATGTGTGCATGTATGGATGTTTGGATATAAAATTTCAAAGTTAAAATCACTTGTGAGAAGAGAGGGTGGAAAAACTTCATCTAATCTTTATGTGCCTTTTGCGGTATCAACAGCAAAAGGCACATAAGGATGGAATTGTGCTATACTTTAGGATTTCATTGTAAGTGTGTGATCTAACCCCACATTAGCCATGCTACACAGACAAGTAGTCAACTTGTACGATGGTGACATGTGTAGAGATGTTGAAGGCATAATTAGCCCACGCCTTGATGGCCCCTATGGACTTCAATTAAAGAATGGATGGAAGAATATGCACAAAAGATGCACAACATAGAGCCAAAATTGATTGTGTCTATAGCAAATGTGGATAAATATGTATCATTGATATACGTAGTTAATCAAATGATTATCCATATAAATAGAAATATAAATAGAAAATCAATTATCCATATCCATAGAAATAGATTAAAATAAATAAATAAATAAATAAATCATAATATCTTTTAAAAAACTTTTTTAGAAGCTTTATAGACATGGTTTTGATTTAAATCGTATTTAAAATTGATTAATAGGTTAGAAACTTGATCAACAAATTAATTGTATATTAGGAGCTTGCAGAATAAATTAATTATGTGGCACATATGTAGAAAACTTGCCTTGCAAGTTAAGATACATGTCTTATAAAGTCAACATGTATTTGAGGACTTATAGAATATTGCTACAAAGCTTCTAGTTAGATAGTATATATAAGGCAAAAGTGAAGCCTTCTTCACTCTTGTCAACACCTTTCTAGTCCTTAGTCTTGTTTCAAGACTTCTTAGTCTTCTTCTCTTTGGCAATAGCCATTCTAATTCAATATACTATTCTCTTTAGTGATTTCTTAGTCTTTTTGAGTGACACAAGAGTGTATTGAGGATTTCTTTCTTTGAACTTCATGTCCTTGACAATATATAGTAATCAACCTAATCTATACATCAATAGGTGAATCACTTCGTGATGGATTATGCAAGGCCTTAAAAGCTTAGCTAAGATATTTAAAAATAAAAAATATGAGAGGAATAGTACCTTGGCTATAGCTTCTTCCATATAGTATATTTAGATAAAACAACCTTGCAAAAAGTATTAGAAAGAAAACCTTACCTTTTGACATAGAAGCCCTATATAATGCAACATTAGATGACAAGGTTTAATTCTAATTATTCAATCAATATGAAAATTGTAACTTGGATGACATTAAAATCCATCTTCAATGAATTAATGAAAAATTCAAGAGACTTGTTGCAAAGCCTCATAATTATATTGGAACAAGATTGAAGCACCAAAGCAAGATAAGATCAAAAGTTTTGTGTAACTCTAAGAAGTAGAGCATTGTATATTTTTACAATCAAGTTACTCAATCTAGTAATAAGAAAGGTAATTCTCATTTTATTGAAGTATAATAATCTACCCATTAGATATAGATATGCTTACCTACGACACATCTCATTCAAGAATGCTCTTTATTAAGCAATCAATAGCAAAAGGATAATATAGAGAGGCACACACAACAAATATGAAATCTAAACCAACATACATCACAAAGTGAAAGATTGCTGATAAAGAATAGGACAAGAGTGACTTCTATTATATCAAAAATTTACTCCCACTTACCAAAAAAGGAGGCAATAACATCTCTTCTTTGAACACCATTAATTGACTTTGCTGCCAACTCTTGTAGATTGAAGTGAGGAAGTGGTCCATATAATACATGAAAAAAATTGGCTATAGGAAATAGAATAAATAGAAATGATTCATACCAAAGAAGCTCAGATTCGGCCTTGTGGCTTAATATAAAACATAATTGTGGTAGGGAGTCATCTCCTAATATTTCAAAGTTTTCAAATATCAATGAAATAAATAAAACAAAAATTAATTTTTTTAAACAAAGAATAACAAAGTCAAATTCAACAATTAGTAGTTAGTAAATCAAGCTAGTAGAATCCACTTATTAATTACAATCCCTCTATATAAAAAGAAGCAAAATTAAAACCAAGAGAGAGAAGGTAGAGAGATCACTTAGACCAATGCATACCAAGTAAATATTACAAAACAAAACCACATGAACTACACAAATGTATTGTAGTTGACCTTATTTTTACTAAAATAAAAGATGAGCCAAATGTAGATTCTCATCTTATCCCTACCTAGATGGGATTGACAAATGGAGATAGAGCCTCAAAGAAAATAAAAATACATAATATCATGACCATTGTGATATAAGAACCATTGCATATACAATTGATTAAAGTGATAGGACATCAATCTAACTGAATTGATAATAACATCAATAAAAAAAAATCTTCATGCTCAACATCATTGGGTGTGCAACAATATTCTAAGGGCAAAGGTAGAGACATCTTACTTAGAACTGCAAAGTATAAATGAGGTACAATTAAAAGGGACTTTTTAATCTCTTGTTGCACCTACAAAGAGAATTCACTAGATAAATAGGACAAATAGGGAGTATACTATCTATTTAGCTCCCTCTTTAATAAGTGGCTAAGAAGACAAGGCTTAAGAAGCAACTTGCTTTTTTTTTTTTTTATTCAAAACAAGATTTTGAAAAAGACCATAGTAAGAAAAAATAAAAAAAAATAACTTCTTTTAAGTAATATAAAACAACCATGCCTACACAACTAAGAAAGGCAATCATACTACATCTAATTCCACATGATAACAAGCTAAGAGTCCTAAGTATTTTTTTTTCTTCTCTTCTTTTTTCTCTCTCTCCTCTCCTCCCTCCTTCTCTTCTCCTCTCTCCTCCCCTCCTCCCCTTCTTAATCCTCCTGCAATCCAAGTCATGAAGTTAAGTATATTCACACAAAATATTTAAGGACTAAATGATCCAACTAAGATAAAAATAATTTATAACTATTTTAGATAACTTTGATACAAAGTCGATATTTTTTATAGATAAGAAAAAAAATTAAAGAATTCTAATCTAATTGCAAGTAAAAACCAAATCCGGTTGGAAGTACAGTTTTTTAGACAAGGGGCATATGTTGCATGTAATTACATAGTAGGTGAAGTAGGAGCTATTAATGAAGGAATTGAAATATAGCTCTTTCCTTGCTTGGCATATTTGATCACCTGCTTAAGCCATTTGAGATCATAAAAAATACAATGGATTTGGCTTGAAGGTATGCCAAGAAAAGATATCTCAATTTTGAATATTTATATTTTGCATGTTGCTTGGAAATGGTGTATGCTATGGTGTAAGTTAATTGATATCTTACTTAGAGATTGTTGATGAGTGCTTATGAGAGATTAAAATTCTATTGAATGTAGTAGTAGTAAATTAAATACATAAGAAGTGATACTTGCAGGCAAAGAATGCCAATTGTTTTATACAATGTTATCTAATTTATAAGTTGTAGATAATTTCTATCATCTCATATCCTAAGATATAGTAGGGACAAGAAAAGATAGTTGGCTTATAAGCTATGGCTTCCCTTGATCAAACTTATGTATTTGCTTCTTATTACCCACTAATCAATAGTTTTGATTACGCCATCTTAGAAGATAGTACTCACTTTGATCACATACCATTATAAAGACAATTGAACCTATAAGCAAAACTATACAAAAAATTAAGGTATACAATGAGTACACAATTTTTAAATTTAGAAGATGTATAGAGGCAAATCTGTTGGATTTGAAGGATGCACACTATGATCCTATTTTATGGCAAGCTATACAAATGCATCCAATTTTATAAAATTTAATATGTGCAAAATGCAACAAAATGATGCATGAAGGAAGACCACCTCCAATAAAAACTTTGTGCTACATTAAAAGAATTGTAGCAAAA
This sequence comes from Physcomitrium patens, assembly GCF_059467195.1. Lineage (NCBI taxonomy): Eukaryota > Viridiplantae > Streptophyta > Bryopsida > Funariales > Funariaceae > Physcomitrium > Physcomitrium patens. The sequence continues at coordinate 5,998,192 of NC_143425.1, read as the reverse complement.
TCCAAAAGACAAGGACTGCCAAACTAAGATTACCAATTGCATCGACTGTCTCAAACTTGTGAAGTCTAAAAAATTGAAAGGACAAGCTCTACAATCATGGCTGAAGTAAAAGAAGATAAAAAACAGATATATAAAAGAATTCTTCCAGGTACCTCAGGAACAATCCATCTCTTTCTATATCATAGAACTAATGTACAAACATGGATAAGGCCACAATGACCCTACAATGATAGGACTTATTTGCATAAATTTTTACAATAAGTTATACTCAACTTGTGAAGCCACACCAACAACCATAGAAGCAAGACAGTAATCTGAGGCATGAATTTTGAACAGGCTTGATCCAAAGGTGAGAAACAAGCTAAGCAAACCACTCACATTAGAGGAACTTATAATGGCAATAAATGATATGCATGTAGAAAAATTCCTTAGAGGCCATATGACATTATTTTGTAATTTTATGAAAAATTCTATAATATATTGGGCCTATATTATTTAGCCATGATGTAAGAAAGCATATGTGATAGCCACCTACCTTAAGAAATAACTCAAGGGTTAATAACATTGATACGGAAGAGCGGATCTTAATATGATTTATTCAATTCGAGTCTTATTATTCTATTGAATATTGGATATAAGATACATACAAAGGCTTTGCAACTTAGGCCTCAACATGTATTTATGCATATTATTAATATAGATCAATTGGAATTTTTATCTAGTAAATATATTTTGGATAATTTACTTTTAATATATAAAATTATAGCATAGGTAGAGAAATCAAGATAACCTCTTTTATTCTTTAAAATAGATTTTTTTAAAGTATATGATATGGTTGAGTAAAACTTCTTATTTATAATTTTAGAAAAAATAGACTTCTCTAAGGAATTTAATTATGTGATAAAATTATTATTTATCAATGCCAAAGCTAACTTGAAGATCAATAACTTGCTTTCCAAATTGTTTGCAATTGAGAGAGACATAAAACAAGGTTGTTTATTGGTACCATACTTATTTTTCATTGTAGCAAAAGTTTTCAATTCTATGATTATGAAATTAAGTAAAAAAGGAGATATCTAAGGCATACAGTTACCTATGATGCATAGACAATAAATTATGATATAATATATTAATGATACTTCTTTGATTCTATTAGGTATAGAAGAAAATATAGATTGTGTGATTTATGTCCTAAAAACCTTTTGTCTAGATTTAAGCATCATCCTCAATTGGATCAAGTTAAGTGAGCATTGGAAAAATCCACAGATAATTATTGGCCTCTTACATAATAATAAAATGGCCATTATATGGACAAACAAAGAAAATGTTAGTAAACTATTTAGAGTACTATTTAGGCTCTTACTGGCATTTGCAAACTTTGATAGTTTTTTATAACAAAAAATTAACAAGCAACTTATCCATTAGAATTTATTAATGATTAATATAATAAGTAGATGGATTGTAGTCAATAATGTCCTACTTTCTACAATATTCTTCTTTATTATTCTATAAAGAGGAACAAAGAGAATAATAATAGAAATTAAAGCTTCCCTCAAAAGTTATTTGGTAGATGTAACTACACAACAAGCTGGTACCAAAGTTGCAAGAGTACAGTATTGTCAACCCATGCATTAGAAAGGAATTAATCTTATTAATCCAATTGATGTAGTGGTAGTCTTAACAATGAAATAGATAATTAAAGCATTAGAATCAAGTGATTTCAATTTATATTTGATACTAAGACACCACCTAAGTTAATTATTATTATATTTAAGAGGAAAATGGCACCCAAGCTTAGAATTTTTTATCTTCTTAAAATATTAAAATAAAAAATGATCTATAGAATGGAACAAGATCTCTAAAGTATGGAAAATGCTTCTCCCACACTTTATGTACCTACCTCCATCATGCCACAATGAATGATTAAGTAGTATTGTATAGTATGAACCTAATGTTAGATGTATTGGCTATGATTTTAACAAGATGAGGGTGGTGAATCTATACCAAAATGGCTGAAGAAAATATAGAGATATGTAGATACATGACAACTTCATAAATTTTATGGAAGCTCAAGCTCAATTTTGATTAATGCAAGAAAAAGAGAGAATATGGATGGCCTTCACTAAGAGACTCTGTTACATTTGGAGAGCCTTCCTACTAGGCTTAGATCTTATACTTAAAGAGTTGAATTAGATAGGCCTCTTCACCATGGAAACCACAAGCCTCTCCATTATTGCATTGCAAAGCAATAAAAACTTCTCAATGGAGCACACAACCATGGATTTTTAAATACCTCTACTAGTTCTAATATACATAATAAGCCACAAGGTAACTAGGCTAGTAGAAATCACAAAAGAATCCTATCAATTACAATGTAGGAAGAAGAGACAAAAGGAATATACACCACTCATGTGGGTGGTTGACTCAAATGAATTTGAGTTATTTTATTGCAACTACAACTATGAAAGAAAGTCACCATTTTGTACTATAGCTGGATTGACTATCTTGTATGGGACCTTGGATGCTTCTAGTGGCCTAGGGAAGAGGGTCTTATTCATACAATTTACAACAAGTATGGTAAGATCCCTACTTTGGAAGAGACATGATGTTAAAAATATGGTTATCCAAAAGTGGGGAGTAGTGCTAATCACTCATTTCAAGCTAAAATAGGCAAATGTGTAGGACAAGGAAAGAGTGCACATAGAAGCAAGGCTTATTTGGTTAATATGGCATTGATTGGTAGCAGTCAACACATGGAGAGAACAAGTGGACAAAAGAGTTGATCAATGTTGTCCAGTATATCTAACACAATCAAGAAAAACCCTCCTCCACCAATTTTGAGAGTGCCCCTTAGCAATGAAGGGATGGAGGATCCTCATCCTCCAACTTATTTAGACAAACAACAGATGGGAAGCTCACAGAAGGGAACATGTGATAATAGGACACTCATAGTCCAACATGAGGAATGATGGGATAACAAAGAGCTTACAATGATAGGGAATATACGCAGCCCGAACTACATATAATTCTCTCCCTCATGGAAGCATTATATACTTGCATACATGATCCCAAGTAGATTCAAAAAAGTAAACCATACATGGCTCCTGTTAAGATGGGTGATCATCTGGGTACTACAGATTGAATGAAATGATGCAGCCTTCAATGGCATACACTACATAGCCAACAGAAAGACTACACCAAATGTTGTGGCTACACATTGTAGACTACAGCCAAAATGCATGGCTTGAAATGCAATGACTAATGAAATCCAAGCCTTTGCAAGCAGGGGAGTATAGACAAACCTTTTGTCAACTTTGGTGTGCAAATAATATTTTGGCATCCTGGCAGAAAGGTAAACTGGAATGGAAACTAATCAGTCCTGGAAGTAATTGCACATCTAGGAACAGCCCCCCTAGTGTAACTCACCTGGCCGGATCTGGCCAAGGAAATGTATATTAACCATCTGCAATAAAGATAAGCTTTATTTGCATCATAAAAAGAAAAAGAAAATAAAAGGAAAAATTAATTAAATAAACATAGTTTTTTAAAAACTGTATTAATTTATAAGAAATTAAATGTGATTCATTTATAATTCATTGTACAAGATGAACACGTACACATTTTATGCATGTATGCATGTATATTATAGTCTTTTGATTTTTTTGAATTAAGGAGTTTAAATTTTAGGATTAATTAATTTTTAAAGTTGAAATCATGTCAAAGGACAATGTGCAGTTACATCATAATATCTTGAAATTTTCAATTGTGGAAGATATGACCTTACACATGCAAGACAGTACAATCTTACATTTACTACAATTGACCTCAGGCTTTTTACTAAAACTGTTGGAACTTTTTAACCACGAACATGATTTGAACATTTGCATCCACAACGAAAAAAAGACTAAGAAAAAAAAAGGCGGTCAACCAGAAGCACAATGTCAAATCATGCATCCAACTTTAGGGTTGTCAGTGACTCACCTTGTGCTAAAACGTAGGGCAAAATTTGGAGGGGCGGATACCGTCGCCCTGCAAATGGACTTGTAAAACTCAATCCCTATCCCCGTGGTCACAACAAGCAACAGCAAGGAAAATGAGCCTAAAGATTACGGTCATGGGGGTGCTCTGCGTCTCGGAGATGGGAAACCGGAGTATCTCTTCCAAAGCCGTGGACTCTATTACCCCCATTCATTGTGTGCTTGCCACGTACCCTTTGTTGTAAAATATCCTGGACTCTATTACCCCCATTCATTGTGTGCTTGCCACGTACTCTTTGTTGTAAAATATCCTGATCCCGGAAACAGGTGGTTGGGTTTGGTGCATTCCACACCCTACTGACTCGGTCTGCACTTTCCTGGCCTGTTAATCATTCGATGGATGAACGTCATCCATTGTAACCAAGTTTCCACTTGGTTACAACGCATGATTGAAATGAAGAATTGAGGTTGCCTGAATTGGCATATTTGGGGAGTCCCTTAATAAAGCTCGTGTTCAACAATTTAGTTCAAATCGTGTTGTCAAGGGGTGTTTTCAGTTATGCTCGGATAAGAAATGAGAAGGTTGCATTGGTTAAATTTAATAAGGAAACGTCCAAAACTAATACACACTACATAACATAATTATTCGTCCATGTGTATATCTTTACTATAATTTTTTTATTTTTCCGAAAAACAAACAAAGTAACAACATTCAGAGTATGAGAGTTTTGATTAGGTGTGTGTCCCTACTTACCACTAGTTTGATTGGGATTCCTTGAAAGATAATCTACGGATCAACATTTTTCTTTTTATTCTTTTAAATTTTATACTAATTTTTTTCTGCCAAAATTTTCCATTTATAAATGTACTTAAATCCAATTCTCAGGTTGAATCTGCAACAAGTGATTTGAACCACTTCAACCTCATATATCATACATTGTATATTTCTGTTAAGGAGAAAACAGTTGGAATCAAAATCACCCCCCCTGAGCATATCCTCTCCACGTACGTTTCTAAAACCGACCTATTAATAGTTTATCATTCTTTAAAAAAATAACTTCACATGATCTCATATTTAAAAGGAAAGAAACGAACTTTGATATATAAGTAATTAAATTAAAATTTAGAGAATGGAGACATATAATGCTTCTTCCATCAAAACGAGCTACACACTGTGTCCGACGTGGCGCTCCAGGAAATATCCAACTCCAGCCCAGAACAGTTCCTAAGAGTTTGTTGTCAAAAGAGGAGTGGCTGCTAATAAATATCTTTCCCATTGAAAAAGGGAGGGGCGTGATTTCAGTGCCACCAGATTTATTCAAACTTCCCCTCCGTCAATTCGAATGCGGGAGTCAAAATTTCACATCCTTATATTCTTGCTATAACTGCATTGGGTCCAGCGCGAATTTGCATTAAGAATCCGCTTCAGTTCCCACCAACAGGCATTCATCCACATTCGTCGACATTTCTCCACCTTCGACGGGATGAACAGAACAGAGAAACACTACATTCGTTCTTTGGTGCAATCAATCACGAATCACGGGCCGGGCAGCTTGGCGCACATCACGAGACCGTCATGAAGTTTGGGAGTGGCCGCTGGGTGGCGCGGGTGGCCCGGGTCGTGGACCCGTGATTTCGCCGACCCGGTGTGCGAGATCTTTGGACAAGGGAGGGTTACCTGCGGAGCACGAATCTCGCCGTAAAGCGTTTTCGTTAGGTGGGTTCGACGTTGGGGGCGTGTGAACAAAGTCGCAGACTGTGTGAGTGAAGAACCCTCAAAGTTCCATGCTGTGTGAGCGAAGAACCCACAAAGTCCCACACTGTGTGACTGGCCCAGTTCCCATGCATAACCCGCGGCGGCGGAACGAGGCCGCGGTTTCGGAAAGTCGAGTGGATGCAATCTCGCCTTTGCGGTAGGCTCGGATTGCTCGGAGTTTTTCGATTGATGGACGACGGAAGTGCAGGACCCAATCTGCTCTGCACCGCTCGCGCAATTGTAACGACGGCGTGAATCGCGATGCGATCACGGTCCCTGCTGATGTCTGCGTCGAAATGTGCAAGGATGTTGTCGACTTCGCCGAGGTGTGGCGGAGGAACAACCATTTTTTGTGGCATGAAATCCGAGCTTGGAGACTCTTGCAACAGCAATGCAGAGTCATGACGATGGCTGTCGCGCGTTTGCTCGCTCTTCTTCGGTTTCTGAACACAAGGCATGAAGTATCAAGACCTAATCTGCAGTCACATGTTTCCATGCATTGCGATCCTGATTTTTGTGTTGAATGTGAGAATTTTTTGACATTAATGTTTTGTTTTACTTTATTGTTGTTTTTGTAGTGTGTTAACAATGTTACAAATCTTAAAGTGTTGTCTAGAGTCCTTCAATCCATGTAATGACGAGAGAGAATAAAATCTATTCAAAATAAACATGCAATGATATGAATGTACATATGTAATTAAACAAATAAGGAGTATATATATATATATATATATATATATATATAGAATTAAAATTTCATAAATAAATAAACTTATTTTTGTATGGTATCAAATAGCTTTTGTTATGTATATATGTCTATGACATTGGGGCCTCTTGTTTAGTTTTAGAAGTAATCTACTAAAGGAAGTCATTGAAAGATAATTGATGTATAAAACATAAATTTTAAGTTTCAAAAAAATAAAATTTGTAAAATATCTATAATTGAATAATAAAATTTAATATTTTTTATGATTGTCACTACTTCAATTTTATTAGTTCTCACTCTTGAACTAGGTTTTGCATCATCAATTGAAGTATATTCTAATCATCTATAATAATTGGTGGAAATACATAAGTAGGTGCATAAGAGCATACATGTGCAATATTTGCTACATGATTTGTAGTTTAGAATTATAATTGTTGGTATATCATTGACTCATCAAAATCCATAACTTAAAGATAATACATGTAAAACATCTCTTGAGCACATACAACAATAAGATGAATTTCACAGGTTAATTAATAAATACAATAATATATATATATATATATATTTGTCAATGTCTTTAATTAATAAATGTCTTTAATTAATTTGTATTTATTTAATTAATAAATACAAATATATATATATATATATATATATATTTGTCAATGTCTTTAACATAAACAGCATCACATTTATATTCGGTTGACAGATTAAAAATCATACACATGTAATTAACAATTTATACGTAATTGTATTCCAACAAAAAAAATTACAACAATAATCTAGATCTAATATGTGATTTTGCATCTAATTTTAGGCAAAAATGTATCTCACTTTAAACCTTTTAATATGATATACCAAAATAATGGTGTTTTTGTAAGTAAAAGATTAAAAATAATGGAGATATTGGTATCAAATGCTCGATTTGCATACACAGCCTTTATTTTTGATACTCCCTAGATGATAATACTTCAATCAATTTTGAATTAATACAAATGATACTTCATATCAAAAACACTCTTATTTACAATCTTGGCACAACAATTTGCAAAATCTATAACATATCAAATCTATGTAATATTGAATAATGAATTGTGTAATGATTACTGAAAAAGTTGGATTTATGGATTGAAACATAAATTTATGGGTTGAAACATAAATTTATGGGTTGAAACATAAATTTATGGGTTGAAACATAAACTTATGGTCATTTGGATCCTAGTTTAAATTCTATTCGCTACTCTTCATTTTTATTTATTTATTTATTTATTTTATTGGTTATTTCCTGCACGTGGACTTGTGAAAATGACAACCTAAACTCTGAGATCCTTACTGGGAAAAAAAAGAAAGGAAAGAAGGGGGACATTATATGATGCAAAATACAGTTCGGAAGAAGAATTCGATTGACTCATGGTACTACAATTAAGCAAACAAGCCTTCCAGACACAAGCCTTACATTCATTCGAAGACAAAAAAAACTCGGCCCATGTATTTGTGAAAAACGAGTGCATGCCAAATTGCCGCCTCACGTCGAGCTGATCTGATTTATCAGCTGCACGTACAAACCCTAAATTACCTCTCCTACTGGAATCTGGGACAAGATCACTTCATTCGGCAGTTGGGGGCAAGCAAAAAATGGGTTTGATAATCCTACATACCTGACATGAACACCGCCTGGTTAAATTGATAGTTAAGTTGTTCGGAATTGATTCTGCTTGGGGCAGAGTTAAGAAAAAACACACACTTTAGCAACCTGCGTACTCACAAACGATACGAAACTCTATTCATAATGTAACATTCTCCGTAGAGTGATTTTTACTCGTCGGCCAACGGACAAGTACTCCTGGACAATGTCATACTGAAAAACACGTTTTCGCTATCAAACAGCCCTCATTTGAAAGACCCAGCAGTACCCTGCTACTCTCACACGCATTCAACTGATTTAATCCCGCTAATTACAGCTATCCCAATTCAGGAACGACCTGGAGAAGTCCATTGAAATGAGTCAATTGACGGTTCTCAAAGAAGAGTTGCCAAACCATTCACAACCAGAAGACGAGCAAAACGTTAAATGCGATATAAACTGATTTCAGATGTTCCAGTCGACATGGACAGAAGATAACAGTAGCCTGTGAAGTTGGGAACTAATGCACAGCAACAACTAGCAAGCACGAATGTTCACTTGATACAACACTGCATTCATTTCCGGAACTAATATCAAATGGTGCCGCGTACTCACAATGAGCTCGTCTTGGAAGCCAAATATGATCAGCCGAAATGGAATTGCGAAAACAATGTCAAGGGGATGTCCGGCCTTTCAAACCCTCTTTAATTGTTAACTCTCTCTTGTCTTCTTTACAAGTTCACCAGAGTAGGGTTTGCAGCAAAAGTGGAAACATCTCAAGGTCTCGATTGCTTCCATCTTCTGGAAGAGTTGTGATTATTTGCAAAGGTTCTCACAAATGTTCTAAAGACCAAGTTTGGTTGTCTTTACATTTTTGTTTGTCTTTTTCATGCATACTCCATGTGTAAATATATAGTTGTGCACCTCAAAATCATTTTTATTTGCAAGTATGCACAAGTGGGTAGTAAATAGGAAAAATGGTCATTGAAAATTAGTTCACAAAATGTGGACTTGACTAGAAGGTGTGTATATGGATCTTTACAAAATTTTAAAAAATGCAATATTGTGGACGAACAATGGGATAGAGAGGTTGAAATCATACTCATACAAGTGTCAATTTTGGTAGCGTAAGCATAATCCAAGTTTTTACAATTTTAGTTGGAAACAATTGCAAATATTATTTTAGTATAGATTTCGTAGCTTTGTATTGAATTATGTATATTTTCTAAAAATGATATTTATTGATTAACAATGTTAAAACTAAATATATCAATTGATAGTTAATTACTTAAAATATTTAATATATGATAAAATAAAAGATAAGTTTTTCAAATAAAAAAATATTATTTTTTAATTATTAATTGTATCTTTTATTTTAGAATAAAAATAAAATAACTTACATAAGATATTAGATAAATATAATTATTTTGTAGATATAAATAAGTAGCACCTCAAAATGATCTAAGTAGTTATGCCTTCATATCTTATTTTTGTTAAAATAAACATCAATTCTTTTAGTATAAGGTGGTAGATAGTAATATGGGAAGATTGGTGTTGGAAAAGACCAATGGAGGTAGATATTAGAAGAAAGAAAGAATTTATAAAGATTGAATTGAACAAGCTTGCCACTTTATTACAACATATGGTATAAATTGGTGTAACCATGTACAATCCATTCCTTAAACTTAGAACATAGGTTTTATGGTTTTAAAGTCATTATATTTATTGTATAAATAAAAATTTCTCTTGGGATGATATTTAAAAATTACAATACAAAAACGCTTTTATAAAAAATATCTATTTTATTTTCATAGCATAAATATGCCTAAATTCATATTTAGTTTATGTGTGTACATGTGTGTGTTTTTATTTATTTATTTATTTCAAATAGTCTAAAAAGAGTTATTTTTTAATTTTAAAATCCTTGTATATTTCTAAAGCATACACTTACTAAATATTTTAAATGTATTACTAAAATAAAAATCATTGAAAATATGAGAGTATATCAATTCAAAACTTGAAAAGATAATGTCAAAAAAAAAAAACAGATAAACAAACAAACAAACAAAATAAATACCAATTTGAAGACATTAAAATTTAAAGAACTTGTATAATATTCTAAATCCACCATTAGATTATAAAACCACAAAAAATAGGATGAGAGGGAATAGAATAGGTGAAATGAACACTTACAAAAATATTATAATTTGCAAAGTCAAATTAAGTACTAAAATGTTCAAATTCTGAATATCTACAAATACACACTTTTAAAGTAATTTAAATTTATTTTTTTGACTAAGAAATTACAAATTAAGATGATGATATTTTCTAAACTTAGACAAAATATTATATGCCAAAAATCAAAATCTTAAAACTAAAATTGAAAAATGTCATATTTTCCAAACTAAAAACTTGTAGAACAATTTATTTATACAAATGGGATCTTAGATTCAACAAATAAGAAGAAAAGAACAGAACTAGAGAAGAAATAAGTTAAGTCAAAGTAAAAAATTAAAAAATCAAATAATTAGGCACATGCATGTAATCCTAAGACTTAAATTCTAAATCCTGAATGACTATGTATTTTTTTCCTATATAGATAATAAATTAGTTTTTTTTCTTTATAAAATAATTAAAATAATATGCATAAAATTACTTATAAAAAAACATCTTACAAATATTTGTAATAATAGTTATTGTCATTGTTGTTTTTTATTTATTTATTTATTTATTTATTTTATTATTTTCTTTTGAGATTATAGTTCCATATATTATAATGGTCTTTTACTTAGTGTAGCTAAATTTCCAATTTCTATGAACTTTTACACATAAGTATCTGAAAAAATACAACATTATGGATAAAAAAATAATAGGTAATAAATTATTGGATTTAGAGTAAATTGTAGTTAAAATTGGACTTCAAATAAAATGAGAACTTTTATTCACAAATAGTTTTAAGACTTTGCTTTTCTTCTAAAAACACTCTCTTAATACTAGAACCTCTTATTCTGCAATCTTCTTGCAATTGCAAACTTTTACTTCCAACTTATGATTGATTGTAATTCAATCTCTTGGCTAGCCAATTAATTGATCAATTTTTCACCTTAGCCTTCAAAACTTGACATATTTGTCATTGCTTTTATGACAAAGTTTTCTAAAAATAGTACATAAAGGTGCAACAACTTGTTTATGGTATACAAACATCTAAATCAAGTCTAAGTCTCAAACTTGTGATATTAAAGATTTAATTGATATTGATTTTTATAAAGGTTGAAGCTAGTTTTGTAATTCAAAGGTATTAGCTTCATTTGTAGTGAGATGCAATTTTAGAGTTGTTTACAACATGGTCTGTGCTGCTTCTACTAGAGTTCATGTGATGTCATAGTTCTATAAATGCAACAAGTGATAAAAATTGCTGCAAAGATGGCCACATGTTATAGCAACTCGCTACCACTACAGTCTCTATTAGAATTTCATTTATCTCAAGGGTGATGAACACCAATCAATAGCATTCTCCATTTTCAACATGACAAGATCCAAATAAGTAAATAAAGCCTTGTTTAGTCTCATCTTTAATTGCTAGCTTTACCTTGCTTTACAATTGCTAAAAACTTTGTGCCTTCTTGTTGATACAAATGCTCACACATTTTTTTCTTTAATGTAAGTAGCATTGTTGGCAGAGTAATTAAAAAAGATTGTTTTGCCTTGCCTACTTCTCTAAAAAATAGCAAGTTGTTCAAACTTGATTAGACAAAAGAATGGTGTAGTGAGGGTGGTAGTAGATTTCATGGATTGTCACATGAACACAAGTATTTAAAAATAAAATCTTTAGGGCTGAATTGATGTATTGCTTGGAATTGCAATATATTTGTTTGGACAATTGAAATAAAAATAAAAAAAACTTAATTCATGTGTATTTGTCAATAAAAATTTGTACCTTGGCTTGGGTTGTAGAGTCACATGTTTTTTTGAGTTATTGATTAGTTGTTGAACTTGATTCTACACTAAGTGTGTTTCTATCAGATTTAATTTATTAATTAATTTAATTATTATTTTTCTTTCTTTCTATTTATCTATCTTGGTTGCTACCTATTTAAGAGTTTTTTTTGTAGCTTAGCATTTGTTATAGGAAATGTGAAAAAACTTAGCTAGTGCACTTATTAAAAAATTTAAAATAAAAGAATATGGTTTATAGTAAGAAGTTGGAAGAGATTAGATTCAAGTTGATTTTTATAAACTATTTGATGAGTAGTGGAGAAAATTTTAATTTTTTATATCAAAAATAAAAATTTATTTATAAATTAAAAATATATATATTTTTAAATTCTATATTCTTTTATAAGTCATGCATGTATTTTTTTATCTAAAATATTTTTAATAAGATCTAAATTTATGTATATTAATAATATATTAAATTAAATTAATATATTTTGTTTATTTTATAAATAAAATATAAGATTTGAATATTTTTTCAAAATTACATCATAAATATGTTTGTAGAATTATTTTTTAAATACAAATTAATGATTGGTTTTTAAAAAATTGGTTTTTGAAAGCATTTGTTTTGTTTTGTTTTGTTTTGTTTTGTTTGTTTTTTTTTTTTTTTTTTTTTGTTTTGTTTTGTTTTTTTTTTTGAGACACCTTTTTATTTTTTGGAGATGTGTTAATATATTTATTACATAATGACAATGTTATGTGAAAGAACTAATAGATACATAGGTGAAGAAATAACTATGAATTACTATACAAATGAATATTTTAATTATCTTTTTATTTATTTATTTATTTGATGTTTTTCCATATTAAGTTAGAAATTATAATAGTGTATTAATGAATTACTATAATTAATAGTATTAGGTCTATTAATTGTAGATATAGTTATCTAAATAAATATGAAAAATAATAAAGGTAGTTAAAAGTTATTTAGATTAAAGTTGGCAACAAGAACTTATGTTATAGTTAATTAATATATATAGAAGATATAATTTGGTTGGATATTTTTTAGAATTTAATTTAATTTAATTTAATTTTTTTTTAATTCAATAAAAAGAAGCTGGGAGCATTTAAGAAACTTTATATTGTAATGTGGTGTTTAATTTATGAATTTTTTAAAGTATATTTGCATTTTGTTAAAAGATTGTTTTATAATTGTATCTAAGTTTATAAAGTGGATTTGTTTAGATAGAAGTTATTTCAGGTTTAAGATTAGCAAAATTTACATTAAAATTTAAGATTCAAGTTAGATTACTAAAATATATAAAGACATTAATTACTATTTTAGAATTAATTAAGATTAAAAGTTTAATCTTCAGATTATAGATTTAATATGTGGAATGGAAAATTGTATGCTTTATAGAGCAATGTAGATAAAAGAGTGTTCAATGAATATTCTTGAAACATAATATAAATTTAATATATGTGATAATATTTTGATTTGAAATATTTTCTAAAAAATTTATTATGATATATTCTTTAGAATTAATTAAATTATATATATATACAATTTAGCATTATTTACATATTTTTTATTTTTAATAATCATGGTGCAGAAATTAACAAAATATCAAATATGCAAGGTACTTATGGAGGTACATAGAAAAGAACTAAAGTCTTTATTTGAGCATTTAAGATTTTAATAAAGAATTAACATTCATAGAATAGAAATAAATATAAAAATTTATGAAAGAAAATCAAACATGTTATAAAGGTTTTTGACTACCTGATGGCTTGTAGCAATAATAGATTTGATTTTGGACTTTTATTAAGTGGATTTTTTTTATATTTAATGAATCTTATTTATTTGAAAGAAAATTGTGAAAAACCAAATTGGTATGAAGAAGCTATCTTCTAATTAAATAACAAAAAGACTTTTAAAGAATAATTTTGGAATTTGAAATGCTATTATAATATAGCAAGTGATATGTTTTCAAAGCATTACTTGAATAAATTTAAAGAAATTACATTTGCTTCTTTTGATATTATAACAAGTAATAAAGTGGAAGGTGATGATAAAATTTCTACATAATAGATTAATATATGCAAATAGAGAAGAAGTTTTTAAGTATTATGGATTAAGAAAGTATCTACTATAAAGTTTAGAAGACTTGCATTTCATAGAAGATAGAGATTTGGATGATTTTAAACTATTATTAAGTATAAAATTTAGAAATGTTGTATCAATATATATATAAAGTTTAAATATATTACTTAAATAGTTAAATATTTTACTTATATATTTAAGTATCAACATTTAACTTTAGTTTCTAATATAAATCAATGTGATTATTCTTCCAAGAGTTAATATTATTTTATTGATTTTTCAATAATAAAAAAATCAAATACCAAATAGACAATTCACTTTAGTCACAAAACCATCTTTCTTTCAACTAAGGCAATTTTAATTTATTATAATATATCAATTGGATCTAACCTCATAAGAATTAAAGTTCAATTAATTATCTTGATAATACTATTAAAAATTATTAACTCCAATTAGAAACTTTAACAAAAATACAACACTAATTGTATAACCATTAATCTCCAACTTGACAATATAGTTTCTTTTGTCTACTATCCTTTATAGACTCTTGATCAAAATTTATTTATTTATTTTTTTGGTATAACCTTGAAAACACACTCAAAACACTTGAAGACATTGAATAGAAAAAAGATATTTTCTTACTCAAATATTTAATTCTTCATGATTGGTGACATCTCTCCAATTAAAGAGCATTTTCTATTGGAATTCTATTGCCTTTATGAGATGTTTAGTTGTAACCACTAATTAAACCATAACAATCTATTTGGTGGCCCAGATTGATCTAACAACCTATTGATAAGATATCTAAGAATTAACTATCTAATTTGGAAATACAAAATTAAAAAATCAATTTTTTTTGACTTATTGGCTAAGGTATAAAATGTTTATAAAGAAAAATGAATCAAAAAATATCAAGTGTTAACTAAAAGGTCTCTTTTTTTTCTTTTTCTTTTTCTTTTTTTTTAAAAAATAATTATTGTTGGTGTTTTTGATATATATATATATATATTTTTTAAAAAAAACCTCTCTTTAAATTGATTATGAATATAAAGTAAATTTTGACATTATTATTATTATTATTATTATTTTTTTTAATAATTTTATCTGGGTTTATTCTATATAATTTCGATTCAAGTTGAATTTTATATGGTTTGATTCAAATTAGTAGTTAGTATAAAATTCCTCTTATCATGAATTTTGATTGCAACTTAAGAAGCCGAATAAAAGAAGATTTATTTATTATTATTTCTTTATTAGTGCTAATTGATTGACATCTAATAAGAGAGATTACTATTTAATATTGATTAAAAATAATCAGCAAGATTCTCAAAATTAAAGCTAAGTTTAAAAAACTTTTAATGCACCAAATTTTAGATCTGTTTATGTCTAAAGTACCAAAACTCGCTTTTTAGATCTATTAAACAATAAATTTTATTTTTCTTTATAGTGACATAAAATAATATATCAAATATTATTTTCCACCAATTTTTTATCTAATAAAGAATATATTACTTACTCCAATTGATTCTTATGAAAAGATAGGAGTATTTAGAGTATTTGTATAAAGCTAATAGACTATTATATCTAATAAAGAATACATTAGATTTATGCAAATGGATTTTGTAATGACTTTGTAATACTTCAAAAAAGTGAGGATTTAATTTTGAAATAATTGTTTTTGAGAAAAAATTTGAGGTCTACATGTTTAGCAATATTGTAAACTTTATAATATATCCATAGTTAAATTTTATAGATTTTTGTGTATACTTGTGCTAAGTATGTGTGTTAAAATTTAGCTTGGTTAGTCAATTGAATTTATAGCAATTAATATTTAAATGTGTTGGAGTAAAAATAGTTGGTAGTATGAAGGTCAATAAGAATATCAGCATTTTTGGTTAAATTGATATAAAACCTTGTAAGTTAATAGTTGACATAAAGATTAAAGTCCACAAATTTTTTGAAAGCAATAACAAGATCTCTTGCTTCCACCAAAGTAAAGAGGTTGCGTGACACCAAATCTTTTTTTTTGGATTACAAAAATACCCAATTTTGAAAAAATTTAAATAAGATTTAGGATTTTGAGTTTGAAATTCTATTACATATATAATTTCTACAAATATGGAAAAATGCTAGATTTTTTTTAAAAAAAATCAAATCAATATTTTAATACAATTAAAATATTAAATTTATATAAAAATAGTTGATTATATTATAGTAGAATTGAAAATAAAATGATAATTTAGAAAATATCATAAAAAAATCTGAAGAAATATCCATAATCTTTTAATGCAATGAAAATTTATAAATTATAAGAATAAATTTATAAAAGAGATTAAGAGAAGTAGAAGCAAAAATCTAAAAGTTAATGTTAATTTTTTTATATGTATTTATTTTTATAGAGATTATATTTTTTTATAAATTTAATTATATAATTATATATTTATTATAATTTTAGCATCTAAAAAACTATTATTTGAGAATCTAATTTTAAATACTATCTAGTTTTTTTAAAAAATACATGATAATATTAGTGTAATTATTTTAATTTTAAATTTGAAAAAGTGGTTTTAAAAATACTTAATCATATGATAAATATTTTGTTAAAATATGCAAAGAAAATATTAAGCATAAATAAAAAATTATTATTAAATTTCTAATTCATAAAAATATACAGAATTTTTATTCTAAGCTCTATATTTATTTTAAAAAATAAAAGAAGTGAAAAACTTAGAATTTAAAACATAATAAGTAAAACATGTATTACATTATCAAATGAAGTAATTGTAATAATCAATAGCTTTTAAATCAATGTACAAATTTTTTCAATCTTATTTAATATAAATATAAATATATATATGAATACATATATATATATACAGTGACAAACAAAACCGAGTACAAAATCTGAAGTGCCAACTTTCAAGAGCAATTACAGAAATTTCAATGATTGCTTTATAAATCTGAAAGTTACATGGAATAATACACACAGTCTTGTACACATGTACAAAGTTACACATCAAATTGATAACTAAACATTCTTCTACAAAGTCAAATCAACAACTATGTCTTGTACTCAGTATTGTTCAAAGAAAATCTTCAAACTTCAATATTTAGTCCAATAACCTTTTACTTCCAAAACAGCTGAAATCCTTCTTGGCATACTTTTGTATAGTTTCTCACAATCTTTTGCATCAAAACTAGGGTAAATACTACAAACATTCTCCCACAATTCTTGAACACCTCTTGGCCTTGGAGTGACTTGGCTTAAACGCTGTTTGAGAAGGGCCCAAAAATGTTCCATTGGATTCAAATCTGGAAAATGAGTTGGCCATCAAAGGAGCTGAAATGGCTATGAAGAGAGCCAAAACTGAACACTTTTTGCCATATGTTTGGGATCATTATCATATTGAAAAACCACCTTAGTAGGATCTAAGTTGTAATTCTGTGTGGTACTTTGCAAGTAGGTTTCTAAAATTTTTTTGTACAAGTGTTGCTCCATTCTACCTTCAATTTGATACCAAGCACCCGGCCCAAAAGCAGTCATACAACCCCAAATCATAATTGAACCACCACCATGTTTGACAGTTTGACTAACATGTTTAGGTCCACGTCGTTCTCCTTCTCTCAACCAACACCAAGACCTACCATTTGAATTGATTAGGTTAATCTTTGTCTCATCACTGAAAATAACCCATCTCCAATCATCAACGGTCCAATTTTTGTATTTATGAGCAAAACTCAACCTTGCAAGAACATGTCTTTTGGCAAGTAGAGGCTTCTTTTGTTGCACACAAGCACCCAAACCAGCTTCTCTCAAACCACGCCTCAAGGTGATGTCTGAGAAGTGTTTACCTGTTTTTTCTCGAAGTTGTTTTGCAGCTGCACTTGTCGTTTTGAGACAACCAACAGTGACAAGGTGCACATCAAGTCGCTTCTCTTGCTCTCCTAAAACCTTTGGACATCCTCTTCTTTGCTTTTCTATTTCACCACTAATCTCCCTCCTTAGATGAGCTACTCAAGACTGACTCATTCTAAGTGAGTCTGCAACTTTTCTTGTAGAAACACCACTCCTAAGCTGCATCAATGCTTGGTGCTTCAATGATTCACACAACCGAGGCATAGAGATACAATTGACAAATCAACTTTCACTATAGATAGTACACAACAAGAGCAACACAACAAACAAAAAATGCCCTCAAATCTTGCAACAAGGAGTGTACATTGAAATTTCGAAATTCAGCAAGAAGAAGCAACCAAAACTGAGTACGCACGTCTGTGTGCTTCTACAACACTTTTCTCATAAACCCTACCTCAAATGATAATGAGATTTTTCATCCATGTAGAAGATTGGATGAATACACACAATAAAAAAGTAATTCTATCAATTGACTTATGTGTCAGTTGGAAGGATCAATGAACTATGAGTGTTCAGATTTTGTACTCAGTTTTGTTTGTCACTATAAATATAAATATATATATAAATATAAATATAAATATATATATAAATATAAATATAAATATATATATAAATATAAATATAAATATATATATAAATATAAATATAAATATATATATAAATATAAATATATATATATATAAATATAAATATATATATATATAAATATAAATATATATATATATAAATATAAATATAAATATATATAAATATAAATATATATAAATATAAATATATATATATATATATAAATATAAATATAAATATATAAATATAAATATATATATATATATATAGCATTAATAGATTTAAAGATATGGATAAGCATAAAAAATCATAAAATAAACAAATAAATAAATAAACAACTAATAACTATTAGATACTTCTTTCAATCTTTGTTTCGAAGCTAAAATTATAATTAAGTTTTGTATAGATTGTGTGATAAAGAAAATAGAATATTAATACATCATAAGATTTGATATAGTTAGATGATCTATTATTGTTAATAGCATTCTATAATAATCCTTTTTATTTTTAGCTTATCCATATATATAAGTTTTTAAATATCTAATAAGAAAGTTTATGATAAGATCCAAAACATCTTTATAAAAAGATCCCAACAAGAATTAAGAGAATATGTTATAAAATAAATAATAAGAAAACCTTAAGAATTATTAATTGAAAAGAAATACTGTCAAAATTTATTATAATACTAAAACTTAAACAATTTGTATTTCAAATTTTATTAATTATAATTAAATCTTATATCTAATTAAATTAAAAGTAGATTTTTAATAAAAATAACATTAAAAATATAAAATTTAAGAATTTACAACCACACCATATCAAGGATATAGATTATATACTTTGAATGATTGAATTTAACTAAAGGAATTTAAATAGAAAATCAAGATCTATACTTAGAATCTTGGTTTCTGTTTATTAAGTTATTTAATCAACAATTATTATCTTGAAAATCTTTAAACTTAAGTAATAAATATGCTTTATAACTAAAATATTTAACAAAAAACTAATGTGAGTTTTTTTGTTTGGATTTTCAAATGTTTAGGATTTAAAATAAAAGTTGCCAATATATCATTACAATACGTGTCTTTAAAATTGTATGATAGTCTTAGTTTTATAAGTAATTTTAAAAAGAATACATGTATATATATGTATGTATATATATATATATATATACATATATATATATATATATACACACACATAGAAGTCCAGAGCAAAACTTATGATGTATGCTACCAAATCTAATTTTAAAATATGAGAGGTACATAAGAACTTAGCAACTC
Organism: Physcomitrium patens; assembly: GCF_059467195.1. Taxonomy (NCBI): domain Eukaryota; kingdom Viridiplantae; phylum Streptophyta; class Bryopsida; order Funariales; family Funariaceae; genus Physcomitrium; species Physcomitrium patens. The sequence continues at coordinate 5,978,323 of NC_143425.1, read as the reverse complement.
AGTAACAAATTAATAAAAAAAAAAGAAGCTGAATTCTAATAAAGTCTCAAGTAGAATGGAAGTGTCGATTTGAGCTAAAAATAAAATAAAATAAACTTATTTATCTAATTTTTCTTTAGAGACTATCAGATAACATATTGAATTAATAAAGTAACAATAATATTTAGTTTTATTTTTGGCTAATTATTTTTTTCTCAAATAAATTAAAATAATAATAATAATAATAATAATAACAATAATTTAATGAAACAGAAATTTATTCCAGCATAGAATAACAACTCAGAAAATATGAAATAGCAACCATATTAGTGGCCCAATATTACCATACATCTCTCTCCCTGTATGTATATATATATATATATATATATATAGGTGTGTGTGTGTGTATATTATTAAAATTGGATAATTTGTTCAGACAAGAACGACACAAACAAACGAACATATACGAGAGAGAATGGATAAACTCTGTTGGTTTGGATGGAGAAATTCCCCCAACATCGAAGAGAACGAAAAAGAAAAAGGAAATAAAGAAGGAAGTAAGTATGTCCGGGTGCTTCGGGAGCTTCGTCTCGTGTGAGGGAGAATGGGGAACGTAGAATTGGGGTGGAGGGGGGGGCAGGGGGGGCTTGCCCTGCCGTGGCTTGCCATGACGTGCCTTGACTTGCCGTGCCTTGCCGCGACTTGCCTGCCGTCTATGCAAAGCAGGACCCTGCTCTTTTGCAGTGGCAGCTACCATTTGCAGAGGCGCTGGGCTCTCTGGGCTTGCTCTTCCTCCTCCAAGTCTCCCCCCCCCTTTCTCTCTCTCCCTCACTATCTCTCTCTCGCACTCCCCTCACTATCTCTCTCTCGCACTCCCCTCACTATCTCTGTCTCGCACTCCCGTTGCCACCCTCGCTGCGACGCCCATTTCAGCCCTGTGACCGGAATGTGGGTCAACGGAGCGCTTGCTACACTCGATTGGAAGGCACCACTTCGAAATGCAGCAGGAGGAGGATGAATCTTTAGGTTATGGAGTGTGTGAGGGTTTTTGTTATCGTGGGATCGTGGTGGGATTTCAATCGGGGTTCGTCCGGGTGCGTGTGAGCAAGTGTGATTTCGGTGCTGTAGGGTCGAATTCGACACTTTGTGTTGGCGGAGTATGGGCATCTACGTACGCATTGCTTGCTTTCACGAAAGCATGTATATTTTTGCTATCGTTTTTATTACTGGAGGCTGAACTCTATGTGCATAGATTTGATGATGCAATTAGAGCTGTTGCGGATTTTCAGGAATTACACTCGCAGTGTTCCTTCAGGTAAATGTGATTTAATTCTCCAATTTATAACCAATAGCTCACCGCTTCACAGAATGTGATCACATGTCTGTATATGTGCCCTAAACTTACAATTTTTTCGATTTTCTATTTCGTCTCGGAGTTCGGAACGTCACTGTAGCAGGTAGAAATTAGAAAAATTACACAACGTTAATGTGTTTGAAACCCTTGAGCTCTTCCTTTCTGAAGCAAAGTAGCATTTTCTTCACAGGTGATTGCACGCTATCTCAAGTGTAACAAGGGTAGGCGGGTCATTGATTTTCTCTAGTTAAGAAGGTGATGTCCTTCGATAATTCGACTCTTCATCTAAATGATGCGTATAAATCTAAAATCGTCTTATTGGGAAAATAATTGGAACTCGCCGCGAAGTCAATTTCCTGATGGCTGAGGTCTTTCGTAGAGGTAAGTTCTGCCAATAAGGCTATTGCTGTGGAATATCATACTGTTTTGTGGAAAGTTTCAACTGCATAACTTAGTTGCAGTCCAAGAGTGTTCGTGGTTGACTTTCTCGTCATCTTACTATCACAAAATTAATTAACTGGAGCTCTATTAATTTTGTAATGAGTTTACTATCCTGTTTGTACTATTGATTTCTGTAGTTTTGCATTTTGATCATTTCTTGTCCCCAGATCTCTCCACCATGGATACACAACAGGCAGTCGATGCTCTTACAGATCACATGGCCATCTATCATCGATCTGCTGAACGACTGAAAGCAGGAAGGTCCACTGGTGGTGACCTTAAAAATAATCCCAAGCCAGGGGCCAAAGGTGGCAACGTTGTCAAGCAGAGAGTAATAGAATGGCTCTCTGAACTGAGTACTTCCCAACGGCAAGCTGTCCTCACCGTCTTTGATAGATCATGGGTCTTACTCTTGTTGCAAATGCAACAGAAGTTGAATGAGAATGGACCTGGAAACTTCATCATTCTTCCGGATATCCCAGCTTCAAGTTTGTCAGTACGATCGAACACGGAAGTATTATCTCACTCTTCAAAGCACCAAAGAGGAAAAAATAAGAAAGGGAGGGCTAGCTCCAACACCAGACGTGGTCGAACATCCAAGGTCTCAAGAACGAATAATGATGACCACCTTGAGGGCAATCGGAAGTTTGAAGGTCACACAGGTTCTACAGGAGTAGCAAAATTTGCTGCTGAAAAAGTATTTCCTTTAGATAGTGTAACCTTGCCAGGTCTTTGCTATCGAAAAGCTAATGGTCTTTTAGCCAGATTGAAAAGTCAGCAGTTAGCTGAGGAGAAGCTTCGTAAAGCTGTGCAAATTTTTAGTTCCCAAGACGGGCACAAATCTCTCATCAGCTGTGGATCTGAACCTGTTTTTGATGCACTATCGCTATCAAGTGAATTGGCTGAGAATTTGGATGTATTTCTGGAAGTCATGGGGGAAATATCCTATGGAGAATTTCTTGAACATCCCTTGGGGCTGACGGCATCCCCATGGGAAGAGACACCGTGGTTACAGGTACCTTTCAACTTGTTCTTCATTGTACTGTGGCGAATTTGGACGAAACGCATCTAATATATGACAACATATATCCAGGAAGGTCTCATACCATCCATTCTGCGAAATGATCCAGATTAACATCCAACAAAAGTTTAGCAAAACACTAGTCCAATTGAAGCAGAGCCTAGAACATAAGAGGCCCGAACAATTGAAACTTGGTTAACAATATCGCATAACATCTAATATATTATGAGTTAAATTGAGTAAAAATAATGAAATTTTAGGGATTCAGATGCAGGTCCTGTACATGCTACTTGCATCTTCTACTCTCCTGCATGATATTGCACTGCGACTGTACAAGTCTTAGTATCCTGTGCTCACATGAGGGAATGTTGTCAGGTCCAGGGTTACTACAGTGTTGCGGCCTTTATAGCAAACAAGTTGGAGATATGTATCTGGTCATCTTATTCTTTGTCCATGGGCAGTAAGCGATCCTTCAAAAATCAGTGGATCATCAAGACGAGCGAATCATTAAGGTCAAAATGGACTTCTGGAAGATCTGTTGATGTTCTTGAATCAGCAGCTGCTGCTCAGAGTTTACATGAGAGGAAACGAGGCTGCATTGACTGGTGGAACAGGGTGGACTGTGATTTGAAAGAGAAAACTGTTCGTTCCGCCCTAATAGCTGCAACTAAATTTGAAGTGAGTTCATGTTGCCAGAAAGGTTTTATGTTACGTTGTATACGTAAAATTTGACGGATTTGTTAGAAGCCGACTTTACTGCTGTCGGTATAGCACATATTGCTGAAATCTCTCACATGTGGGACACATATTTACATCCATATCACTGTACTTCTGCCTAGAAGAGAATGAACTGGTAGAAACAATCCTCAAAAAATACCTATCTTCCTAATTTATCCTTTCAATACGCTGTGCAGGTCATTAGTGCCGTTTCATCGGCAAGAAGTGCAATCCGGAGTATCAAACCGGCACATAGATCTCACGAACTGTTGGAGGCTACGAAATACAGAGGAAAGAATACACGTTGGACCAGTCTCTCGGATACTGAAGTGGAACATCATAAATTGGATTTAAAAAACAGTTGGAGCACTTCAACACTGTCTCCTTTGCTGTTGGGCTTGGCAGCACTAAAGGAGGCTGCGGAATCGGGCATATTATCAGGTGAATCACTCACGATAGCACCACGCAGTAATAATTTGTTCTTTAGCAATTTGGAATCTGTACACACCCTTCCTGATCGAATTGTGAGGAGGTCGAGAAATGTATTAGCACGAGTGATGAACGAAGCTGTGGAGTACGAGCTTCTTCAAGGAGAAGTAGGAACCAATTCACTGGGTGCTGGAACTGCCATAATTGGGGAGTCTAAAGGGGTCAAAGATAAAAAGAAGAGACGAAAAAGAAGTTCAGTGCAGAAGACTGGGCCAGAGAGAAAGGATTTGGCTGATTTGGATTGTAAGACTTCTGAGGTATTTAATTTCCTTCAATGTTTACTCCCTTGCTTATGATCACCTTAATCTTTTAGTTTGAGTAGAGGCGTGAAATCAATGGCATCGAAGAATATTTCCTTGGTTTGCTCAGTTGGAGTATTTTTGACTGGTTGATTTGCGTGTGACGATTATGCATAGTGAAGAACCGCAAAACATGTTGAACTGAGCTGGGCTGTAGAACTTGATCCCAATACTGGTTGTTTTGGGAGATTTTTTATCCTAGTTCGTCGACTAGTGCTGCTGACACCTTGAAGTTTTGAAGTTGCCTTAACGCGTAAAGCAATTAATGATGTCTGATCCAAGGTCGTTTAATCTATTGACCCTGTTCGATAATTTTGAGATATTTGAATAGCAGTACTGATAGTGGCTTTTCTTTTGAATATGGATAGGATTGTTCATCAGCTGCAAGGAATGAGGACAAAAAAGGTGCAGACCCACAATTTCTAAGCGCCAAAATTCCAAATGGTGCTGTAGGTTGCTCCGACTTTTGTGTGGGTACTATTCAGAACTCGAACCCTCAAACTCGGAAACCAATGAATCAGAAGCATGGGAAAGTTGCTCACACAGGCCCTGGTGTGAGTACTTCTGATCTGCATGAGCATAAGGGGCAGTTTGAGAGGTTTGGGACGAACATTAGCAGAGATGATGAAACTTGTGGCTCAGAACCTGTTGCCAGCCCTTGCTACACTTTTGTTGTGGATATTAAAAGTACTACTACACCTGTCTGCGATGCTGGTCAGGCACCCTTCATGGCCCACGGTAACCTTTGCAATAGTAAATTAGAACTTTGCGCGGGCTGTGGAGATCGGGCTGTTCTTGATGCTGCGAATCAGCGTCACGGAGAAGTGGCGAATATGGTTTCGAACACTTCTGACTTGATTAATGCTGCACAGGGACTGGAAATTCATGATAGGAATGGTTATTTGAGACAGTCCGACGAAGTGAACACTCGCGTATTGTTCCCGGTTGGGGAAGAGCCTAGTGTCGGTCAAGCTGGATCTGAGGTTCTTGAAGCTTTGAATGTAGAACAGGATCTTCAGAAGCAGTTTGACATGCCAGAATCTATATATGATCATGACTTTAATTTACAAAGAAGAGAATCCAGATCATTACAACTGCGCTTTGGAACGATAGAAGTAGTGACCTCTGATGTTCAGGTTCCAGTAAAGTCTTCTATATCATCTAAAGCCTTAGGTCAGCATTCAATTATTCCAGAAACCCCAGGAAATGGTCGCAAATGTAGAGGATTAGATGAATTAAGGATTGCAGAGGAGAGCTGGGACACCGCACATAACGTCGAAGCAACACCTGAACCAGTGTATGATTCTAATTTAAGACGGTCTGGACACAGGTCACAAAGCTTGCCCTCAGGGATCTCAGCATCAGGTATGCATCATGCTTTTTTCCCTTGTTAGTAACTTTCAGGCCCTAATTTCATCTTCCGCTTTTATACTAGTTTCAGAAAGATGTCTTTTATGCAATTATGTACTGTACATCTGACGTGTTGTTTCATTATCTTCTTAATGGAGAAGGATGATCTTATTTTATTATATCTTCTTACTTATTGTAAGCTCTTGTAATGCGCAGGAAAGCTGTTCGCATCACAGCCTGCACCAACGTTTTTCCCGGAGGAACCTGTTCTGGTTCGTAAGGGTGGGTCACTGCGATCTCAACATAATACTCCTGCTTTTGCTATGTTTTATTCTCATGAATGGCCTGGTTACTCACAAGTACGGGTCCCAGGCAGCACTGTGCGTCCGACAGCCACAGAAAGACTCCACCTGGATGTTGTTCATGACTGGCCTAAATGTCTTGGTGCCTCTTCAGTTTCCATCTCCAACACTGTCCCTGCTCCAGGAAATCTTGATTGGTCTCCATTGGTGCACAATGGGTACAGCCTTACCCCAATGGTTGGGTACGCTGATTCAAATGAACCTAAGGTTGTCACGCTCTCTCCATTTTCATCCTCTCCATATGCATCAAGGACCCCACCCAATGGGCATACAAGATTAGGGGAAGATTCCGAGGTTGAAGAGCGCCTGTATGATACGGACCTTGAAATCTTTGATGCAGGCGATTTTGGAGACCTTGATGGGTATTTAGTTTCTGAAGAAGAAGGAGAACGACAAATAGAGGACAATGCGCATGTGAAAGCAGAAGACTACAATCAGGTCTTTGGTGGTGGGGTTATGTACTGGAACTCAGCTGATTATACCGGAATGGGTTATTCTCGACCTGGTTCTATGAGTTCCGATGATAGTTCATGGGCTCGTAGGGAGGCAGATCTTGGTGCTGTACTTGATGATATAGTCGGTATTCCATACGGAGTTCCATACGGAAGCAAAGGGTCAACAAGTTCCAATCTTTCCAGTACTTCTCCTTCGCAACCATCTACTTCCCTTCCAGTACCTTTTGACCAGATAGGAGGTAGCCAAGTTGGCCCGCGTGTTTGTTTGACCAGACCTACAGGAAGTGACTTTTCAGTGAGCTATAGGGCTTTTTCTGATGATTCGCAAACAGCGGGGACAAATGTGGGCAACTCAGCTGGAGTAGTTGATGGCATAATGAGTGATGGATTTATGCCAAGGTTACGTCCTATAGTGGTGATGAGAGATCCTGGCCTATCCAGGTCCATGGGGAAGAATGAAGCAGTTCGTCTACGAGAATTACGCAGTCCTCATATCGTGTCAAGAGGGGCACCGGATTTTCCTGGAGATCGACGTCGGCGACCTTCCCCCCCTGTAACTCGCCATGCTCCACCTCCGCCTCCTCCTTCGCCGGTGGCTGGCCTCAAGCGTAGGAAGGGATGGATGTCTGCCAGGTCAGGGAGCTCAAGTCCCCGCCATTGGGGCCTTACAAGTTGGTGGAATAAGGATGATGTGGACAATTTTGAGGTTCAAGCAGCAGGTAGAGATAATGCTCTTGAAAATGGAAGAAGAATGGCGATTTTGGCAAGCACCCCGCCTATACGTCCCATGTCAAGAGTTTTGCCACTAGAACATTCGGTAGCCATTCACTCATCAGCCTTGGACCAAGAGCACATGGTATAAATCTTTCACTTTCTTCTACATGTTTCATGTTATGTCACAAGTCTGCCTATGTGATTATCCTTGATAATATATTCTCGTCATTTCTTGTTTAAAAGAAGAACCTACAAGGACCGGGCTCATGCTTAACTGCTGCCGTTTAGTTTCTTTATGACAAATCTACTACTTGCAAACCATAGATTCCTTTGTCAGTGCACATTTTTTATTTGGAGCTAATCATCATATGTCATGTTTCTAATGGTTGCGCAGGCTGATGAGGCTTTGGTAATGCAAAGCACTGTCTTGTTTAACAAGAATCCTTCTCTCCAGCTTGTTATTACGCTTTTTCACAAATCTCTTCACAAGGAGATTGAAACATTCTGCTTGCAGGTATGGTAACCATTATAGAATTGATTGGTTTCTTTTTGAGCTTGTTGCCGTTCTAGATAATAGGGGGCCTATCATGCTAGCTTTGACTTTAAATCTAGTTAAGAGTATTTTATAGCGGCTCTTTAAACTCGTTATCTAAGGGTTACCCTTTGGCGTTCCGAAAAGCGGAGAGCTTGTGTATACTTAATTCTGCATTGTCCATACTGATAATCTGGTCTGCAATGTCTATCATGTTGTAATCATAATCTAATAGAGCTTTGTTGTCAACTGAAGGTTGCTGCAGAGAAAAGACTACGGATGCCTTTTATCAATACGGCGGTTAAGAAGGTAACACACTCTTTGCAAGTCTTATGGCCAAGATCGCGGGCAAAGATTTTTGGTTCAAATGCTACCGGCTTAGCGCTTCCAACTAGCGACGTTGATATTGTTGTTAGCTTGCCTCCAGTGAGAAAGGTACGTTTGGCAAGTACAATTTTAAACATTGAAAAATTCAATTTAATGCTTGTGTTGATATGAATGTGCACTTCAATCTGCTCTGCAGGTTTTTTAATTCTTGAGGAGGATCAGATGGTGATAATTCAAATGATGTTGATATAGTCCTGTCTTATTTATTTGATTATGAGCATTACAGGCGCGGAATCCAATTAAACAAGCTGGAATATTGGAAGGGCGCATTGATGGGGTTAAGGAGACTTGCTTGCTGGTTAGGGTGCCTTTAGCATCGTCCCTTATGTAGCTCTTAACTTTGATGGAGTTCATCCTTATCTTATCAGAGTTTTTGATAAAATTGAGTGTTTATTTCTAATGTTAGTGAAAAAAATGTCATTGCTTATGTTGGTAGTTGTTGAACTGTAGCATGCAGCACGTAACCTCGAAGATCAGGATTGGGTGAAGTCCCTGCAAGTCTTTGAGCGCACGATGGTACTTAACAATTGCAACTTGTTTCAGCATACGCTTGTTGACTCATTTGCTAGATTCTTGTTTTGCTGCTTGTATTATTGCATCTATACTGCAGACTGCGGAACCTTCATGTCGAATTTCATTGCAGGTTTGGTTGTTTGTGTCCTCATATTGGTTGGAAAATCTGGCAGGTGCCAATCATAAGATTGGAGGCTCACATCTTACCCCATCAGTGTGAACTGGGTGACATTTCTTTGAGCGTTAAAGAGACATGCCCTATGGGCTCGAGCAATGATGCACAAGATGGATCACCAACTAGTCAAGACTCAGGTGATTCCGGCGAGAAGGAGGGTCCATGGGGATCTAATAAAGATCGTCAGATAGTCCGCCTCGATATCAGCTTTGAATCTCTAGCCAATACAGGTCTTCGCACGTCCGAATTGGTGAGTGCGCTTTATACAGCTTGTTATTGTGGTCAATGTTGAATGATATGTCGTACGTAGTAGAATGTTACCTGTGTATATAGTTAAGGCTGACATCTCTTCTGATGTATTTGTTTAGCAATTGACTGCTTTAGTTCAAGAGACAGGATTTTGGGTTTAATAACTATGTACTTTGTATGATATCTTATGTGGAGAGCGCTGTGGCCAGGTTCGGGAGCTTGTGGGACAATTTCCTCCTTTGACACCCTTGGCTCTAGTATCGAAGCAGTTTCTTGCAGACCGAAGCCTAGACCATGCCTACAAAGGTGGTCTAAGTTCTTACTGCCAGGTTAGCTGCCACGCGAAACCGGAATTAGAGCTCCCTGAGGCTATGCGGTTTGTTTTGTGATAGAAGCCTTGCTTAGTCTCAAATCAGGAGTGACTAGAACTCCAAAATGCATGTGTGCTTGGGAACACAGGCTAAATTGTTGTATATACACAACAACTTGGCACACAAGGCTGAAGAGAAAACAACCGTAGTCCTCCCTCACACTCACCTTGCATAGTGGTAACCGTGGTTTGATCTTTTTCAGTGCCTTTCAAGGGGTTTCTTACATGAATTTTAATATTCGTTGGTGTCTTTGCTGTTAGGATACGATTTTATGTGATAGCTTTGAGCTCTTCTAGTCATGCCAGCATATGGTATTTGCACCCTGAATAAGCAATAAACACCAGTCTTACTACTAACTATTATGGGGATCTCAAAATTGGCGCTGCTTGTTCCACACTATACGCTTGAGCAAAAATCTCATAATGATTAAAGGTGAGGCAGTCCAGAGGGAGAAGACTCGTTATGAATATGGAACCTAGGAAGGTTGTCTAATTATAGTATCTGGTAAGATCGTGTATGTGATGGTCATGTTTCTTTTGTTTTATTTATATGAATATTTCATTCACTCACATTTGGATTCTGCAAAACGTTTTCAGGTGCTATTGATCACGCGATTCCTTCAGCATCAGCAACATCTTGGACGGCCTTCTTCAAGCCAGGTTGTCTTCTTTTCATTTGACGACAGGTTCTGTTATATGCTTGCAGCTATTATGTGTAAGATGTTTTTTTTTCCTAGTCAGTTCAGCACTCTCTCCGAAGAATTTTTCATTTTGATTACTGTATGATATCAAGATAAGGTTACTTTGTTAGTAACAGTTTGTTAACTGACTGTTGCTTGATGGCATTTTTAACAGAATCTTGGAAGCTTATTTATGGACTTTCTGCATTTTTTTGGGTATGTTTTTTGTCATATATAGGCGGATAGTGTTCTACTTTTATGACAGGAATTCAAAATCTTGTGGTGTAGAAAATACAACCAGGTGGAAGTACGAAACATTGGTTATTCTTGTGTGGATTGCAGCAATGGACAGCCTAGAATGCATTTTAACATACGATGTTTGCTTGCAATTTCTTGTTTGAAGTTATGTGTTTGATCCTCGAAGCATGTGCGTCCGTATTCGGGGTGGAGGAAAGTATGTAAGCAGAGATCGTGGCCCTAGGTATGTGTTTTATTCTCGTGTAATCGTATGTATTCACTTCATGTATCAAGTGGTTGTTAATAAATATCCTTGCATCTGAGCCAGGTTGTAAGCAATTGTAATGTGTATTATTTGTCTATTGTCAGAATATAATACTTGTATGACGGGAGCGCAGTCAGCGGTGGCAAGAGGTTTTGTCTATTTATTCTTGATGTTAGTCACTGTGTTGCAGTATTGATCCTTTGTACATTGAAGATCCATTTGATTATGAGAACAACGTTGGCAGCACCTGTTTCCGCATTCAACAAATTGTGAAGGTACAGCGAAATATTTGCTCTGATAATTCACATGTTTCGGACTCAATTTTATGCTGTGTGAGGGCAGTTTCCAATGTCTTGGAATACTATCTGGCAATAATTTTGTTCAGTAACCTACTTTTTAGTTCATCGTAAAACCTTGAGGTTATACGACGTACTTGCTTAAAGTGATGTTTACCTCCACATGCAGCATCAATTTCTATAATTGGTAATTGCCAATGTAAGAAATTGCACAGTAATTGACTGTTTTATGTAATGTGGTAAAAGGCCTCGCCGTTGTTATGATTGACTTGCAGATGCGCTCTTTTATCTTTATTCTTGAATTGAAATTCCACAATTGGGAGCTGGTAATTCTCAGGAGTCCAGATTAAATTTTTTCGTTGCATTCTGTTTGGATCAGGCTTTCGCAGACGCCGACTCCATTTTGGAGAAAGAACTATTTGAGGCGTCCGCTACAGATGGGAGCGAAGGGGAAGACAGGTTTTATTTACTACGAAAAATCATGCCCAGTTTCGTGGGCAAGTGATAAAATGCCTGAGCAAAGCCTGTTCATACTATTTTGTTCTGCTGCAGAAAATCAACCAGCAGGTAAATAATGTATTCACTTTCTATTTCCAATTATGTTGGTATTTACCTTGTTATACTTTACTAGATTATGTGAAATATGATTCCTGATCCCAGTGGTAGCGTAATTAATTTTGCATCTGTACGAATAACCTGCAACTTGTCAAGGTCTATCAACCTTCCTACCCAATAAAGTTATGTCGTGAACACCAGTCGGGTGTACTGATTGAGTATGCTTCTTGACACTTGTCATTCATATTTTTCAACAGGTGCCATCGCTACACATCAGCATGCCACACACAGAACATCTGGTTCTAAGAACATGTGCCAGGTCCATCATAGATGTCTCAAATCCTATGCTGGTATGAAACTAAAGCTCCATGATTTCTGCACTTGCAGACTGAAACACACCCGTCGATTGTCCTGATGCCGTATGGCTTACAAGCCTTCACCTTGTTTATTATCGACATTAGTTTATATTTGTATGTGCTCTATGGATCGTTGTAATCATGTATGGCTCATAGACTACAGCTGCCCATGCTTGTGTTTCAGCCGTTGTCACTCTAGAGTACTAAGATTTTTGTTGTGTTTTAGTCCATATTGCATGTAGCTTAGCCTTATACCCCTTCCTGCACTATTCTGTGGATTTCATATCCTTAAGAAGAAGAGGTTGCCATTGAGTAGTCATTTTCATACAAGCGAATCACCTCATATTCTGTGTGTTGGAGTATGGGATGAATTTCTGCTTTTGTACTGTGCAATTGTTTAAGACTGATTGTATTTTGGCTTTGCAGGTTTAAATGTTTGCTAGTACACATCATTGAGGCGAGATGTTAGCAGAATTACTCTTCTATTCGTATGCATGACCGTTCGCTAAATGCCAGATGACCAGCTACAGGCATGATTGCATTCTTCGCTCCCTTCCATTGACCTAACTCTCAGCAATTAGAATGCGTGGGCTTATGTTCCTTATCTGTGTCTGCTACCTATAACGAGATTGGTATTGTATGCATTTTTGGTGTCTGAAATCAGCATTTGTCTTGGCTGGAGGATATTTTGCTGTGTTTTTTTTGAATAGTTATTGAAGTTTACATCTTCATTTTTATCTTTATATTATTTTTTTGTCTGCAGTCTTGGAAATAGTCAGCAAGCTGAAGGATAAGGCGTTCACCTGTTATACGTCATTGAATGAATTTTTCGCGCAGTAGCTGTTAACACATCAACCTTTGTTTGGTTACTTAGGGTGTTTTACATGAGTAATAGCTCACTCAATAGACTTTCAGAGATTCTGAATTAACGGTTAATACTAAGCTCAGAAACTTCAGCTAAGTTTATGTTATTCGGAAATGTAGGAGCATGGTATCTAGAAAATATCTGAGCTCAAACATGTGGGATGCGTATGACATTTCCCTCAGCACCACTTACTAACTATTAAATATCTGAGAAAATAGCTTGCAGGTTACAGTTACTACTCTTGTGGAACTCCGATTGACTCATCAATCAAGGAAATAGATGTGCTATTCATAGCGATTCTTAGATTTTGTAGCTCGTATGACTAGCTATGCTTGATACAGAACAATAAGGACATTAATCTGTAAATTATTCACCATTCAAAAGTCAGGAATGACTAATTAAAATCTTTTGTCGTGTAAGTTGTACATTTTATTTTCCACCTAACAAGTTAATATCATGTTTCTTGTTCTTATTTTACATGAGATGCAACAAGGATGCAGAATTCTCGTAAAGTTGTAACCTCAAATTCTCTACCACGGGTACCCAGCACACTTAACTGGAAAAAGCTGACTCAAATCTGAAGCTGGACCTTAAGCGCAAGGCAGCCACTCAAGAGGCAACTAATATGAGGGGAACTGAAAAATGGACAAGAAATAGTGGTAAACTTTTAAGATCAATCCTTTTGAGGAAGTCTAACTGATGAAAACCTGGTCTACCGCTTCAGTCCTTGTTGCTGCACAAGGTTCAAATGGTGACCCACAGAGCTCATGCAACGTGAAATTCATTTCAGTTAGAGTATTTCGCTGGTTCGACTCTTGAGAGGTCAAGAGAAAGGGATTCTTCGAGAAGACATGAGCTAGCAGTTAGAAATCGTGCACTGACTTGCCTCAGTTTTTTAGGTTTCTCTCCACTTTTAGGGAGCTCATTTAGACGCAGGAGGATTCGCTTGTTCTAAATGTTAATTGATTTGCTTTGGTTGGTGCGTTGGTGGTGCCTTCCTTTTCCACTGTTGCATATATCCTCGTTTTCACTGTCCTGACTTGTATCCTGCACGCTACTGTGGCATCCATCACTCTAAACTCTTCAATCAGTGGCTTGATTCAGATGGGAATTCATCGAGGCCACAGTTCTGATGTAGATCAGTGAAGTCTACATTCAGACGATCCTCTTGACATGCATTTTGAACCTGCCAACCCTACTTTCCGACCCAATTTGTTATGACAAACCAGTGTATTAGCAGGGACACGAGGGGGACATGTCTACAGGTCCAACAAACGTAGTTGCGTTTGTTGCAACACAAACTGGTCGATGTTGTGAGTCTAATCCACAAGCAGCAAGTCCATCACTTGTCTGTGAGTTGAAGAAGACAACTGGAAATGAGATAGAGCAGAGATTGAGAGAGACGAGTGGGTTGTCATCTGCACCAAAGGCACAAGATGCAACGTATCTTGGTGACAAGATGCTAACAAGCTCAGTTACATTTGACTGTGCATGATATTCTCCATAGAAACAGTCTGTGGAGAAAATATTTAACTTCAGTTGATTTGGAAGAATATCATGCCTCACTAAATGTTGATTTGGAAGAAAATTGCATTAATCCATGAAAACCCACCTAACATTAGCAATTTTCTTTCAGAGTAGAAAGAAATCCATTTACCCATGTAATACATCCAAAAAGATTGTAAGAGCTGTAGTTTTTGTAGTAAATTCATTTGTTATTTGTATTATTTATTTGAAATTTGTTGCACAAAATAACTTGAGTAACTTATAAACAAATAAAATATATTTGAATACATGGTGTGATGTAGTTTTACATAATTGATTTTTTAATATCATGTATTGAATGTGTATTGCTTGATGTAACCATATTTAGCTGCTATGTAATTTTGTAAGAACAAATCTAACTTCAACAATTGCAAGTTTGTACAAAGGCAATCTCTTGTTAAATATCCAATAAAGTGTACTATTATAAAAGCAGTAGAAGATACATCTAAAAATCCTACATGATGTTCTTCTTTTGCTGTGTATTATTGCGATGTTAATTTATTTAGCTGCAATGTAACTACTTAATTTAAAATTACGATTACAAAAAGAAATTGTGTGTATTACAAAATGTACACTTTTTAAATGCACGTATTCCAAGGTTTCTTACAAGTGATGAAACATATGTTGACATAATCATAGAAAATGGACATACACACAACATGTTTTGTTGGATTAATTATATATAGAGAAGAGATATTTACAGTAAAAAAACATGAGAATAGCTTTAATTTTTTGTCTAAAAAAGAAACAGAAGTAATAAACTTCTATAAAAAATCAATGCTAAAAAGATTTTGTAAAAAAACCTATTTATTAAATAAGATTAAAACAAATAATAAAATTAATTCAATTCTTTGAAAAAAAACAAACAAACAAAATCCATTAATGTTTATGCACATAATGTGAAACACCAAAATAAAAATGATAAAAAAAGTCTCAAGAACTAATTTGTAACTTAATTTTTAAGAATCGTACAAAAGGTTTTTTTTTTTTTTTTTTTTTTTTTTTTCCTGAGGATTAATAGAGACGTATATCAATCTTATTGCGAAAAAACATATATAAATAAATCACGCAACTTCTTTCCCTTCTGTAAAGAAACATATTCTCTGATAAATGAACACGTAAAGACTTAAATATAACTGGACGATTCTTTGAAATCCACTCTCCATGTCATCCTTCCCATTACAATTAAATTGCCCTCACTCAAGAAGTGCAAAGTTCTGGAGAGTGGCTTGTATTCATTCCAGAAGTTGCCCTTCCACGAGAATGGCTTGTTTCAAATCACAAGCCTTGTTCAACGTGATATATTTGGAAGCAATTCTGACAAGAGCCTCCCACCGCAGAAGTTTCTGTACTTAAGACAAACTCTCTGCTGATTTAGGCTCTAACAAGGAAACTGTTGCCACTAAGTCAACAGCAAAATCTAGGCATTCCTGGAGTAAAGCAAATACTGGGCCTTATTATCCGAGGCCAATATCCATACTGTGAACAGCATTATTCACTTCTCTCGAGTTCACTTGCATGGTTTCCTAACCAGGCTAAAGTGGGCTCTTCGATAGCATTTGGACAACCGCAGCGAACTCAGCCACCACCATTCTTTCCTGACTAAGATTGGAAGAAATACATGTAATCAACAACTCCTAGGTTTTCTGTAGTGTTACAAATGCAAAGCCATACTATACAGAGGATACTTAATTTATTGTCGCAAAGACTTTCTGCTGGTTATTTGCACGACCTCCTCTGCACTCCTGTTGATCGTGTTCAGCCCCAGCTGAAGCGCCAAAATGGAGTAGGCAGGAAGAGCCACCTCCATGCTTGGTCCTGCATTCGTGGCCTTGGTCACTTGGGGGGTCACCTGCTCGACAACCACAACATCCCAGGTGTAAGAAAAGGATTGAAGGAAAAAGAATAGAGTTAGTGAAAGCCTGCAATTACATCATGAACACAAGCAACTGAAAAAAGAAAGATCAATGAATTAAAAAATCTGACTAGCTGAGGATCATAACATTGATATGATATTAAGTAAAGTTTGCAGCGTAACGTTGATGACTATGGGATAAGTGGACCTTCGCTGGATTTGTGAAGGAATTTTCGTCCATCAATCCTGCAGATGTCAGGAGCATGATGTAGGACTCGGTAGCGTTGAAGCGGTTGGCTGATACGCCTGAGACTTCGAGGTTCAGATTCAGAGGGTTGCTGCCATAGTTCACTGCCTGCATTTACCGACATTCATCATTTCCAACTTAACACTACTCTCAAGCTAAGCTCCACCAAACAGAAAGAAAATTGACATTCATGCAAAATGAGGTGATGTGGGCTTCACAGCGCACCTTCACAATCAGGTAATCCGAGCCACTAGAGGTGTTGTGTGCGCGAACAGCAGAAGTAACTAGCATTGCAAGACTCGTGGACGAATCAGCTTTCACAGTGGACGGCAGAAGGTCGGCACCGTTGGAGTTTTTAAAGAAATGCTGAACCCAGTAGCTGGGTGTCCCGTATTGTTGCCAAGAGTTGAAAACAATTGCATCTGGGTTCCATCTGTTGCGAACACACACATAAATGTCCCTTCCACTCAGTATGCGTAGAAATTTACTGTTCTTTATTTTAGGGAGGAAAAAGTGGACTATTCTGTGTGATGTTAGTATGATGGTATTTCCACTCAAGATGTTTGTGCTGCTGAAACGGAGTTAAGTTTTTTAGTCTGCCAATAAGCAAAATGAGGAGGTGCTCCGTGAGGAACGTACCTTCTATCGTTGGCATTGACAAAGAGAGGTGCGTAGCTTGCCATTTCCACTATATCACTGTTCTCCAAACCCCCAAGATGTCAAAAGATGACTTTTTGCTAAACGAGTTTCTATCTAATGAACTTGACTACTTCAAACACAACTTTGTACAGCCGAGTAATCGTGCTACAAACACTTCAGCGTGCAAAAACTGATTTAAATGAGAGGCAGATCATAGCCATCTGTGATGGCTCAAGAGCATCTAATTAAAAGACCTAATGATTAGCTGATTAACTTTCCCTAGATAGACCAATCTCAGGTTTTCAAAAGCAGAAGGGTTCAACCTATTGAGTTCCAGACCAATAAGAAATGCGCCTTCAGCCAATGATGCCAACAAACTGCCTGTCCCTGAGTCGGCTCCCACTACCGCATACTCACTAACAAAGGCCTGAAAGGAGACATTGGTTAATGATATAGCACGATTTTATGCAAATTAAACCGAACAATATCCATAAAACTCACCCTCCAATGTGAGATTAATACGAAAAGATAGTATTACCTTAGGGCCAACCCTGGAGGTGCGATCAAAGCTGTGTCGCATTGAAAAAAGGTTGTTTGCGGTCGTGTAGATCTACAAACAAAACGTTGTGAAAGAAAAGAAATTGAGTAGGTTTCAGTAGTGGTTGCTAAGAACCAGCACGAGAAGAAGAATCACAGACAAACTATGGAGCAAACTGCAAGAATCCTCCAATTATCAAGCGACAAGCGAATCAAACTTGCCAAAAAGAAACCAATCAAAAGGTCTTACATGATAATCATACAAGTCCGCAGGATGATCGAGAGGCCCACGCGATCCATCACAATTAGAAATTAGCTCAATATCTGGATACATAAGTTTGATAGCCTTGTAGAATTCCATATAGTTTCCTGTTCAGGCATATTAATAACATGTTTTGGGGTCAGTTAGAAGCGGAGGCTTTGGTGAATGTTGATGGATAATCAATTGTAAGTTTCCTTACCTCTGTAGTACGGTTTCTCGCAGTCTTCGTTACCAACCGCTACATAGAGAAGAGGAAAAGGATCAGGATGTCCCATTTGTGCTCGCACTGCACCCCAAGTTGAGTTAACAGGCCCTCTTGCAAATTCAATACCTTCTAACACATCCTGCTCGCAAAAAAAAAAAATTAAATTAAAAACCTTCAATGGGTACTTCAATGCCACAATTCAAATCAATACTAGTGAGCATCTCAATATCCTTCTCTGTACTGAAAGAAGAGAAAAATGCCCATAATACACAGAAATAACAGTGCCTCACAGCTCTATGCAGCTTACAAATTGTGTCTACCTGAACCCAGGGTCCGATCTCAGCCGTTGGCACTGATTCCCAATGACTGATGCCTGCAAAGAACTCGCCAAGTTATTTTCATAAAATTGAAGTAGCTTATCTAAACAAATAGACGTCCCGCCGCTCATTGACTGAAAAGCGAGACCTATTATGAAACTATAAATAGTGGTAAATTTCCTCATACCGTTGTTGAAGACCCAAATTGGTGCGGCGCCTATATCCTCTGCCAACTGCAATGCCGCCCAATCTCTTAAAGTACTTCACAGACGAAGAAAAGAGTTTCCCAGACGAGTTGGAGTATGCAATTAATGGCGGCAGAATCAATCAAAGTAATTGGCCTACTCCAACTGTCAACAGTTGAGCTTCATCACTCAACTTCTACAGATTGTACCATCACAATTAGGAGAGAAGAGTGGATAAATTTACAGACCTGAAGGCCCTCGAAATAGCCAAAGCCGTCATCAGACCAGTAGTTCCACACGTCACCATAGTGCCCGGGACGATTCTCATAATCACCAACCGAATCCCGCCACCGGAATGCATTGGCCAACCGAACACCCTCCACATAGCAGCCACCTGCACACATTGAGAGATAATGCATTGGAAGGTTCAATAGCATGGGCAAGCTCCAATCCATAGATAGACACCAAGTTTTGGGTGACGTACCAGGAAAACGAAGGAATCCAGGTTTCAAATCAGCGATCATTGTTGCAAGTTCCTTCCGAAAGCCGTGTCCCTGCACACTCGATCAAGATTCGTATCAAAGAATCTGTAAAGGGGTGAAATGAATGTTATTGAAAGGTACAGAAGAGAGAATTTAATGAGTTGAGTTTGCATTGAGATTATTTCCTCACCTTAAAAGTATCTGTCGGCATGGCCGAAACTTGGTCTATCCAGTACTCGCCTTTCGTGCCAGTCGTTAAAGACAACCGAGCATAGTGATCTGTTGATTTGGCTGTCAACACAATCGACTGTTTACTCCAATCTCGGTTCGATTTACCATCCACACTGCAACACATTGAAGATGTTCTTGGAGCTCTAGAAAGATATTTTTAATTTCAGGAAAATTTTGCTCACAAAACGAGAAAACAGCTTCTGGTTTAAAACCTTCACTCATTAAAGTATGTAAAGTACCTACAAATACCATTGCTGATACCGACCCAAAAGTGAGTGCCTAGAGGAACAGAAGTGACCACTCACCTGACAATTTCCAGTGTCAATACAGCTCCGTTTGCAGATATGAATGCTACAGAAAGGTTGAAAGTATTTGACGAACGCAACCAGAATTCAACTTGGTACTTGGAGCCAGCGATTATATTCTGCAAGTGCATAGAAACAACTGAGATGGGCCCTCAAAGGTTTGTGAGCATCTAATCCTTACTAACCTTTCCTTAGGATCAAAGCAGCGCGTGGTGATTAATTGGAAATTCTCACCATGCCCCAGAATCCAGGGTTAGCAGTGCCAACACCCCCCTTTGGACATTTGTTGTTGTTTTCGTCGCCGTTGTCACACAACACAGTAATCTTGAGTGCCACTGGATTTCGGTTGAAGGGAGACGAACGTTCCGTTCCAATGATAACTTGTGCGTCGGACCCAATTTTGTACCAGGGCTCGAAAATTGAAGGCGTGTCTTGACCCCCTGCCTCGAAACCTGAGCACGGGACAGCACCATACACTATTCAGATAATCCTCTAGGAAGCGAGTAGAAAGAAGCGTAGAAAATTCAATGTGAAGTTGTGTTTGTAGGTAGAGAAGAAGACGATTGTTTCTATAGAAAATCAACATTTAAGGAGAAAAGAAATGAAAGGGAGATCAGACCTCGGTTCTGAACAAGCTCTGCCCACAGGCCACCACTACCAGCATGATTAATCTCCTGGAAAGCAATGTGAATGCCCAGTTAAATTTAATAATCCCAAACACATCATACAAGCGTAACATGTGAACCCCAAAAACCAAAACAAATTTTGGGTCCTACCTGATTCAATTCAAACGCAGGCCAAGTATCGAAGGCAGAATACTAAGATTAGGTTGTGGCGATTCCTTTCATACCTCGAAAAAAAGTCCAAAAAGGGTCGCGGGCATCTGTCTTCCAGGGTCGCTTACATTTACCTCCAGCGTCACAGTCGGCGTGATTTGATTAAGTGAAGGTGCCGAGAAACGAGAACTGAGCGCCACAGCCAAGAGGCATAGCAAGCTGGTCGCCAATAATTTCACAAGTGAGATTATGGGCATCAGTGGACGCTCAAACAAGTCAAAGGAATCCCGACATCTAAGGTTAAGAGTGGGTAACCTACCCAAATGTGCCAGCGGCAGTTAGAAGCACGCAGCGATGGCGTGCTACCAAGGTCCGCATGTTTGTAAACATGACTCAACGAGATGCTCCTCGCAACAGATACAAGTTGGTTACACTGAGGGTGGCTGTATTGCACAACCTTCAGAGTATCCTCATGCTCCGCGACTATTCCTGCACACCTGATCGGAAGTTGAAGATTGGAATTTAGCGAGAAGTAGGGGTCACCGACAGTGTCGCAATTTAGTCTTTTGAATGCAGTCTCTTGCGCTATTAATTTGAAGCTTGTACTCAGTCATTATCAAAATTTTATCTATATCAGAAATTTGTCTTCGATCATGTGGTAGGCTACTGATCCGGAGCAGAGTTGAGCTTACAAGAAATGAGACGAGAGAGATCAGAGACTGCGTGTACAGAAAGAGATTGTACCAATCTCACATCAGATGCTCACGTTTCCATTTCAAGAGCAACAAGACGGAAGCTGCTTCGTCCAAGATTTTATTTGTGGAGCATTTTGTGTTCCTGGCAACACCATGTTTCACAAAACATAAAATTGAGAACTTCTCAAGTAGACTTGATGCGGATCCGAGCTTCTTCTACGACGAGTAAGGCAAGTGATCGACTATTCTACAATTTCAGGACAGCATAATTGAATGCGGTAATACGTGCTCAGAATGCACCCCAATTGAACCGAATGACACAGCTCCAACACACGTCAGCCACAAGGAAAAACTCTTCTTTACACCACTCAACGACGTGGACGCTCTGCGACACAAATTAACACGATGAGACTAACCCAAAGCTTACTTGCAAGCATTTCACAGAACGACACCGAGAATCTCAGGATTTGTGACCTCTCAACGGCCTCAATCTCACTGAGTGAGCTCCGCATTCTTCTGCCACCAACAAAGAAAAGAAATCCTCAACCTACAGTCAACGCCGACCCGAGATCCTGGCACACCTCCCTCTCTCTTTCTCACTCGCTCTCTCTCACACCACGCTGGCACAAGCCAAGAATGCAACCCCCGAATCCGATCGAACAATTCCACCCACATCTTCAACAAACCCGGAGGACAATCCAAAAACACTTTCACCCACAACACTCCGAAACCGACCTCCCAACTGCGAGACCATCCAACCACACATTGCATCGCCAATTGTCACAATCCCACACTCAATCTCTTGAACGCAACCGCTTACCAGCTCCGGAATCTCCACACTCCACCCACTAAGGAACAAATTCACTCGCTCGCGCTCCAAAAAAAATTGATACGCAGCGTTGGCTTGGAACAAATCATGAGGAGGGGAGGGGGCATGAATACGGTGAAGGACTGGCTTCCATGACGATCGAAAGAGGGGGAAATGATCGCGATGAGGACGGCGACGAGGAGGGATGCAAGATTCTGGAAAAGAGGGCAGGTGAGTCAGCCAGGGCGTGGATTGGGCACTATCCTCATCGTAGTGGCATCTAGGACTGACTGCATGCGCCGTGGACTGCGTGCGTGCGTGCGAATCGACGATAAACCCAATTGCCCATCCATCGACTCCTCCCACCATCGTTACTTCTGTGTCGCGACGCTCACCTCGTCGCAACGAGAGTCCAGTTGTCTCGGTCGGAAAAAGGCTCGTCGCACCGAGCAAGACAGAGCCCAAGACCAATACACACACAACACGAGTCGAATGTGCAGGAGCTTGTTGAAATGCATGAGAGTTGGGATTTGAGTTTGTTTCGATTTACGATGCGGTGCAACTCATTTTTGGTGTGTGGGTTGACGAAATACTGAGAGAAGAGGAAAAGATAGTTTATTCATAAATTTATGAAAAAGAGAAACACGATTGTATCAATATGGATTTGATGATGATTGCGGCACCAAAAAGTAATTGTATTTGCACACATTGATTGTGTTGGTATTTGATGTGAGTTGAATATGGTTTTTTTTAGAGATTTTGAGCTTTTCTTTGGGTGGATCTAGTGTTTTTTGTGTTGGGATCTTTTGATGTGGTTGAATGAAATGGATCTCATTGTAGGAATTAATTTTAGGGTTGTGTCATTTGTTGCGATGGGAAGGTATTTCACATTATCTAGTATGAAAAGATCATAAGTTGTTGGAGAATTAGATTTTTAGTTTGTGAATTTCACAATATTTAACGTGGTATGGATAACTTCAAGGAGATTCAATCAATTAAAGAATTGATGGATTTAGTTATTTTATTTTATTTTAAGTCTATCTAAACAGATTCCTCCTTGTGTTCATGTGACTAGTGTTTCCTACTTAAATTGTCATTATCACTGCAATTGTCAAACTTTGGTTTACGAAAACTATATTTTAGATTAAAACATCATTCAAATTGTGTCATGTGATTTGTGTCATGTTCAATTAAATGGAAATTATGCTCTCTGTCCAGATTGTGTCTAAATTAACTCAACGCATATACCATATTAAAATTCCACAAACATGACTCATTCTTGATCATCTCTAAGGTTGCCTCATGTTTCATCTTCACCAAACAAAACATATTTCTTTTCCTAGCAAATGTATAGGTTAGTTATAACAGCACAGATTCTATTGAATGAAGAACAATAAAGGAGAAAAACATTGTTTGGGCAATACCTGTACACATGCATCACGTGTGCAAGGTTGGTGACACATGCGAACCGCCGTAAACAAAATCATACCTCTTCGATGCTTCGGAGTGTTTCTCAGTCTCGTCATGTCATGAAAGTGCATACACCTAAACTACGCCCACAAAAGAGAATCACTCGCACGATGCACGCAACTGTGAAGAGTCGGTTGTTAAACATACCTAATTTCAACGATGTAGAAACTGGTATGGTATGCAACCTGCAACTCTGGGTTAAAACTGATTCTCACTGTTGATTCTTGGGTCGTTCATGAATCAGGATTGTAACAAGCTGGTCAGGTATAGCTACATTCTACCCGAAATATGTGCCTACCCTCTCAGTGCTCGTGATTCATGCTGTTGACTCCGCATTCCAAGACTGTGGGTTCCATGAAAACGATACAGCATGTGAATTATGGCAGTTTCTTCACCTATACAAAGTAAATAAGAAACTTTGTATCATATTTCTTAACTTTCTGGAATGTCCCATCTCACACCGATGACTACAATGAAGACGACAATTGTTCGCGACAGCGATGCATTAGCTGACTTCAACATGTGCAATGTGAGGACAAGGGGTAGGCATGCGTATCGAGCCTGAAGCGCGGTGAGATGTTTAATCAAACAAACAGTTTTCGAATCCCAGACCTAGTCGCTGGAAAAACAAACAGTCCACTGCCGTCACTTGGGTCTCATAAACTTTCGTGCACCTGCAGTCTAATCACTCGTCGGCTACAATCTAATTGGCCCATGAAAAAAATGCATTGCACCAACTATTCACTTTGTACAAGAGAAATGCCGGATCTGATTGCTTTATTAACCAAGCTCCTGTAACCAACGCTCACACGCAACAGTTGGGAAGACAGAGTCAACATCACAGCTCGAGGACCTATACCTTAGTGGATTTTCATAAAAACTGTTTCCGATGCTATCCCAGTTTCATCGATTTCAATGTATTTAATGATCTAAAATTAATGTTAAATCTAAAATCGGATGTTAAAAAAGTTGGGTATGCAATTTTCTAACCGAACCCACACAAAAATGGAGGTCAAGATCGTCTTAAGCAGCAACGGCCTTCTTTGCGGTAACAGCATTGCAAATCGTAGCGAACTCGAGGCCCTTTAATGCAGCTCCTCCAACTAGGAATCCATCAATATCTTCTTGAGTGGCAAGCTCGGCACTGTTTGCACCATTAACTGAACCACCATAAATGATTCGAGTCTTTGAGGACACCTCGGGGGAAATCTTCTCCTTCAACCACTGCCGGATGGCAGCATGCACTTCCTGGGCCTGCTGGGGGGAGGCCACCTTTCCGGTTCCAATAGCCCAAACAGGTTCATACGCAACCACGATGTTGGACCAGTCCGATACGGCGTCAGCGTATGCTTGCAACTGCTCAAAGACAACATCGGTGGTGCGATTGGCTTCACGGTCCTCAAGCTTCTCCCCAACGCATGCGATCACGCCGAGGTTCTTCGACAATGCGTACGCACTCTTCTGCCCAATCATGGCATCAGTCTCGCCGATCACGTGCCTACGTTCGGAATGGCCCTGGATCACCCATTTCACTCCGCCGTCTACCAACTGGTCGGCACTGATCTCTCCCGTAAAGGCCCCTCCCTTTCCAGTCCAGCAGTTCTGGGCGGCGACTTCAATTCGCTTGGTGAGCGATCCCAGCACCTGGCTGATGTAGAGATACGGGGGAGACACGACAATGTCCACATCCTCCTCGAGCTTAGCGCTGTTAAGCTCATCTACGAGTTTCTTGAGGGACTCCACAGTGCCATTGCACTTCCAGTTTCCTCCCACAAAGAACCTGCCAGTTCCAGCCATGGAAACAACCCCCCTGTGACCTCTTCCCTCACTCTGCAAACATCAGAAAATCACCCCAATAACTCCATCACTTACACCACCAAAACCGAGGAAAAAACTCCTCTGTAGTAAGATTACCACAAAAACAAAGAACCTGAATACGAAACCCAATCGAACACATGGTCATAACCTAAAACCTTCCATGCTCTCACCTGCAGCTGCTGCGACAAGGCATCGAACCCAGACTCGGTCCTGCTCCCAAACTCCACACATCGCAGCCCAGAAAACTGCGGGCAAGTAATAGATGAGGGTTTAGCAGATGAAACTGCGATGGGGGAAGGACGCGCAACCGAGTGAGCGGCTCTGCTATAAACGACAGCCATCGCTTGTGGGTTTTTCGCGAAAAATAGCGATCAAGAGAAGTGAGAAGAAATCGTTGCTGGTACGGCTGCTGCGGATGCGATGTCACACTGTGAAGCCCATGAACAACAAAGGGTGAGGATATAACAGAGTGGGAATGGCAGGGGAAGCCTACAGCTAGCAACACTGGTCTTTGGAAGGCTGTGAGAGGTCGTCGTCTCCAACTCCAGCCTGACGGTCCTAAGTGGTATCTCCCTTATTACCGCGGAAGCGGAACAAACCCACGGTCTCCGAAATAGCACATGATTTCGGGACAAGATTAGTTCGAAGGAGGATTGCTGGCTGCGGGTTTGCTATTTTCCATCACTGATTGCTAATTCATGCAGAAAGATGCCAGCACGACGGAATCAGAAACAGGCATTTGATGCAACGGCCTTAACCGCATTAGAAAATAAGCAGTGCTGCATTACTGTGTCCGTTCTCTTCCAGCCGTCAATCAAGGACCCAGTCGATGAACGAGTCAAATCATTTCAACAGCAATTAGCTCCACGATTTGTCGTCAAGTAGCACATTGCGTGTGTTTTTTTGTTTTTCAATCCTTCCCGTAAGAATGAAGTTTCATGAATATGACGTAGGAGAAGGATCTCTACACCGGGACAATAGCGAGAGACGAGCGCGACGCACGACTCGAATTAGTGAAACCTGAACCCGGAAAGATTCGTGCCTCGTGAAACGCATTCGGGGCTAGGGATCCGTGTCAGACGATCCCTAAAAACGCACAGGATCCAAGTTTGGGAAACAGAGTTTTGATATCAACCCACGCAGATAATAAGTGTCCATGGAAACTATTTGTTTAGTAGGGTAGCAAATAATTTAGCAATAAACAGGAAGGGGCGTCACGTGGGCGAGAGATGCCCCTTGCAGGACCTGAGTGGATAGCTCCCATCTCCCAAGATTCGGATGAGGCGGGGTCCATCACTCACTCCCTGTTTCTTCCCCAATCTGTCTCTCTCCTTCTGCACCACCACCACATTGCATGTCAGCAAACCAACAACGTCTAGGTAGAAAAATCCGGCCTCCACTTGCCTATCACCCAGCGCAAAACTCCACGAAATGGAAACCACGGAATCCTACTCAATTCTTCCTCGATTCCTCTCTCTGCTCCAGCTCTGATCAGCTTCAAGCATTCTGAAGGTGAATCTGCTCAATACTAATGCTGATGCTGATGATGATGCTCGTGTGCATTGGATTCAGGGAGCAAATTGCCAATGCGGGAACCAATTCGCAACGCGGCGTCGCGGTTCTCGTCGCAGCGAGTACGAGCTTCCACAAGACGGAGCGGCACATTTTGCATTGCGCGGTGTGAATGCGTTTCCATCGCCAAACTTTTTCCATCCGTATGAGTTACTTTCTCGTTTTACTTTTCATCGTGTCTGTTAACTTTTTGTTTCTTGTTCACACGTACGAGACCTTCAAAAGTTTTGATATATATATATATATATATTCATAATAGCAAGGTACTCAGAACGAAAGGAAACTAATAGGAAAGTTGGCCCACATATTTTATTGTATTTTTATGGAGAGTTGTAGCACAGTGTAGAAGATAAGTGAGCTTTATAAATGTGGAGTTAGAAATAATTTTAATATTACTTGATTCGAACCTCATAGTTTTCTTTTATAAACATGTTTATTTGCCAATTTGAATGAGTGGAGGAGGACACTATTTTTTCCAAGAAAAATAAATAAATAAATAAAAATACAAACTCGATAATCACATACATCTTCATGTATAATCACATGTATTAAAAATCAATAAATAAAATAAATAAATGAATACACATTTGTTGTTGTCAAAATAATAATAAATAAATAAATAATCCTTTCAAAAATATATATATTGGTTTAAGAGAAATAAATTTTAATTGTATGCTTTTTTTATAATGAATAGAAAACCATCTTTAATAATTGCTACAAAAAGCTTCTTTTTTTCATAAAAATAAAAATAAATGAAATAAAGCAAGACAGAGTTTGGCATACCTCATAACTAAAAACTACACACGCTAGAAAATTAATAACAAATCATTTATTGTTTCAAAACCAATCATGTTTTTTATAGATTTAAGAGCAGGGAATTGTTTAGTGAAATATACTTGAGGTTGATATGTCACCAAATTATGCATTGGAAAAGATGGTGGTAAAAAGACTGCCAGCTGCAAAGCACATAGTGGCTATTTTATCAGTAAAACATCCAAAAAAGTGCTTTCCAATTTAAAAAATGGTAAAATCTGTGCTTATAATAAGAATGGAAAACTTGAGTAGATTTTATTTTTATTTGTCACTTTAAAAATACCATAAAATATGTTTTTCTTTCAATAGAAATAAAAGTTCTTCTGAGGGAAAGTAATCAACTAATCGAAATAAGTTATAATTATTATTTTAAGTAACAGATTTTAAAATTATTTCAATTGTATCGGTATTTTGTTATCTCAAAATAATCCTTATAATAAAAATTTCAGAAAATTTTATTTCGAAACATTTTATCAAAACAATAAAATAATAAAAAAAACAAGCAATTTGAAGTACATACACAACCAAGAATTATCGATTTAATATTTTTATTCATGCAAGTACACGTGTCAATTTTTTTAAAAAAAATTGTAAAATTACATGAATACTAAATACATTGACTGATCTGAAGAGATTTACCAAATCTCATGATTTGATTTTGAAATGTATAGATAGTATTATTGATGAGGTACATCTATATATATATATATAAACACTCATATTTTGTGATAAATACTTGTGATAGTCATATCTATAAGTATAATAAAATACTAGTATAAGAAAGTAATGTAGATCTAAAGGATGGAGCAAGAGTCCACGGTTTTTAATGCGCAATTCTAAAAAGGAATTGTATCTAAAACAACTACACATTTATTATTGTTGTATTAAGAACAAAAAACACTCAAAGGAAAAGAAAAATATAAAATATATTACATACACACATATGTGTGTGTATATATATATATGTATATGTAATCTAAAATCTTAACATAACAAGATGCCAAATTGTTACATATATCCTTAAGTATGACAAAATATTTGAATATAAGTATTAAAGTAAATAAAAATTATAAAGTATATTTATAGTAATTTTTTATTTGTACTACTAGGCATAAATAATCAATGATTCTCATTAAACCAAATTTACATCAAATTAATATACCTTATTGAATATGTTGAATAACTACACAATATATTACAACTACTTTTTTGACATGTTAATTAAAAAAATGCTTTCATTCAATAAATTATGTTTTGAAGTCAAAAACATTATTTTGGTGATGAAGGTAAATTTAAGAAAAATAATGAACATGACACCAATTTTAACAATTATCATACTCATTCAATTGCAAAGAAATTTCAATATAATAACAAAAGTTTCATATATACATATGAATTGATATAATTTTAAAATATATTTTTGAAAATTTTAATTAATTTTTTTATTGTAATAAGTTAAATAAGTTTTGTGAAAAAACAAATAAAATACAAATGCAGAAGAATGGGTCATATATGAAAGGTCATTTAATACCGTTGACAATGTTTAGAAAGACACAAGAATAGTAATAAGTAATACACACACACACACAAGAGAGTTTCTAATGAGAGAGAGAGCTTCACACAAAAGTCTATTGATCTAGTTGTGTCTTGTATACAAGAGGAGAAGGAGAGAAGTTAAATAGTTCCTCTCTACTACATTCCAAATACTATAGCTATAGTATTAATATAGTCTATATTAATTATCATGGAGAGCGCTCGCTACATTTAATGTTCTTAACACTCCTCCTCATTCATCATAATATTTACATAATATAAAATTTGTATAAAATTATTATCTATATTTTTTTGTAATCTTGCAAGATCAACAATTGTTGCTTCATTAAAATCTTATCTAGGAAAACCTTATTGTATTTAAGAATAAAACCATAGATGAAGGAAAAAGAATACAACATCATTTTTCTAATTATTTAAAGAGTTTATTAACTTTCTTATTCAAGAAAAGCAAGTCGCCACATACGAATGCCATAAGTAAGTCAATAATGGTTGCACAATGGGAGAACTTTGGTGAAGCAAGGTTATTTGCAGATTAAATTTTGTTAATTATAAGTGCTTGATCAGTAATCAAGTCATAGATATAACTAAAATACTTTAGATCAATATGGTTTGTCCTATGGCCTTTAATGAAACCAACTTGCATCTGTGCAATACAAACACTATTGTCTTCATGCAAGATAGTTGGAGAATCATCATATGAAAATCCATAGGTTGTTTGAATGAATTTATCAATTGATCGCAATCAAATACATTCTCGAGATGCTTCATGTAAGGCAATAATTTCTGCATGGTTGGATGAAGTTGCAATTATTATTTGTTTCACTGATTTACATGATATTGCAGCTCTATGCCTTAAAAATACATATCTTGTTTGAAATTTAGCTATTGTTTTATCAGATTTATATCCCGCATCACAATATCCAACCAATTTTGGATGTACAGATTGTGTGTAGTATAATCCCAAGTCTTTAATATCTTTTAAATAACGTAATGAATGTTTAATGCCATTCCAATGTTGTAGTGTTGGATGTGCACTATGTCTTGCAAGAATACTAGCTGCAAATGCAATATTTAATCTTATACATATAGCCAAATATAAAAGTGTTCCAACCGCTGCAAGGTATGGATATTGATCTCCCAATATTTCCTTCTCTTCATCGTATGGACAATATGGATCATGACCATCATGACCACATCCAACCATTAGTGTGGACAATAAATAAGCATCAATCATATTGAATCTCTATAAGATTTGTCTAATATATATTAGTTGGTAGAGAAAAATGCTACCATTTGTGAGATGCATAATCTGAAGACCAATGCAAAAAGTTGTTTCTCTTAGCATTTTTATCTCAAATTCATGTATGAGTAAGTTAATAGCTACAACACATGCAGATTTAGTGCCTATTAGGTTAAGATCATCCACATATACACTGATAATTATAAAACCAGTTTTATCTCGTTTGATAAATAAACAAGGGATTAATAGATCACTTACAAACTTATGTGTAATTGAATAATCTTGAAGACATTGATACCACATGCATCCAGATTGTTTTAAACCATACAAGGTCTTATATAATTTAATACCATGATATTATCTTGGAGTAGGTCCATTTGGAGTTCCTCTTTCTAAGCCAAGTAGAACTTTTATATAAATATTTGCATTAAGAGAACTATATACGTATGCAGTTATCACATCCATAAGATGCATCTCAAGGGTGGCATGAACTACTATTCCAATAATATATCAAAATGTAATTGAATCCATGACTAGAAAATATATGGATTTATAATCAATGCCAAATTGTTGAATAAATCCTTGAGCAACAAGACGAGTTTTATAGCCGATTATTTGACCCTGAGTATCTCGATTGCATATTAATACCATCTTATATCCCTTAGGGCAAGATGTAAGAGTGTTTACAATTAAATCAAAGACTTTCTTCTTACACAAAGAAGCATATTCTTCTTTAATAGTAGTTTTTCATTTTGATAAATCAGAGTGATGCATCGCTTCCTCGATGGTTTGAGATTCATGATCATCTTCCTCACAAGAAAGGGCTTCTATAATCATACATGCAAATGATTCATCTATCGTAATAGATGGTCTGTCCCAAATATCCTCTATAGTACAATACAGAATAGATAATTCTTTACTCAACTTATTCTTATTCCTTCCAATTCTAAGATTGTTTTTCACATGAATTGAAAGTACATTATTGTCAAGGACAAGAACTCGATGAAAGCTAAAGATTAAGTGAGACTTTTCTCAAAGAAATAGGACAAAATAGAAATATGTATATTAAGAAAGAAATTAGAATGGCTATTGCCAAAATACAAGAAAACTAGAGACCCTTGAAACTAGACTAGAAGCAAGAAAGGAGTTGACAAGAGTGAAGAGGGCTTCACTCTTGCCTCTATATATACTATCTAATTAGAAGCCACGTGGCGATGTTCTATAAGACCTCCAATATATGTTGACTTTTTAGGCCACATGCCTTTGCTTGCAAGGCAAGTTTTCTATGGATGGACCACGTAGTTAGCTTGTTCTTTAAGCTTCCAACATGTGTGGTACATGGCTAACTTGTTGACCAAGTTTCTAACCTAAAAGTCAACTATAGACTCCTATAAAGTCAAAGCAGCGTCTATGAAGCTTCTAAGAAGCTTCCCTAGAAGATATTACACAATTAACCTACTTTTAACTACTTTTACATACTTTTATCTATTCATATAGGTAATTATATGTATGTCCGTGACAATTATGCATGGATATATCATCATGAATTAATAGTCTTGCATGATGAATGAGAATTTTTTGAAAAATAATACTAAGATTAGTCAATATTATAGCTTTCTTCTTATATAGTTGCTTATCTGGTCTACAAGTTTTTTTACTTGTTGTTGTTATAACTTGAGGTATTGTAGTCAATGGCACTACAATCTGAGTAGGTGCAATTTGAGCCTCATTAATAGGAATTCTAGTAATTCTAAGTACATCATTGAAGCCATCAGGTGTTTCATCTGTGATCCGTTTTAGATGCAAAATCTTAGCATCTTCAATTTTATCCAAAGATGTCTTAGAATCAGGATTCATTGTTAAACATTTTCAATGCTTCAAATACAAGTGCTTTATTTCTTTATTGATTGGATACACCTCCTACAAGAGATGGAAATATATTCTCTTTAAAATGGTAATTTTATAAATGTGCACGTTGTCGTATTACGTGTTGTCTTGTTCGGGAATAAACTGGGTATCTGGCTATGGAAGGTATAGTTATTTTTGCAAATAACAAAGAAATCCTAATAGATTTTATCCATGTATGAAGAATATAATTGAAATATCAATTTCCAGGTATTTAAAAATACTCCTCATAGCCATTTTAACCATACAATATTCCAATTGCTTTATTTCTTTTATAATTAAGTTGTTTTTGTTTTTCTTAACAAGCCCTAATCCTAGCCAGTGAGCTTTGATAAGCTGTAACTTTTGATCCAACCGTCCACTTAGTGTGAAATTTTGCACCTAAATACCAGTATAAGCCTTCTATATGCTCAGAAAATTTCAGCCCAATCCAACTTACAGATTGCAAGAAAACGCCCAAAAACCGCATTGATGACACTCGGCCGCAATCTTGAAATTTGATGTAGAAACTCCAAAAGTGATTTCTCCTTTGTCAACCGTTAACTCCAGCTCAAAATTGAATAGCCGCTTGATCTCCAAATCTTCTATTACCAAGCCAAAAATTACGTCGATCCAACCGGTACATCTTCAGATATCACAAAAACCCTATCCAACCCTAGACTACCAACTTCCGACAACCCTTTGTACTAAAACCCAGATATCTCTTGATTGCATCGTTAGATTAACACAAATTTTTGTATACACTTAGCACACCCAACTATCCAGACAATACCAAATTTTGATCTATAGATGCTACACGACTTGCACAAACCGATTGAGAATGCAAACCATCAATGTTTTATATAAAATCTGAAACACCAAAATAAACACTAACTTTGAGCAGCGATTGCTCTCCCCTCACAAACCCTAATGAAACCAAACTAGTGACCTTGAAAAGAGCTTGAAGCTAGCTCTTCGATTCCAAAAACCCGATCTGAAAAAACCCCCTCTATTTCTTAACCTTCCTCTCCTTTAACCCTAATTCTTCCCTCTTTCAAACCCTAGCCTCTGAATTTCTTCAATCTTCCGTCTTGGATCCGAAATTGGCTCCTTCCATCTTGGATCCGAAATTGGCTCCTTCCGTCTTGGATCCAAAATTGGCTCCTTCCATCTTAGATCCGGAATTGGCTCCTTCCATCTTAGATCCGGAATTGGCTCCTTCCGTCTAGGATCCGGAATTGGCTCCTTCCGTCTTGGATCCGGAATTGGCTCCTTCCGTCTTAGATCCAGAATTGGCTCTGTCGTCAGAGCTTTCTCCTCCGTTTTTACCTTTAAGAGATCCTTTTATCAAAAGGACGTCCCCGGAACAGCATAAAGGACGGAACAGCCTGAAACGGAATCGGAGCCCCGTAATCGGGACAACATTGAGTCGCCCGACCAATTCAGGTCTCATATTGGATAAGAGACCCGTAGTAAGACCTGGATGTTCCCGCAATTGGACCGCATTGGGCTGCCCGACCAATTCAAGTCTCATATTGGATAAGAGGACCTGGATTGGATGTCTTGAAATTGGATCCAATTGGCTCTTTGAATCAGGCTCACCCGTCGTTGAATTGGCCCTTTCCCTTTCTGCTAACTCCCGTTATTGGAATCAAACGGAGCATTTCAGTAAGCCCCGGCTGACTGTAACGGGGTGACTGAATCTAGCCTCTCAGTATTTACACTGGAATTGGTCGTTGCTCCCAATATTCGAGGTAACTGAACATTAATAAAAGTCCTCTTTCTTTATATTTTCACAGTATACTCGTGTTACAACACCACATCCACCCCCTCTGAACCTGCACATCCTCCGGTATGTGCCAAATTCAGTACACCATTATTCTTTATGCAATACCAAGAATCCATGTATCCATCTTATACAAGTAAATTGGAAACATCCAACTTTGTACATGACCAAACCATTGGCGAGGTACAAATTTTGAAATGGAAAGATTTAATTGAAACTTCTTCCATATGGCCACATACATCTTGCTTGCATCTTTTTTCTTGTTCCTTTGATTCCATGCTTGATTTAAGACGTCCATATAATCCTTAAATCCATTGTCCATGTCTTTATATTTGAAGATTTTTAGATTTTCAACCTTTGAATTCCACACTTCATGATGAATCTTTTTCTTATCAAAATCCAATTGTGCCCCCAATACATGTGCATTATCCATGTAACCTTGATCTTGATCCAAAAGATTAGTACTCACAATTAACTTGATTAAAGCCATTGATTTAGTACCTTTACCTTTGATTCCATAATCTTCTTTCGCCACATTATCTTGTGAAATATCTATCATTTCTTCTTGAATGTATCCTTGTAAAACATCCTTCATTTCTTCTTGAATGCATCCTTGTGAAACATCATAACCTTGTGTTATCTCAATATGTTGTATTACTTCATAATATTGAAAAATTTCATAGCCTTGTGAAACCTCATGTTCTTGAAAAATCTTGCAACTTTTATCATAATCTTTTTTACCACCATGAGATGTTCCATCCAAATTGCCATCATCCACTTGCATAAACATATTCAATGTAGAATAGCCATAATTTTCATCCTTATTGTCATTAATTTCTAAATCCTTGAGTTCCATATTGCCTTCAATTTTTTTGATATTTTGACCTTCCATAGTAATAATTTGATCAAAATCTTTGTTCTTTCCTTCACCATCCTTGATAAAAGATCCACTTTCTTTCATTTGCAAAAAATTGGCTCCTCCTTTGAAGTCCTCCAGTTGCTGTTCTATTTCTCTTTTTTCAAGATTAATCCCTTGTATTGATAAAGATGATATAGAAGCCAAAGTAGAAGATTTCTTAGATCATACTCCAACTCCTTTAGCTTGTGCTCTTTGTTGCTTTGCTAAAAGAATTGTTGCTTCTTTCAACTCTTCCCAATTGCTAGTACAACCACTCTCCGTAGACTCATCTGCAAGAAGTATAAAAAGTTTGTCTCCCATGGCATCATCAAGACCATTTAAAAATAATTCTATTTTTATAACATCCAATGACTGTCTCTCTGAGGATGAAAATCGATAAAACCTCTTTTCAAATTCTTTCAAGAATTCATAAAGATCCATATGCGTGCCTGGTTGTAATTCTATCCAATCCAAAAATTGTCGCTTGGTAATCTTATCCTCATTTGCATCAATAAATTCTTTCTTCAAAAGTTCTTGAAATTTTGACCATGTCTCCACATCCCTTTCAAGTAATCTCTTCACCTTTCTATGAATCCCAGGTTCAATAGCCAAATAAAAGCTTGAAATCATCTTTGCCTCAGGGATTTGGCATATCTCCATCTCACATGTATAAACTTGTAAAAACTTAGTGATATTGCATCCGTTAAACCTCCCAAATTTGTTGAAAATTCCTTGTAATGCCTTTGTGATATCCCTTTCAATTGCTTGTATCTTTTGTTGTTCTTCCATGAATATACAAAAAGCCTCAAAAAACTCTTTAATATTTGGTCCATCCAAAGTATTCAACCTATCTAAAGACTTCATTGAAATATCTTCCATTTTCTTCCACAATGTTAAAAAAATATCCCTTGAAATGCTCCAATAAATAACTTATGATACCTCAAAATGCCCCAAGATGTCTATAAGCCATAATATACTCCATAATAATCCAAATATCACCATTGCTTTTCAAAATATCCTCCAAAGCTCCAAGTCTTCAAAAAACTCTAAAATCAACCTTGTCATCTTGCACCATCAATCCAAATAACCACATACAAAATCCAATACCTTCCACCGCAAACGTTCACATCGGGTTCACCACTTATGTCGTATTACGTGTTTTCTTGTTCGGGAATACTTTGGGTATCTGGCTATGGAAGGTATAGTTGTTTTTGCAAATAACAAAGAAATCCTAATAGATTTTATCCATGTATGAAGAATATAATTGAAATATCAATTTCCAGGTATTTAAAAATACTCCTCATAGCCATTTTAACCATACAATATTCCAATTGCTTTATTTCTTTTATAATTAAGTTGTTTTTGTTTTTCTTAACAAGCCCTAATCCTAGCCAGTGAGCTTTGATAAGCTGTAACTTTTGATCCAACCGTCCACTTAGTGTGAAATTTTGCACCTAAATACCAGTATAAGCCTTCTATATGCTCAGAAAATTTCAGCCCAATCCAACTTACAGATTGCAAGAAAACGCCCAAAAACCGCATTGATGACACTCGGCCGCAATCTTGAAATTTGATGTAGAAACTCCAAAAGTGATTTCTCCTTTGTCAACCGTTAACTCCAGCTCAAAATTGAATAGCCGCTTGATCTCCAAATCTTCTATTACCAAGCCAAAAATTACGTCGATCCAACTGGTACATCTTCAGATATCACAAAAACCCTATCCAACCCTAGACTACCAACTTCCGACAACCCTTTGTACTAAAACCCAGATATCTCTTGATTGCATCGTTAGATTAACACAAATTTTTGTATACACTTAGCACACCCAACTATCCAGACAATACCAAATTTTGATCCATAGATGCTACACGACTTGCACAAACCGATTGAGAATGCAAACCATCAATGTTTTATATAAAATCTGAAACACCAAAATAAACACTAACTTTGAGCAGCGATTGCTCTCCCCTCACAAATCCTAATGAAACCAAACTAGTGACCTTGAAAAGAGCTTGAAGCTAGCTCTTCGATTCCAAAAACCCGATCTGAAAAAACCCCCTCTATTTCTTAACCTTCCTCCCCTTTAACCCTAATTCTTCCCTCTTTCAAACCCTAGCCTCTGAATTTCTTCAATCTTCCGTCTTGGATCCGGAATTGGCTCCTTCTATCTTGGATCCGGAATTGGCTCCTTCCGTCTTGGATCCGAAATTGGCTCCTTCCATCTTGGATCTTGAATTCGCTCCTTCCGTCTTAGATCCGGAATTGGCTCCGTCGTTAGAGCTTTCTCCTCCGTTTTTACCTTTAAGAGATCCTTTTACCGAAAGGACGTCTCTAGAACAGCACAAAGGACGGAACAGCTTGAAACGGAATCGAAGCCCCGTAATCGGGACAACATTGAGTCGCCCGACCAATTCAGGTCTCATATTGGATAAGAGGCCCGTAGTAAGACCTGGATGTTCCCGCAATTGGACTGCATTGGGCTGTCCGACCAATTCAGATCTCATATTGGGTAAGAGGACCTGGATTGGATGTCTTGAAATTGGATCCAATTGGCTCTTTGAATCAGGCTCACCCGTCGTTGAATTGGTCCTTTCCCTTTCTGCTAACTCCCGTTATTGGAATCAAACGGAGCATTTCAGTAAGCCCCGGCTGACTGTAACGGGGTGACTGAATCTAGCCTCTCAGTATTTACACTGGAATTGGTCGTTGCTCCCAATATTCGAGGTAACTGAACATTAATAAAAGTCCTCTTTCTTTATATTTTCACAGTATACTCGTGTTACAACACGACAACGTAATAATGTGCTAATTAATGGATCAACAATACGAATAATGCTTGGTGAATCAAAACCAACATATATGCCTTCTTATCGATAAGCTCCAATGGTATGCCATTGAGGTTCTAGTATTGGAATCCAAGCATGGCAACTAAATACTTGTAAATGAGATACATTTGAAACACGACTCAAAATAAGCTCATGTGGTGAAACAATTTCAAGACAAGAAAGACAGAGGCATATTAATTTTGCAACATGTAAAACTGCATGATTTCACATAGATGCACATAAATTTGCATGAAAGAGGAGTGGCTAGATAATGAGTTGTATATGCTTTATAAATGACTCTGCAAGTCCATTTTGAGCATGTTCATATGAAACACAATATGTCAACTCAATTCTTGTTATAGTACAATAGTCTTCAAAAGACTTTGATGCTAATTCTTTTGCATTATCCATACAGAATGTTTTTATAGGATAATCAAGAAAATGTGCCCAAAAATGAATAAGCATAGATATAAGATTGGCAAACACTATGTTTCAGGTTGATAATAATGAAACATGTGATTGTTTACTTGATGCATCAACAAAGACCAAAAAATAACAAAATAGTCCCGATATTCGATTAACAGGACCACAAATATTACCATTCAATCTTTCAAGTATTAGTGGTAATTCTTGTGAAAGTTTCTAAATTGAAGGTTGAGTAATCATCTTGCCTTGTATGCATGTACAACATAATTCTATAGAATCTACATCCGTAGGCTTTAAATTGTATTCAATTATATATAAAATAATCTTTCTAAATAATATAGATCTTGGATATTCCAATCGTCCATGCTAGAGAGAAGCACAATTCTCTGAGATAGATGATGCAAAATTAAATATAATGGAAGGTTGAATCGCAATTCGATATAAACCATTTTTTGTAGCAAAAGATTTTTCAACAACTTTATGGTTCTTTGCAAGAACCAAAACTTCTTTTTTATTTAAAATGGCGATTGAAAAGTAATAACCATTAATACACACATCTTAGTAGTTGATTAAATTTTGAGGTGTTGAAGGTACAAACATCGAAGTTTATATTTTATGATAGAATCCATAGGTAATTTTATCATTGATATGTCCTCTTGGAAACAAAACGTATTTGCTTCAGCCATGGTTATTATATTTTTAGTTTGTCAAGTTGAAGATTTTTCAATAAAAAATTATCTATCTTGCATGATAGTATGTATTATTGCAAAATCAATGAGCGCATCATTTGATTCATCATTAGAGATTTTTTCATTCATATAAGCCTCTAAATCATCAACATTAATTGAATCCATGGACGCATCTATGGTATAAACTTCATGAGTCTCAACTGGTAGTTTCTTATTTTCTTAGAATATTTTAATAAAATATTTTGAAATACGGCTTACATGTACTAAATATCCAATCATTCCATATTTATAGAAAGAACACATCTCTGATTTTTGTTTTCTATTATAGTTAATAATAGAATATTTATTCTTTCCATATGAGTAGAAATGGTCATGATTATGACTGCCTTAATGCTTATGAGCATGTTTTCCATGTTTATATAATTTCTTCTTAGACTTTGAAATATTAAGTGAATGAAATTTTGCAACTGTGGTTCCAATAGGATGAGCTTCAACATTGCGCAAGAGTAGCTCATTTTGCTTCTCCGTAAGAAATAAATAGGATATGAAATCAAAATAACTGTGAAATTTCATGTTCCTATATTCTTGTGTAAGCACAGCAGATATAGGAGGAAATGTAGAGAGAGTTTTTTCAATCATTTCTTCTTTAGAGATGCTTTATCTACATAATCATAATTGTGAGACAATACTATATATTTTACTATTGAAAGCATTTAAATTTGGAAAATTTAAGATACATAAATGTATCCAATTATGACATACATGTAGAAGAAAAATGATCTTTTAATGATCAAACCTAGATTTAAGATTCTTTCAAAGTTCTATAGGATCTTCTATTTTTAAATATTGATGTTGTAATGTAGGTACAAGATGATGATGAAGAAGAAGAAGTGCTTTCCAACAGATAGCAAGAGAAATAGAAATACTTATTATAAGAGATTCTTCAAACATAATGGCACTTGAAAGTTGTTCTGCAAATAAATTTGTTTTTGCCATTTTTGCCCATAATAGATAATTGTTTCCATTTACAGTCAATAGTGGAAATAAAAGAGCTTAAAAATATTGGGATGCACTGGTAATAGTTTGAAATATAATACAAGTAGTTGAAGATGTTGAAGCACTCATTATAAATAAATTTGTAAAGAAAATACAAGATCAAGGAGAAAAGTTGAGTATAATGTACCTTAAAATATAAAATCAAATAAAATGATAAAATTAAACTTGAAATCAAAAATATTAATTTATTTTTTTATTTTTTTGAACAAGGTTGTGGATTGTGGTAGTAGAACAATAGGATGAAGATGGCAGGGTGGCAATAGTAGCAACAACAATCAACGGTGGAGTCAGCGGTTGTTTGGCAATAGGGCGGTATGAGTTGCAGGATTGGCAGCAAGATCGGTGGCAAGCAATAGTGGCTGTTTGGCAACAGTTCGGCGGTAGGCTTGGGACGTAGTAGAGAGGTTGGGCTGGAGCAAGTATTTTAAGCAATTAGGGCACAGAGTGGAGTAAGTGTTCTAAGCAAGTAGGGTACAAAGTGGAGTAAGTACTTTAAGCAAGTAGCTATTATGTGAGGGGCTTGTAAGAAGTACAACAAGATCATGTGTCACACAAGGAGCAAGAGTAGCAACAGCTTTAAAGAATCAAGATTAGAGCAAAAAAAAAAAAAAAAAAAAAAAAAAAAAAAAACAATAGTATGTAAAAGAGAGTCATGCTGACAACGTGTTGAAAATGTTTAGAGAGACACAAGAATAGTAGTAAGTAATACACACACACAAGAGAGTTTCTAAGGAGAGAGAGAGAGAGCTTCACACAAAAGTCTATTGATCTGGTTGTGTCTTATATACATGAAGAGAAGGAGAAATGATAAACAATTCTTCTCCACTACATTCCAAATATTGTAGCTATAGTATTTACTGTAGACTACAATAAATATTATAGAGAGCAATGGCTACATTTAATACTCTCAACAAATACAATTATATAAGTAGTCCTTTATCTTATACAATTGTCTTCATATTTTTGTAACTTAGTCTCTAAAACAACAAAAGAAGCATAATATTGACTAGCCTATTGATTAAAAATTAGGTCGAAATTTTGATATATTAAAACTTTAAATTGAGGTTTAGAATCTTGAAATTTTAGGTTATAAAGTGTTTTTATTTCCTAAAGAAAAATAAAAGATGCAACTATATAATAGAAAAATAAAAATTATATGAAAAATTACATGGTATTCAATGAATATTTTGTTTAATGTAACACACATTTTTTTATTAATAATCTCAGTTTTTTACCATGATTTTGTATTCTTTTATAATACTTAATATTATTTGTTATAGCTTTGTACATATTTTTATCTTGATAATTGTCAAAATCTTCTTCAACATTAAATGGATATATACATAAGATTGTTAATGAAGTCTGTTTTGACACAAGACCAATGCTCAAATGATAGAAAATTGTGATCCATGTAAGTTATAGTTTTCTTTGAAAAGAACTATTCATAATCTCATTCATTATAATTATAACTGTACACCAAATAAAAATATCCATTATTTTCAGCACCTTGTTAATTAATCTTTTTGTAAGATCATGTTGAAGTCTAAATTTGATGCAATATATTAAAAAAAAATTCACATATATATATATATATATATATATATATTTATTTATTTATTGATGTTGAAAAATAATATGACAATTAATTATGTTGAAAATTTTAAAAAGTTTAAAAACAGGTGGTTACTAGAACATTGTATTAAAAAGTATTAAAGGAATTGCATCAGAGAATTGTTAAAAAATTCTTCTTGGTACATCTGACTCTTCTGAATCCCTTAAATATCCATCAACCCATTAATACCTCAAGACCTTATTAAACATATCCTAAGCTGCGATTATTCACAGCTGGATTTATTTAATCCTCTTGATCTACAATGACAAATCAACTTTTAAATCCAATAAAATAATATTAACATAATGTCAATTTTATTGCACTATACATTCTAAATGTACTTACCTGTTTTAAATTTAGCATGCACCTTTCTAATTACATATTGAATTCGATTTATGAAGTTTATTTGTAGTCATTGTTTTTAGAAATAAGACTTCCATTCTTGCTACCATTAGTAAATTATCTTTTCCATCATTCCATCATTATCTACTCGAATATTTAAAATTCACTAATAATAGAATCATCGCTTATTATTTTAATGCAATCAAATACTGAATCAGATATGAGTGTATATATATATATATATATATATATAGATATATAATTTTTCCCAAGTAATTATCATAATGTAAACCAAGACATAAAGAAGCTGCACATTGAATGTCGTTCCTTAATGATAAGTTTGTGAAGCAAAATTAAATGAGTATTACAGTAATGATCACGATTATTTATTTATACACATTCAAGTCTTAATTTAGAAATACATTGTATAATTTGTTTTCCGTATACAATCTCTGAAGGGATATTGTTAAAACAATTTAAACCCCAGTAAAATAATTTTGTATACTCCACATGATCTTGATGTAATCAAATAACAAATATTGTACTCATATATATAATCAAAGATGGCTACAATCCTTTTCAATTGAAATGTGTTTCATTATGATTAAACAGCAAATAGTTTCCCACTATTTTTGGTTGTTTAAATTTGCACTGCAGTATTCAACAATCTGAACGGTAATAAATAATCTTCAATTTTTAGATTTCTTAACACTGATCTATGTAAACGAATTTATATATATATATATATATATATATATATATATATACAGATATATAATAAAAGAAAATAAAGAAAACTGAACTAATTCATAACATAGACTGAAAACAAATAGTATGTATGTATACATATTTATGTGTACATACGGTAGAATTTGATCAAAAAGTAATGTGGTTGTAAGTGGATTTCAAATGGATAGTACGAATGTAGATATTTTAAACAAGTTTATTATCCATGTATTATTATTTATATTATTACTATTATTATAATATTTTTGAGAAAATATTTTTATGAAAAAGATTACGTAAAAATGTAAGTTTTTACAAAACTTAGTTTTAAAAGTTAGGATTAAGTTGGCTTATTTTTTTACCAACTTTTTCCAAATTTCATATTCCTTACATCTAATAGGTATGAAATTTTAAATGTCACATGTTGTAATATATGTTTTTATAGGATGCACAATCCATTGTATTGAAATTGTTTCATAATAGTTAATAAATGCTAAATTTAAAAAATAGACTCGTCTATATCTCATATACAAAGAAATCATTTAAAATAATACTTTGAAACTATGGTATCTATCTATCTATCTATCCATCTATATATATATATATATATATATATATATGTATGTGTGTGTGTGTATAAATAAAAGAATATAAATATGATAATTTGTACAGGATTATCCCTGTGATAGTACTTGTGTATATATATATATACATATATATATATATATATATCCATATATAATTTATTGGTTTAATTTTAAAATTTTATGATTTAAGTATTCCTATTCTTAGAAATAATTAAAACTCACCTAAAACAATTATAGTTACCCAAAATTAATTAGACCATGGAATTCATAGAAAATTTTGTAAGCACCACTCAGTTACATCATCTAAAACTTTTATTCCATTGATTGATATTTTGTTAGTTATGTTCAAAATTTCAGATTTTGTACAATAATCTGTAACAACTTTTAGAAGTCTTTTAAATCTATTATATATATATATATATATATATATATATATTGATAATAATTGTTCAAGATAAAAATTGTCTTTACATACAAAGTTTGTGCATATTGATTACTTTTTGAATAATTACAATAGGAATGAACATGTTTGGATTTTTTAAATATTGTATTCACCAAAAAAAAATATTGTTATGATAAAAATATATATTTAGAGAAAAAAAATTCTATATAATTAGAATAGTCAAACAAAAACAAAATCAATGATTAGTTTATTAAATTAAAGCAAGACTTCTTTTGTTGCCTTTTTTTTTACGACATTTACCCTTTAAGATATACCTTCTTTTTTCTTTTTCTTTTTCTTTTTCATAACAAAAGTACAAATAAAAAAACTATAATACAATCATGAAACATTGCTTTAATCGATGAAAATGAAACTAATAACCAATTTTAGGATTGATCCTTAAATGCCTCATTTGTGCATTCTTTGGTGGCTTTGTATGGAAGAATGTTTCATTAATTTTTTTTTCAGAGGTCAGATTCTACACCCAAACTTTGTATTATTGTTAGAGACATAGTACTTAGAACCTTTTAGAGACAAGTTTCTAGAATCTTCTAGAAGCAAGTCTCTGGAACCTTCTAGAAGCTTCCTAGTTGGTAGAAGTTGCTTGAGAAGCTTCCTAAATAGGACTATATATTGGAATCGAGGCTCAAAAGTTCTTCAGTCTCGACAACACATCTCTTGGAGATCTAGCTCACCTCTCTGGTATTGTTCTTGTATTCATCTAATTAATCTAGTTCTTCTCAATTCTTCTTGAACGTCTTGTTAGATCTTGAGTGTGTATTTCTGTGTCCGTGACAATTTATCGAGACTCCACTCATCTCAGATATCAGAGTTAGTTTCTTCCTCGTTAGAGTGCGGATTACCCCTCTGCTTGGAAGTGTACTAGCATTTTAGAGGTTGTGGATTACCCTTCTCTAAACTGATACTTCTTTTGTTACAATATTGAAGTCTTATTCTTCTTGGATATAGTGGATTACCCCTTTTTTTGAAGCTCTTAAGGCATTTTAGAGATTGCAGAGTACCCTCCTCTAAACCAATATTGTCTTCTTGTAGAGTCATTTCTGTCCTTCTCTTAGAATGGCCGGAGGCCACGACATTAATATGACAAAAAGTTCGGAGTCCAAGTTGGATGCTATCATGAATGCCCTCGCTACGTTATCGCAAAGAACTGCAGAGATTGAAGGAGTCAAAGCAAGGCTGCATAATGACGAAGCATCTGGGATGGCACAATCTACGTTGCACTAACCTCAAACTTCTGTACTTAGAGAAGCAACTTTGCCTCAGGTTCGACAAGCACCACTGGTTCTACAACATAAAGAGCCCCGAGTTAGCCTTGCAGATAAGTTCGATGGTATGCATTCCAAGTTTTGAGGACTCATCAACCAAATCAGGTTGATAACAATTTTACAGTCCGAACGCTACCCAATAGAGGATTCACGTGTTGGGCTTGTGTCACGGACAAAG
Source organism: Physcomitrium patens (assembly GCF_059467195.1). Taxonomy (NCBI): domain Eukaryota; kingdom Viridiplantae; phylum Streptophyta; class Bryopsida; order Funariales; family Funariaceae; genus Physcomitrium; species Physcomitrium patens. Next base: position 5,933,368 of record NC_143425.1, on the reverse strand, counting down.
AAATACAGACTCGAGATCTAAAAAGAAGTTCAAGAAGAACTAACAAGTACTAGATTAATCAGATGAATATAAGAATAATACTACAGAGGTGAGCTAGAGCTCCAAGAAATGTGTTGTCCAGACTGAAGAACTCTTCAACCTCGATTCCAATATATACTCCTATTTAGGAAGTTTCTCAAGCAACTTCTACCAACTAAGAAGCTTCTAGAAGGTTTCAAAGACTTGCTTTTAGAAGGTTCTAGAAACTTATCTCTAGAAGGTTCTAAGCACTATGTCCATAACATCTTCTACCAACTAAGAAGCTTCTAGAAGGTTCCAGAGACTTGCTTCTAGAAGGTTCTAGAAACTTGTCTCCGGAAAGTTCTAAGGACTATGACCCTAACATCACCCCCTCCTTTAGCTTCAAGGTCTCTGAGAAGCAATGTTGTTAGTCATCAATACTAACGCAAGAAAATGAAGATTTGTCGCATAACGTCTGCTATAAACTCCAACTGTTGTTCACAAGGTAAGTGGTTCATCGACCCTTGAAGCCAATGGTAGTAGCCCACTCCTTCAACTTCTGACCAAGCATGAACTTCCGTGTCCTCATTATGAAATCGTCCTGCAAACACGCCTTCTCGCTAACCATCATAAGCAAGCTCGAACTCAAATACAATCACCAGTGATCGGTTACTCGGTATCCTTCGTCGTCGTTGTGGTGTAGGCAATTCTTCATCTCGGGGTCGCCTTCGTGAGCTAGTCGGTTGACATAATCTGACTGACATAGTATCTATCTCTTGGCTATCCATATCAAAAGACCAAACTATGGCTACTGAAAAAATTCTATTTTATCTTGGAGAAAATAACTACATCAACTACAAATTTTGGTGGTGCTCTCCCCCTTTCTTATATTCTTGGGTGAGCAAGCTTTAGAAGGAAGCCATCATTGAACCGTCTTAGGTTTATGAGGATCTTGTTGATGAAACTCATGTACCATTTGTGGCACATTAGAAGGATTTTCAGCTGGCTCCCACGTTCGCTCATCAATGTCATAGCCGCACCAATGAACAAGATACTCCAACTTGTCCCACCTTCGCCGTGAATCCAGCACCTTTTCAACCTCGTATTCCTCGTGGTTCTCGATCTCAATAGTAGGTGGTGGACATTGCACTCTTCTAGGAAAAGACGACTCTCGATAAGGCTCCAATAGAAAAATATGAAAGACTGGATGTACCTTCATAGAAGCCAGTAATTCCACACGATATGCCACTGGATTGATTTGCTTTTAGATGATAAATGGTCCCAATCTTCGATAGTCCAACTTATCACATGGTCGCTTGGTCTTAATATTCCGTCCAAGAAGCCATGCTTTATCTCCAATTTTGAAAGTAGGTGCTTGATTCTGAAATCTATCTGCAGATGCCTTGTAGGATTCTTGGGCGGATTGTAATTGAAGCTTCAACGTATTTTGAAGCTCTGATAGTTGTTTCGCAAATCCTTCAACTGCTAGATTGTTATTTGTTGACAGACTCAATAAATCAAGCTTCGGATGATACCCATAGTTGAAAAAGAATGGTGTGTATTGAGTCAATGCATGGAGGGTGTTGTTATATGCAAACTCGGCTAGCGACAGATATGCGATCCAATCGTCTTGCTGATAGTTGATGCTGCATCGTAAGTATTGTTCCAAGACTTAGTTCACCCGTTCCGTTTGGCCGTCAGTTTGAGGATGAAAAGTCGAAGAAAGCTTGATATCCACCTTCAGTATCTCAAAGAGAGATCTCCAAAACTTTGATACGAATTGGGTTCCTTGATCTGATACGATATCGTCTAGTAGTCCATGATATCGATACACATTATCGAGAAAGAGCCTTGCTGTAGCTTCATTAGACGATGTCTTCTTGCAAGAGACAAAGAGCGCCATCTTTGTAAGCCGATCTACCACGACAAAGATGCTGTCAAATGAATTCGATGATGGCAGGTCCATGATGAAGTCCATGGAAATTGAAAACCATCGTCGACGTGGAATCGACAATGGATGTAGGAGTCTATAAGGGCAATGTCGAGGATTCTTGGATCTTGAACAGATGTCGCAGGAGAGGACAAAAACTTTCACATCCTTCTACATTTGGGGCCACCAAAAATCTCGAGAAATAAGCTTCAAGGTCTTATTGAATCCAAAATGTCCCGCAGCCAAAAAATCGTGGCGAGATTGAAGAACTCGGAGTCGTGTTGGTCATTTTTCGAATATATAACCGCTCCTCAAAGTATAAAAGATCTCTCTCCACCTTGAACTTGTTGTCATTGGTACGTTGCTTGATATCAATGGCTACTGAATCTTTAATGGTCACGGCATGTACCTGATTCAAGAAGTCAGCATCAATTAGCACAATAGTAGCGCAAAGCTGAAATTGCTCTGGCTTCAACAATGTCGTACATTGTTGATCAAACGCTCCTTCTCCAGCCTTTAGTACAAGATACGATTTCCTCGATAAGCCACCAGATAGTCTTTGTTGCTTTCTAGGTGGATAAGTGATAACAAAATCGAACCTAGATAGCAACATATTCCACCGAGCTTGACGTTGATTTAGAACTCGAGCCGACATGAAATACTCCAAATTCTTGTGATCAGTATATTCGATCATCGGGTGTGCAGCTCCTTCAAGAAAGTGACGCCATTCTTAGAAAGAATCCACTAGAGCAAGAAGTTTCTTATCATGGATTTCATAATTTATTTCAGCAGTAGAGAACTTTTGAGAATAGAATGCAACCGGATGGAGCTTCTTATCTTCTCCCATTTGTAAAAGTATTGCTCCCAAAGAAAAATCCGAAGCATCAGTTTCTAAATAAAAGGCCTTTGTAAAGTTTAGATGTTCCAAGATTGGAGCCATAGTAAATACAGTCTTCAGGTCTTGAAATGCCTTCTCTACTAGAGGTCCCCATTCCGACTTATCCTTGCATGTCAACCAAGTGATAGGAGTAGTAACTTGAGAGTAATTTTTGATGAAGATCCGATAGAAGTTGGCAAAACGAAGAAAGCATTGTACGTCTCTAACCGTCTTCGGAACCTCCCAAGACACGATTGCTTCCACCTTCTTGGGGTCCATCTTCAAGCCTTCCGTAGTCACAACAAACCTCAAAAACTCCATCTCTATTCGGTGAAATAAACAATTCTCTAACTTAGTATATAGTCCTCGCTTGCGTAGTTTCTCCAAGACCAAACAAACGTACTTTTCATGCTCTTCCTTGTTTTTGGAGAATATCAGAATATCATCCAAATAGATGACAACAAAATTGTCAAGGTGCTCTCGAAAAATATCATTCATCATATGTTGAAAGATCGCTAGAGCATTGGTAAGACCAAAGGGCATGACATTATACTCAAAATGGCCATACCTTGTACGGAACGCTATCTTCCACTCATCTCCTTCATTGATTCGTACTAGGTTGTAAGTTCTCCTTAGATCAATTTTTGTAAAGATCTTTGCACGTCCAAGTTGTTCTAAGAGACTAGAAATCAAGGATAATGGATAACGATTCTTCTTTGTTACTTTGTTGAGGCCTCGATAGTCCACGCACATCCGTAACGAGCCATCTTTCTTCTTCACAAATAAGATGGGTGTTCCAGTTGACGATTTTAAGTGACGGATGAAGTTCTTGGCTAGATTCTCGTCGATGTACTTCCGTTACTTTGCCAACTTCATCTGCGATAGATTGTAGATTGGGCCAAAAAGCGGTTGTGTTCTTTCCTGCAAGTCTACAGCGCAATCATATGGTCGATGTTCCGGTAGCATGTCGACATTCTTCTTTTGAAACACGTCTTTAAAATCCTTTTATAGCTCAGATATACTTGTTGTCGAGATCTTCTCCCTGGTAGTTGGAGCCGCATAAATGACAAATGGTGTGCCTTCCTTGGACTATCTTATAAACGCTCTTGCTCCAATGAATAGGAATTTCTCTATTTGGGGTTTTCTACTAGGCTTACTCTTGGATGGTTTTGTGGAAAATGTCATCTTCCGCAACTTCCAATCTATGGATGGGTTATACTTTTCCAACTAGGAAAGACGAAGAATAACAGGATTTAATGGGATTCTAATAATATTAAAAATAATATGACCATTATGGTCCTTAAACGTCACTTCTATAGGTTGTGATTCATGGGTGACACTACCAAATAATAAAGGTTGTCCATCTATGACCTCAAAGTGAATAGGTATGGATTTTTGTACTAATGGATCTTATGATGCTTAGCAAATTCTTCGTCTAAGAAACAAACAGATGCTCCTGAATCTAATAATGCTAAGGTTTTCAATTTTTGAGGGCCAATAAGCAAAAAGATTGTAAAGCAAAGGGCAGGTTGAGCGGAAAGAAAGGACCCTGATTGTTGTTGCGATATTTCACTGTCCAACTGCACGGTTTCTGTTGTGGCTGGGCATCCTTGTTTTCCTGAACAAATGCGCCCGTAGTCTTGACAATACATCGATTTTGCTTCTTGGAGTAGTTTCTAACTTTGTGGCCTTCTTCACCGCAATACAAGCATAGACCTTCCTCCATATGTCGCTTTTTTTCTTCTAGGGTAAGGAATTTGACACATACCACATGAATTTGCATGTCTTCTACCTCTGAATGTGAATTCATGTTGCTTGTTGAGATAGTTGGGGCATGGCGAACGGTATGTTGTCTTGAACGTTGATCTTGGCGACATTGGAATAAGCGATTATTGCACTTTACAGCTTGGCTAATAGCTTTGTTGAACGTTTGTGGATCAGAAAGAGTTAACAGCAAATCCTTCACATCATCCCTTAAATCCCAATAGAATTAATTCAGCAATGCTTCTTCGTCCCAATTGATGTCGCATGCTAATTGCCTGAAGTCCGATGCATAGACTGATGTAGAGCGCATTCCTTATGGTAGTGACCGGATCTTTGTTGTAGCCCATCGAACCTTGTCATGTTCACCAAATGGTTCCGCAAATGCCTCCAAAAAGGTTTCAAAGTTGTTTAGAATAGACGATTGTTTCTCAAACAAAGGCGCAAACCATGATAGAGCTTGCCCTGTATGTAAGATTCCAACAAGCCCAACACGTGACTCCTCCGTTAGATAGCGTTTGAGCTGTAAAACTGTTATCAACCTGATTTGGTTGAGGAATCTTCGAAACTTGGAACGCGTACCATCGAACTTATCCGGAAGGCTAACTCGGGGCTCTTTATATTGTAGAACCAGCGGTGCATGTCGAACGTGAGGCATAGTTGCTTCTTCAAGTACAGAAGTTTGAGGCTGGTACAACCAAGATTGTGCCATCTCAAATGCTCCATCATTATGAAGCCTTGCCACGACTCCTTCAATCTCTGCAGTTCTTTGTGATAACGTAGCGAGGGCATTCATGATAGCATCCAACTTGGACTCTGAACTTTCCGTCATACTAATGTCTTGGCCTCCAGCCATTCTAAGAGAAGGACAGAAATGACTCTAAAAGAAGACAATATTGGTTTAGAGGAGGATACTCCGCAACCTCTAAAATGCCTTAAGAGATCAAAAAAAAAGGTAATCCACTCTTTCCAAGAAGAATAAGACTCCAATATTGAAACAAAAGAAGTATCAGTTTAGAGAAGGGTAATCCACAACCTCTAAAATGCTAGTACACTTCCAAGTAGAGGGGTAATCCGCACTCTAACGAGGAAGAAACTAACTCTGATATCTGAGGTGAGTGGAGTCTCGATAAACTGTCAAGAACATAGAAATACATACTCGAGATCTAATAAGAAGTTCAAGAAGAACTGACAAGTACTAGATTAATTAGATGAATACAAGAACAACACCAAAGAGGTGAGTAAAAGCTCCATGACATGAGTTGTCGAGATTGAAGAACTCTTCATCCTTGATTTCAATATATACTCCTATTTAGGAAGCTTCTCAACCAACTTCTACTAACTAAGAAGCTTCTAGAAGGTTCTAGAAACTTATCTCTAGAAGGTTCTAAGGACTATGTTCCTAACATCTTCTACCAACTAAGAAGCTTTTAGAAGGTTCTGGAGACTTGCTTCTAGAAGGTTCTAGAAACTTGTCTCAAGAAGGTTCTAAAGACTATGTCCCTAACATCTTCTACCAACTAAGAAGCTTCTTGAAGGTTCCAGAGACTTGCTTCTAGAAGGATCTAGAAACTTCTCTATAGAAGGTTCTAGAAACTTGTCTCTAGAAGGTTTAAAGGACTATGTCCATAACAGCTTGTTGTAACCATACTTATAAAGCAAGTTCTATCATGGTTTGCTCCTTTGTTTGAGAAACAATCGTCCATACTAAACAACTTTGAAACCTTTTTGGAGGCATTTGCGGAACCATTTGGTGAACATGACAAGGTTCGATGGGCTACAACAAAGATCCGGTCACTACCACAAGGAATGCGCTCTACATCAGTCTATGCATCGGACTTCAGGCAATTAGCATGCGACATCAATTGGGACGAAGAAGCATTGCTGAACTAATTCTATTGGGATTTAAGGGATGATGTGAAGGATTTGCTGTTAACTCTTTCTCATCCACAAATGCTCAACAAAGCTATTAGCCAAGCTGTAAAGTGCAATAATCGCTTATTCCAATGTCGCCAAGATCAACGTTCAAGACAACATACCGTTCGCCATGCCCCAACTATGTCGACAAGCAACATGAATTCACATTCAGAGGTAGAAGACATGCAAATTCATGTGGTAGGTGTCAAATTCCTTATCCTAGAAGAAAAAAAGCGACATATGGAGGAAGGTCTATGCTTGTATTGTGGTGAAGAAGGCCACAAAGTTAGAAACTACCCCAAGAAGCAAAATCGACGTATTGTCAAGACTACGGGCGCATTTGTTCAGGAAAACAAGGATGCCTAGCCACAACAGAAACCGTGCAGTTGGACAGTGAAATATCGCAACAACAATCAGGGTCCTTTCTTTCCGCTCAACCTGCCCTTTGCTTTACAATCTTTTTGCTTATTGGCCCTCAAAAATTGAAAACCTTAGCATTATTAGATTCAAGAGCATCTGTTTGTTTCTTAGACGAAGAATTTGCTAAGCGTCATAAGATCCATTAGTACAAAAATCCATACCTGTTCACTTTGAGGTCATAGATGGACAACCTTTATTATTTGGTAGTGTCACCCAAGAATCACAACCTATAGAAGTGACTTTTAAGGACCATAATGGTCATATTATTTTTAATATTATTAGAACCCCATCAAATCCTATTATTCTTGGTCTTTTCTGGTTGAAAAAGTATAACCCATCCATAGATTGGAAGTTGCGGTGTCGTGTTGTAACACGAGTATACAGTGAAAATAAAAAGAAAGGGGAATTTTATTAATATTCAGTTGCCTCGAATATTGGGAGCATCAACCAAATCTAGTACAAATACTGAGTGGTCAGGTTCAGTCACCCCGTTACAGTCAGCCGGGGCATACTGAAATGCTCCATTCGATTCCAATAACGGGAGTCAGCAGGAAGAGAAGGACCAATTCACACGACGGGTTCAAGGAGCCAATTGGATCCAATTTCGATAGTCCAATCCGGGTCCTCTTATCCAATATGAGACCTAAATTGGCCGGTCAACCCAATGCAGTCTAATTACGAGAAATCCAGGTCTTACTACGCGTCTTAGCCAATCTGACGCGAGGACCAATTTGACCCAATTACGGGAACATCCAGGTTACTACGGGCATCTTTCCCAATATAGGACCTGAATTGGTCGGGCGACTCAATGTGGTCCCGATTACGGGGTTCGATTCTGTTTCAGGCTGTCTTGTTCTCTGTGCCGTTTCAGGGAACGTTGTTTTCGGTAAATGGATTTCTTAAAGGTAAAAACGGAGGAGAATGTTTGACGGCGAGAGCCAATTTCGGATCCAAGCTTGAGGTGGGAGCCAATTTTGGATCTAAGACGGAAGATTGGAGAAATTCAGAGGATAATGTTAGGGGGGATATAGTTTTGAGGGGGAAGGTTTTTTTTTCGGGGGAATCGGGGGGGGGAGCGAGTTTTCAAGCTTTTGCAAGGTTACCAGTTCGGTTTTTCATTGGAGGTTTTTGGAAGATCAAGGAAATTAGAGAGAGGAGCTTCATGCTTCGGATCGGGGAAGGAAAGACATAGAATTTGGATTTTTCTTCTTCGTAGAGTTTTGGGACGACTGAGGCAATCGCTGCTGAAGTCAGTATTGTAATGGTGAATCGAGATTTTTAAATGAAGTGGGTTTGAATACTCTTGACTGTTTTGTAAAATCGAGTTACGTCTGTGATTGAAGGATTAAAGGGGTGTCTATAGGATTGAGTATGCGGAGTGAATGAAATTTATTGGGTTAATCTAACAGGACAGTCAGTGGATACAAGATCGTAAGTACAAAGGGGTATTGAAGAATAACAGTTTGGGTTGTTCGGGGTTCTCTGTAACGTCTAGAGACCTACCGGCTGGGGCAAAAAAAGGACTTTGACTAGCAGTCAAAGGGCATCAGTAAAGATTTACGGTGTATTCTTGCAGTCGTTTATATTCCAGCAGTCAAAAACTGATAGACTGCTTGACTATCGACGGAACTCTATACTACCTTCTACAGCCAGACGCCCGGCGCGTTCTCGAGCAGGAAAGCACGTAATACGACATAAGTGGTGAACCCGACGTGAAAGCTTGAGGTAGAAGGTATTGAATTTCGGTTGATTTTATCTTTATTTTTATGGAAAACGAAAATAAAAATTTTGAAGGATTTTTGGGAGAAGTTTCTGGTGGGGAGTCTTCTAAAGGACAAGGTATGCACATGGATCCATCTATTGTTAGTTTGTTTCAAGCCTTCTCATTGTCAATGCAGAAATAGCAAAGCAATGATCGAAAGGAAGCTTTGGCAACCAAAGCATTGCAAGCAGTGGTCAATAAAATAGATCAATTTGATGGGAGGAATATTTCAAGGTATTTAAGATGTTATGTTCGTGAAATGGAATTAAATCGGGTTTGTGAGAAGAAAATGGTTGCACTATTTGGACTTGCCACGATACCAGAGATAAGGGACCACATTACATCGATTACGGATCGTTGAGGGAATTCATGGTAGGATTTTTCACATGCATTGAAAGACGAATATTTCTTGGAAGATGCTGATCGCGTTACTAAGAAGCTGTTTCTGGGATGGATTGAACGGCCCAATAAGAATTTGCAAGCAACAGAGCTAGTAAGGGAATTTGAAAGGCAGTACTCTCAATTATCGAAGGTAGAAAAATTGACATTGGAGCCGAACAAAGTTGATCTATTTCTTCAAGATGCTGATAGAGAATTGCAAGAGAAATTAGAACCCCTTCTTGAAAACAAAGAAGAAGATGAAGGATAGACAACGAAGTGGAAGAACGTTGAAGATGCGGTGGGGTTGCTTACAAAAAAAGAAAGGAGGAAGGATAGGAGCAATATTCCGAAAACAATACAAGCACCCAAAGCTCCAGTACGTACAACACCATCGCCAATGCCTACAGTTCAACCTTCGACATCCTTGTCAAAGAAAGCAGATATAGATATGGAAGAAATTATACGAGGAATGCGAGATCTTCAAATCAAATTGGCAAGACTTGAAGAGAATACTTCTATAAACAATTCGAAGAATGTTTCAAAACAAGGATATGTACAAAGATGCATTTGGTGTGATGATGCTTCACACACTAGAAAAGATTGCAATGAATTTAATAATATGATACGGCAAGGAATTATTTGCTGGAAAGATGGGAAGATAGCATTGAAAGATAGGGAGGATCTTCTTCAAACCAATTTTGGCAAGGGAGGAATGAGAGCATTGGTTCAAGATTACTTAAAAGAGCATGAAACAGTAGTACGAGAAAGTGCAAGTTATGGTGCTAGAGTAGATGAAGAAATTGGTGGAAGTACGGAAACTAGTGAGTTTTGGGCTTTTGCCGTTTCTACAATGCAAGAAGGGAAATTACCTCGAGAAGCGTTATTGAGAACTGCAGCTACAATACGAGGAAGAACAGGTTGGGAGGATCTTGTTGAGTCTCTTTCAGTTCATGCATATATTGCTAAGAGCCAACATGAAGCTTTGATGGAAGAAAAAAGACGAGGAAATTTTGATGATACTAGAGAAGGAAATTCTTTTAAGAGGCAAACTCGAGGAGACAAGGCTCGGGAGGCAGCTTCACAAGAATTGCCTGTAAAGGATACCTCAGCATCATTGGGAGAAAAAACAATGGAGACAAAAGATAAGGGCAAATCAATTGCTTATAAGCTACTTTCTGATATTGAAGTGGCAACAAATTTGAAAGGGGTGTTGGAAGAACGTATATTAAACGCTAAGGTGGAATTCACATTGAAAGAAGTCTTGGGAATTGCAAAGAAGGAGTTTCATGATGTTTTCATTGACAGCATTAAGCGAAAGAGGCAATTAATGAGCGAAACTGGAATGAGTCATGCTATTGATGCAAGAATATGTAGAGATGAAGAAGAGGTTGATATTGGTTACAAGCAACCAATAAATGAAAAGAATGGGTATAATCAGCGAGTACGTTTCGAAGATTCTAGTGACAAGGAAATGGAAACTTTGAGCCATTATACTCGAAAGCATTGGGCAAGGACAACTACTGAGGTATTGGTGAAGGTAGGAGATATAGAAGAACCAATAGTTGCCTTGGTGGACCATGGTTCTGAAATAAATCTCATGTCTAAAGATCTTTATAAGAAGCAAAAATGGCCAATTGATATGGAACATGGATGGGCAATACGAGCAGCTAATAACACACGAGGCGAATTATATGGAGCTTGTCCAGATGTCAAAATTCGGATTGGGGATGTTGCGACGGAGCAACATTTCTTCATTCAAGATACAACGTCTTATCCGTTGATTTTAGGACAATCTTATATCACGGCAACACGGATGGAAACAAAAGTACTTGACGATGGTTCTGCTTATGCAAGGATACTGAGCGAAGATGGGAGGAAAGCTATACAATTTCTAACAGTACCTCCTAACCATGAACGGAATCGAGATAGGTTGAGGGAGAAACCATTGCCAAAGATTGTTGAAGGATTTAAGGATTTTGGGGAGGTACCACTGTAAAGCGAGATTATGGAGGTACAAAAGAGGAGGTACTCTCGCGAGATGAAGGTGCCTTTGATGCGAGTTTTATTGGTATATTGGAGAATGGAAATATTATGTATATGAAAGTTGATGATTTTAAAAGAAAAGAAAGAAAAAGATTATATGATATTGAAGGACAATTACGCAAGATAGGTACATTGCAAGATGATGAGAGGATTTTGGGTGTTTATGAAGAAAATGGACTGGAAGATTCATTGGAATTGATTACATCTATTGGGTTAGGGGATAATGATAAGATTGTTGAGATTCATTCGAGAGAGGTTTATACCATGCTTGAATCTTTTCAAGCACCAGAAGTCACTGTAGAGACGAGATATAAAACGGCAGATAAGAAGGTAAAGCCTGTTGCCGGACCATTACCAAAGGATTCTAAAGAACAAATGGGAGAAGCATCAAAAGAAGCAAGTTTAAGAGATCCAATGAGTATTGGACATCAGTTTACTGAAGAGACTTTTGAACAATTGAAGATTGGTTCTGATGGTTCTTTATTGCCGGAGGAAATTACTTGCTTCAAAAAGATGTTGGCTAAACAAGGTAGATCGTTTGCCTTCGAATCTCATGAAATTGGGTGTGTGGATCCAAATATTATAACACCTATGGTTATCTTCACTGTACCGCATGTACCTTGGAATCTAAGACCGATTCCAGTACCGAGGGCACATTTACCTAAATTAGTTGAACTGTTAAAAGAAAAGATAAAGATGAAAATATTGGAACCTTCATTTGTGCCGTATTCTAGTCGATGGTTTACGGTACCTAAGAAGAATGGGTCACTACGGTTTATTCAAGATATGCAACCGGTAAATGCAGTAACTGTCAGGAATGCAGGAATTGGACCTATTGTGGATGAATTTACTGTGGCGTTTGCTGGAAGGGCGATCTATTCAATGGGTGACTTGTATTCAGGTTATGATCAATTTCAACTTGCCGAAGGAAGTAGAGATATGACAACGATGAGGACACCGCTTGGATTGGTTAGAATGTGCACTCTTCCTCAAGGCGCGACCAACTCGGTTGCGCATATGATGAATGGGATGAATAAGGTATTGAGAGATTTTATTCCGGAAAAGACTATGCCTTTTCTGGATGATGTTCCTATAAAAGGGTGCAGAGAAGGAGACAAGGATGAAACTTTAGATACGAGGGGGTGTCGCAGATATGTTGTTGATCATATACAAGATTGTGAAAAGATTTTAACTCGGCTTGGAGAAGTTCATCTTACATTATCGGGTATGAAGTCCGTATTTGGAGTGCGAGAGGGTAGTAATTGTTGGACATTTATGCGGATCTTACGAAAGAAAACCAGATCCGACTAAAGTTGATGCAATTGGAAGGATGAAAGAGGATTGTGGTTCTTTAACAGAGGTTCGCAGGTTTTTGGGTGCATGTGTATTTTATCGAATCTGGATCCCTCATTTTGCTCACATAGTGGATCCATTATATGAACTGTTACGCAAGGGTTACCGATTTGAATAGAAAGAAAGGCATATTCTGGCAATGCAAAGATTAAAGAAATTATTGATGTCACCTCCAATATTGAGGAAGGTTGATTATAAGTGCAATAGACCAGTGATTCTTACTGTAGACGCTAGTCCAATTGCCGTTGGATGGGCGGTGGGTCAAGATGATTCGAATGGGAGTAGATTTGTAGTTCGATTTGGGGCTAAAGTTTTAAGTATTCGTCAGCGTGCATATTCGCAAGTCAAAAGAGAACTTTGGGGAGTCGTTTCGGCTATGAAAGCTGAAAAGGACTATTTGATTGGGGCAGTAGTAGTAATTGAAACAGATTGCTTGCCATTGCTTGGAATGATTATTAACTGTTCAACGCCAGATATTGCAATGTTGAGATGGATTGCTTATATTAAGTCACTAAATCCAGAATTTAAGCATATCACTGGAAAGGACAATTTAATAGCAGACATGCTATCTCGAGCAAGATACGAGAGGGAGGACGAAATGGTTGAAGACATTGATGATGTCAGATTGAAATTCTATTCAATATTGAATCTCAACAGAGAAGACAAGCTATTTCTTGAAGAATCTTATGAAGGAGAATTATTGGATATTGGTCATTATTTGAATACCTTGTCTAAGCAGGGGAATTGGTCTACAGAAAAATTCAAACAAATAAGAAAAAAAGCATATGGATTTTTACTTCGAGATGGATTCTTATGGAAGAGACCGAAGAAAGGAATTGGGATGCCACAACGAGTGATAGGCAAAAGGGAAGAAAAACTAAAATTATTAAAGGAGTTTCATGATAATTTATGGGCAGGGCATAGAGGAATCTGGGCTACTTTTGCTAAACTCAAGGAACGATATTGGTGGAAAAATATGTATCGAGATGTGCTCTCATTTGTAGAGTCATGTGAAATCTGTCAATCGTATTCTAATATCCGACATCGAGATGGTCTTCATCCTACGTATCCTCTGGCTATTCATTTTAAATGGGTTGTTGATTTGGTTATTATGCCGGTTGGGTTATGGCAGATGAGATATTTGGTTTTAGCTCGTGAAGATTTATCAAATCTAGTAGAAAGAAGAGCATTGAGGACAAAATCTACAGAGGGGATTTGTAGGTTTTTGCTTAAAAATGTCATTTGCCGTTACTGGTGCGTAGGAAAAATCACTGCAGATCGTGGAGAATTAAATGCACAAGAAGCTCGTAAGTTCTTTGAAAAATGTGGAGTTAAACTATCACTGACTACTGCTTATAATCCGGAAGGGAATGCGAAAAGCGAACGCGGTCACCCGCCGATTGTCAAAGCATTAGTTAAAGCTTGTAATGGGAAGGTTAAAGAGTGGCCACGGCTTTTGTCATTTGCATTATGGGCTGATCAAACAACACATAGTTCGGTGACAGGATATATGCCAGTAGAACTTATGACAGGTCAAAAACCAATTATACCGATTGAAGAAAAGGTACTTACTTGGAGTATGCTACCATGGGAAGATGGATTGACAAGAGAAGAACTTATGGCTATTAGGATTCGACAATTGGAGCAAAGAACGGAAGATGTCCAGATAGCATTGGAAAGGTTAAAAAGAGCAAGGTTACAAAACAAGGCGCGATTCGATAAGCAACATCGATTGAGACCAAAAGCAATCGAGGAAGGTGACTGGGTACTTGTTTATGACAATAGTCTGGATAATCAACATAGTACTTTGCGGAAATTTTCAAAACGTTGGTTTGGACCATATGTTATAACAACTGTTCATGATAATGCGACTTACTCATTACGGGAGTTAGATGGTACAAAATTGAAAATACCAATTGCAGGGAAGTGAGTAAAAATATTTAAACGAAGACACGCAGAGATGAATATGGAAGACCTTAATGAAGGTACAGAGATTTTGCAGCAAGAAGATGAAAGTGATATGGATAATGAAGGTGATGAAGACGAACTGGACAAAGACGTAGGGGATATATTCTGAATCAAACAGCAATTGGGTAAATTGGTGCATACCGGAGGATGCACAGGTTTAGAGGGGGTGGATGTCGTATTGTAACACGAGTATACCGTGAAAATAAAAAGAAAGGGGAATTTTATTAATATTCAGTTACCTCGAATATTGGGAGCATCAACCAACTCCAGTAAAAATACTGAGTGGTCAGGTTCAGTCACCCCGTTACAGTCAGCCGGGGCATACTGAAATGCTCCATTCGATTCCAATAACGGGAGTCAGCAGGAAGAGAAGGACCAATTCACACGACGGGTTCAAGGAGCCAATTGGATCCAATTTCGATAATCCAATCCGGGTCCTCTTATCCAATATGAGACCTGAATTGGCCGATCAACCCAATGCAGTCTAATTACGGGAAATCCAAGTCTTACTACGCATTCTTAGCCAATCTGACGCGAGGACCAATTTGACCCAATTACGGGAACATCCAGGTTACTACGGGCATCTTTCTCAATATAGGACCTGAATTGGTCGGGCGACTCAATGTGGTCCCGATTACGGGGTTCGATTCTGTTTCAGGCTGTCCTGTTCTCTGTGCCGTTTCAGGGAACGTTGTTTTCGGTAAATGGATTTCTTAAAGGTAAAAACGGAGGAGAATGCTTGACGGCGAGAGCCAATTTCGGATCCAAGCTTGAGGTGGGAGCCAATTTCGGATCTAAGACGGAAGATTGGAGAAATTCAGAGGATAATGTTAGGGGGGATATAGTTTTGAGGGGGAAGGTTTTTTTTTCGGGGGAATCGGGGGGGGAGCGAGTTTTCAAGCTTTTGCAAGGTTACCAATTCGGTTTATCATTGGAGGTTTTTGGAAGATCAAGGGAATTAGAGAGAGGAGCTTCATGCTTCGGGTCGGGGAAGAAAAGACATAGAATTTGGATTTTTCTTCTTCGTAGAGTTTTGGGACGACTGAGGCAATCGCTGCTGAAGTCAGTGTTGTAATGGTGAATCGAGATTTTTAAATGAAGTGGGTTTGAATACTCTTGACGGTTTTGTAAAATCGAGTTACGTCTGTGATTGAAAGATTAAAGGGGTGTCTATAGGATTGAGTATGCGGAGTGAATGAAATTTATTGGGTTAATCTAACAGGACAGTCAGTGGATACAAGATCGTAAGTACAAAGGGGTATTGAAGATTAACAGTTTGGGTTGTTCGGGGTTCTCTGTAACGTCTAGAGACCTACCGGCTGGGGCAAAAAAAGGACTTTGACAAGTAGTCAAAGAGCATCAGTAAAGATTTACGGTGTATTCTTGCAGTCGTTTATATTCCAGCAGTAAAAACTGATAGACTGCTTGACTATCGGCGGATCTCTATACTACCTTCTACAGCCAGACGCCCGGCGCGTTCTCGAGCACGAAAGCACGTAATACGACAGCGGAAGATGATATTTTCCACAAAACCACCCAAGAGCAAGCCTAGTAGAAAACCCCAAATAGAGAAATTCCTATTCATTGGAGCAAGAGCGTTTATAAGATAGTCCAAGGAAGGCACACCATTTGTCATTTATGCGGCTCCAACTACCAGGGAGAAGATCTCGACAACAAGTATATCTGAGCTATAAAAGGATTTTAAAGACGTGTTTCAAAAGAAGAATGTCGACATGCTACCGGAACATCGACCATATGATTGCGCTGTAGACTTGCAGGAAAGAACACAACCGCTTTTTGGCCCAATCTACAATCTATCGCAGATGAAGTTAGCAAAGTAACGGAAGTACATCGACGAGAATCTAGCCAAGGACTTCATCCGTCACTTAAAATCGTCAACTGGAACACCCATCTTATTTGTGAAGAAGAAAGATGGCTCGTTACGGATGTGCGTGGACTATCGAGGCCTCAACAAAGTAACAAAGAAGAATCGTTATCCATTACCCTTGATTTCTAGTCTCTTAGAACAACTTGGACGTGCAAAGATCTTTACAAAAATTGATCTAAGGAGAACTTACAACCTAGTACGAATCAATGAAAGAGATGAGTGGAAGATAGCGTTCCGTACAAGGTATGGCCATTTTGAGTATAATGTCATGCCCTTTGGTCTTACCAATGCTCTAGCGATCTTTCAACATATGATGAATGATATTTTTCGAGAGCACCTTGATAATTTTGTTGTCATTTATTTGGATGATATTCTGATATTCTCCAAAAACAAAGAAGAGCATGAAAAGTACGTTTGTTTGGTCTTGGAGAAACTACGCAAGCGAGGATTATATGCCAAGTTGGAGAAGTGTTTATTTCACCGAATAGAGATGGAGTTTTTGGGGTTTGTTGTGACTACGGAAGGCTTGAAGATGGACCCCAAAAAGGTGGAAGTAATCGTGTCTTGGGAGGTTCCGAAGATGGTTAGAGACGTACAATGTTTTCTTGGTTTTGTCAACTTCTATCGGATCTTCATCAAGAATTATTCTCAAGTTGTTCCTCCTCTCACTAGATTGACATGCAAAGAACTTCTTGCTATAGAGGATTCTTTCCAAGAATGGCGTCACTTTCTTGAAGAAACTCCACACCTGGTGACCGTATACACAGATCACAAGAATTTGGAGTATTTCATGTCGATTCGAGTTCTAAATCAACATCAAGCTCGGTGGAGTATGCTGCTATCTAGGTTCGATTTTATTATCACTTATCGACCTTGAAAGCAGCAAGGACTATCTGATGCCTTATCGAGGAGATCGTATCTTGTACCTAAGGCTAGAGAAGTAGCGTTTGATCAACAATGTATGACATTGTTGAAGCCAGAGCAATTTCAGCTTTGCGCTACTATTGTGCCAATTGATGCTGACTTCTTGAATCAGGTACATGCCGTGACCATTAAAGATTCAGTAACCATTGATATCAAGCAACGTGCCAATGACAACAAGTTCAAGGTGGAGGGAGATCTTTTATACTTTGAGGAGCGGTTATATATTCGAAAAAGGACCAACACGACTCCGAGTTCTTCAATCTCGCCACGATTTTTTGGCTGCGGGACAATTTGGATTCAATAAGACCTTGAAGCTTATTTCTCGAGATTTTTGGTGGCTCCAAATGTAGAAGGATGTGAAAGTTTTTGTCCTCTCCTGCGACATCTGTTCAAGATCCAAGAATCCTCGACATTGCCCTTATAGACTCCTACATCCATTGTCGATTCCACGTCAACCATGGTTTTCAATTTCCATGGACTTCATCACGGACCTGCCATCATCGAATTCATTTGACAGCATCTTTGTCGTGGTAGATCGGCTTACAAAGATGGCGCTCTTTGTCTCTTACAAGAAGACATCGTCTAATGAAGCTACAGCAAGGCTCTTTCTCGATAATGTGTATCGATATCATGGACTACTAGACGATATCGTATCAGATCAAGGAACCCAATTCGTATCAAAGTTTTGGAGATCTCTCTTTGAGATACTGAAGGTGGATATCAAGCTTTCTTCGACTTTTCATCCTCAAACTGACGGCCAAACGGAACGGGTGAACTAAGTCTTGGAATAATACTTACGATGCAGCATCAACTATCAGCAAGACGATTGGATCGCATATCTGTCGCTAGCCGAGTTTGCATATAACAACACCCTCCATGCATTGACTCAATACACACCATTCTTTTTCAACTATGGGTATCATCCGAAGCTTGATTTATTGAGTCTGTCAACAAATAACAATCCAGCAGCTGAAGGATTTTAACTATTTGCGAAATAACTATGAGAGCTTCAAAATACGTTGAAGCTTCAATTACAATTCGCTCAAGAATCTTACAAGGCTTCTGCATATAGATTTCAGAATCAAGCACCGACTTTCAAAATTGGAGATAAAGTATGGCTTCTTCGACGGAATATCAAGACCAAGTGACCATGTATCACGGACACAGAATACAGACTTAAAATCTAACAAGAAGTTCAAGAAGAAGAGGCAGAACTAGATTAAACAGTTGAGTACAAGAACAACACCAGAAAGGTGAGCTAGAACTCCAAGAGATGTGTTGTCAAGACTGAAGAACTCTTCAGCCTCGATCCCTATATATACTCCTACTTAGGAAGCTTCTCGAGCTACTTCTATTAACTAGGAAGCTTCTAGAAGGTTCCAGAGGCTTCCTTTCTAGAAGGTTCTAGAAACTTCTCGAGCTACTTCTATTAACTAGGAAGCTTCTAGAAAGTTCCACGGGATTCCTTTCTAGAAGCTTCTAGAAACTTCTCTTCTAGAAGGTTCCAGAGACTTCCTTTCTAGAAGCTTCTAGAAACTTCTCTCTAAAAGGTTCCAGAGGCTTCTCTTCTAGAAGGTTCCAGAGGCTTGTTTTCTAGAAGGTTCTAGAAACTTCTCTCTAGAAAGTTCTAATGAATATGTCTCTAACATCACCCCCTCCTTTAGCTTTGAGGTCTCTGAGAAGCAATGTTGTTGATCAATATCAACGCAAGAAAATGAGGATCTGTCGCATAACTTCTGCTATGAACTCCAACTGTTGTTCACGAGGCAAGTGGTACATCGACCCTTGAAGCCAACGGTAGTGGCCCACGCCTTCGACTTCTGACCAAGCATGAACTTCCGTGTCCTCATTGTGAAATTGTCCTGCAAAGACGCGTTCTGGTTGACCATTGTAAGCAGGCTCGATCTCAAATACAATCACCAGTGATCGGTTACTCGGTATCCTCCGTCATCATCGTGGTACATGTAGTTCTTCATCTCGGGGTCGCCTTCGTGAGCTACTCGGTTGCGATACTCTGACTGGCATAGTATCTATCTCTTGGCTATCCATATCAAAAGACCAAACTACGATCTATCTTGGAGAAAATAACTACATCAACTATGAATTTTGCTGGTGCTATCCCCTTTTCTTATATTGTTGGGAGAACAAGCTTCAGAAAGAAACTATCATCGAATTGATTTAGGTTTATCGGGATGTCGTTGATGAAACTCCTCTACTTTTTGTGGCGCATTCGCAAGATTTTCAGCTGGCTCTCGCGTTCGCTCATTAATGTCATAGCCGCACCAATGAACAAGATATTCTAACTTTCTCGACCTTCGCCGTGAATCCAATACCTTTTCAACCTCGTATTCTTCGTGGTTCTCGATTTCAATACTAGGTGGCACACATTGCACTCTTCCAGGAAAAGATGACTCTCGATAAGGTTCTAACAGAGAAACATGAAAGACTGGATGTACCTTCATAGAAGCCGGTAACTCCAACCGGTATGCCATTGGATTAATTTGCTTCTGGATGATAAATGGTCCTAATCTTCGATAGTCCAACTTATCACATGGTCGCTTGGTCTTGATATTTCGTCGAAGAAGCCAGGCTTTGTCTCCAACTTTGAAAATAGGGGCTGGATTCCGAAATCTATCTGCAGACGTCTTATAGGATTCTTAAGCGGATTGTAATTGAAGCTTCAACATAGTTTGAAGCTCTGATAGTTGCTTCGCAAATCCTTTAGCTGCTAGATTGTTATTTGTTGACGGACTCAATAAATCAAGCTTCGGATGATATCCATAATTGGAAAAGAATGGTGTTTGTTGAGTCGACGCATGGAGGGTATTGTTATATGCAAACTTGGCTAGCGGTAGATATGCAGTCCAATCGTCTTGCTAATAGTTAATGCTGCATTGTATATACTACTCCAAGACTTCGTTCACCCGTTCTGTTTGGCCATCAGTTTGAGGATGAAAAGCTGAAGAAAGCTTGATATCCACCTTCAATATCCCAAAGAGAGATCTCCAAAACTTTGACACGAACTGGGTACCTCGATCTGATATGATATCATCTGGTAGTCCATGATATCGATACACATTATCAAGAAAGAGTCTTGCTGTGACTTCACTGGACGATGTCTTCTTACAAGGAACAAAGTGTGCCATCTTCGTAAGCCGATCTACCACGACAAAGATGCTGTCAAATGAGTTTGATGATGGCAAGTCCGTGATGAAGTCCATAGAAATTGAAGACCATGGTCAACGTGGAATTGGCAATGGCTGTAGAAGTCCATAAGGGCGATGCCGAGGATTCTTAGATCTTGAACAGATGTCAGAAGAGAGGACAAAATCTTTCACATCCTTCCACATTTGGGGCCACCAAAAATCTCGGGAAATAAGCTCCAAGGTCTTGTTGAATCCAAAATATCCCGCAGCTGGAAAATCATGGCGAGATTGAAGAACTCGGAGTCGTGCTAGTCCTTTTAGAATGTACAATCGCTCTTCAAAGTATAAAAGATCTCCCTCCACCTTGAACTTGTCGTCATTGGTACGTTGCTTGATATAAATGGCTACTGAATCTTTAATGGTCATAGTACGTACCTGGTTTAGGAAGTCAACATCAAATGATACAATAGTAGCACAAAGTTGAAATCTCTCTGGCTTCAATAACGTTGTACATTGTTGATCAAATGCTGCTTATCCAACCTTTGGTGCAAGATACGATCTCCTTGATAAAGCATCGGATAGTCCTTGCTGTCTTCCAGGTTGATAAGTGATAACAAAATCGAATCTAGATAGCGACATATTCCACCGAGCTTAACGCCGATTTAAAACTCGAGCCGTCATGAAATACTCCAAATTCTTGTGATCCGTATATACGGTTACTGGATGTGCAGCTCCCTCATGAAAGTGACGCCATTCTTCGAAAGAATCCACTATAGCAAGAAGTTCATTATCGTGGATCTGATAATTGATTTCAACAGCAGAGAACTTCCGAGAATAGAATGCAACTGGATGGAGCTTCTTATCTTCACTCATTTGTGAAAGCACAGCTCCCAAAGCAAAATCTGAAGCATCAGTTTCTAAATAGAAGGCCTTTGTAAAGTCTGGATGTACCAAAATTGGAATTGTAGTAAATGCTGTCTTCAAATCTTGAAACGCCTTCTCCGCCAAAGGTCCCCATTCCAACTTATCCTTGCATGTTAATCGAGTGAGAGGAGCAGCAACTTCAGAATAATTCTTGATGAAGATCCGATAGAAGTTAGCAAAACCAAGAAAGCATTGTACGTCTCTAACCGTCTTTGGAACCTCTCAAGACATGATTGCTTCTATTTTCTTGGGGTCCATCTTCAAACCTTCTGTAGTCGCAATGAACCCCAAAAATTCCATCTCCGTCTGGTGAAATAAATACTTTTCTAATTTGGCATATAGTCCTCGCTTGCGTAGTTTCCCCAAGACCAAACGAACATGCTCCTCATGCTCTTCTTCGTTTTTAGAGAATATTAGAATATCGTCCAAGTAGATGACAACAAAATCGTCGAGGTGTTCTCGAAAGATATCATTCATCATATGTTGGAAAACCGCTGGAGCATTGGTAAGACCAAAAGGCATGACATTATATTTGAAATGACCATACCTTGTACGGAATGCTGTCTTCCACTCATCTCCTTCCTTGATTCGTACGAGATTATAAGCTCCCCTTAGATCAATTTTTGTAAAGATCTTCGCACGTCCAAGTTGTTCTAAGAGACTAGAAATCAAGGGTAATGGGTAACGATTTTTCTTTGTTACCTTGTTGAGGCCTCGATAGTCCACACACATCCGTAATGATCCATCTTTCTTCTTCACAAATAAGATGGGTGCTCCAGCTGATGATTTTGAATGACGAATGAAGTTCTTGGCTAGATTCTCGTCGATGTACTTTCGTAACTCTACCAACTCTGTTTGCGATAGATTGTAGATTGGGCCAAAAGGTGGTTGTGCTCTTTCTTGCAAGTCTATGGCACAATCATATGGTCGGTGTTCCAGTAGTATGTCGGCGTTCTTCTTTTGAAACGCGTCTTCAAAATCCTTATATTGCTCCGGTATACTTGCTGTTGAGATCTTCTCCTCGGTAGTTGGAGCCGCATAAATGACAAATGGAGTGCCTTCCTTAGATGATCTTATAAACGCTCTTGCTCCAATGAATAAGGATTTCTTTTTTCGAGGATTTTTACTAGGTTTTTTCTTGGGTGGTTTTGTGGGAAAAGTCATCTTCCGCAACCTCTAATCTATCAATGGATTATGTTTTTCCAACCAAGAAAGACCAAGAATAATAGGATTTGATGGGATTCTAATAATATTAAAAATAATATGACTACTATGATCTTTAAACGTTACTTCCATAGGTTTTGATTCATGGGTGATGCTACTAGACAATAAAGGTCGCCCATCTATGACCTCAACATGAACAGGTTTTGATTTTTGTACTAAAGGGATCTTATGACGCTTTGCAAATTCTTCGTCTAAAAAACAAACAGATGCTCCTGAGTCTAGTTGTGCTAAGGTTCTCAGTTTTTGAGGGCCGATAAATAGAGGGATTGTAAAACAAAGTGCAGGTCGGGCAGAAAGAAAGGAACCTGATTGTTGTTGGGATATTTCATTGTCCAGCAGCACGGTTCCTACTGTGGCTGGGCATCCTCGTTTTCCTGAACAAATACTCCCCTAGTCTTGACCATGCCTCGATTTTACTTTTTGGGGCAGTTTTCGACTTTGTGGCCTTCTCCACCGCAATACAAGCATAAATTTTCCTCCATACGTCGCTTTTTTTCTTTTATAGTAAGAGATTTGATACGTACCGCATCAATTTGCATGTCTTCCACCTCTGAATGCGAATTCACACCGCTTGCCGACATAGTTGGAGCATGGCGAATTGTATGTTGTCTTGAGCGTTGGTCTTGGCGACTTTGGAATAGGCGATTATCGCACTTCACAGCTTGGCTAATGGCTTCATTGAGCGTTCGTGGGTCAGGAAGAGTTAACACCAAATCCTTCACATCATCTCTTAAACTCCAATAGAATTGGCTCATCAACGCTTCTTCATCCCAATTGATGTCGCATACTAATTGCCTGAAATTCAAAGCATAGACTGATGTAGAACGCATCCCTTGTCGTAGCGACCGGATCTTTGTTGTAGCCCATCGAACCTTATCGTGTTTACCAAATGCTTCCGCAAATGCTTCCAAAAAGGTTTCGAGGTTGTTTAATATGGATGATCGTTTCTCAAACAAAGGAGCAAACCATGATAGAGCTTGTCCCGTAAGTAAGGTTCCAACAAGCCCAACACGTGACTCCTCCGTTGGATATCGTTCGAGTTATAAAACTGTTATCAACCTGATTTGATTAACGAATCCTCGAAACTTGGAACGTGTTCCATCAAACTTATCTGGAAGGCTAACTCGAGGCTCCTTATGTTGTAGAACTAGTGGTTCTTGTCGAACCTGAGGTAAAGTTGTTTCTCCAAGTGCCGAAATTTGAGGCTGGTGTAGTTTAGATTGTGCTATCCCAGATACTCCATCATTATGAAGCCTTGCCACCACTCCTTCAATCTCTACAGTTCTTTGTGATAACGTAGCGAGGGCATTCATAATAGCATCTAACTTAGACTCCGAACTTTCTGTCATACTAATGTCTTAACCTCCGGCCATTCTAAAAGAAGGACAAAAATGACCCTATAAGAGGCAATATTGGTTTATAGGAGGGTAATCCACAACCTATAAAATGCCTTAAGAATTTCAAGAAGAGGGGTAATCCACTCTCTCCAAGAAGAATAAGACTCCAATATTGTAACAGAAGAAGTATCAGTTTAGAGGAGGGTAATCTGCAACCTCTAAAAAATGCTAGTATACCTTCAAGTAGAGGGGTAATCCACACTCTACTAAGAAAGAACTAGCTCTGATATCTCAAGTTAGTGTAGTCTTGACAAACTGTCACGGACACAAAATACAGACTTGAAATCTAACAAGAAGTTCAAGAAGAAGTGGCAGAACTAGATTAAACAGATGAGTACAAGAACAACACCAGAAAGGTGAGCTAGAACTCCAAGAGATGTATTGTCAAGACTGAAGAACTCTTCAGCCTCGATCCCTATATATACTCATACTTAGGAAGCTTCTCGAGCTACTTCTATTAACTAGGAAGCTTCT
The DNA here is from genome assembly GCF_059467195.1 of Physcomitrium patens. Taxonomy (NCBI): domain Eukaryota; kingdom Viridiplantae; phylum Streptophyta; class Bryopsida; order Funariales; family Funariaceae; genus Physcomitrium; species Physcomitrium patens. The sequence goes on along the minus strand of NC_143425.1, from coordinate 5,908,979 downwards.
AGAAGGTTTCAGAGGCTTCTTTTCTAGAAGGTTCTAGAAACTTCTCGAGCTACTTCTATTAACTAGGAAGCTTCTAGAAAGTTCCACGGGATTCCTTTCTAGAAGCTTCTAGAAACTTCTCTTCTAGAAGGTTCCAGAGACTTCCTTTCTAGAAGCTTCTAGAAACTTCTCTCTAAAAGGTTCCAGAGGCTTCTCTTCTAGAAGGTTCCAGAGGCTTGTTTTCTAGAAGGTTCTAGAAACTTCTCTCTAGAAAGTTCTAAGGAATATGTCCCTAACACCATGTGATAAGTTAGACTATCGAAGATTGGGACCATTTATCATCTAGAAGCAAATCAATCCTGTGGCATTCCGTGTGGAATTATCAGCTTCTATGAAGGTACATCCAGTCTTTCATATTTTTCTATTGGAGCCTTATCGAGAGTCGTCTTTTCCTAGAAGAGTGCAATGTCCACCACCTACTATTGAGATCGAGAACCACGAGGAATACGAGGTTGAAAAGGTGTTGGATTCATGGCGAAGATGGGGCAAGTTGGAGTATCTTGTTCATTGGTGCGGCTACGACATTAATGAACGAACATGAGAGCCAGCTGAAAATCTTGCCAATGCGCCACAAAAGGTACATGAGTTTCATCAACAACATCCTTATATACCTAAGATGGTTCAATGATGGCTTCCTTCTAAAGCTTGCTCACCCAAGAATATAAGAAAGGAGGAGAGCACCACCAAAATTCGTAGTTGATGTAGTTATTTTCTCCAAGATAAAATAGAATTTTTTCAGTAGCCATAGTTTGGTCTTTTGATATGGATAGCCAAGAGATAGATACTATGTCAGTCAGATTATGTCAACCGACTAGCTCACGAAGGCGACCCCGAGATGAAGAATTGCCTACACCACAACGACGACGAAGGATACCGAGTAACCGATCACTAGTGATTGTATTTGAGTTCGAGCTTGCTTATGATGGTTAGCGAGAAGGCGTGTTTGCAGGACGATTTCATAATGAGGACACGGAAGTTCATGCTTGGTCAGAAGTTGAAGGAGTGGGCTACTACCATTGGCTTCAAGGGCCGATGAACCACTTGCCTTGTGAACAACAGTTGGAGTTTATAGTAGACGTTATGCGACAGATCTTCATTTTCTTGCGTTGGTATTGATTAACAACAACATTGCTTCTCAGAGACCTTGAAGCTAAAGGAGGGGGTGATGTTAGGGACATAGTACTTAGAACCTTCTAGAGACAAGTTTCTAGAACCTTCTAGAAGCAAGTCTTTGGAACCTTCTAGAAGCTTCTTAGTTGGTAGAAGTTGCTTGAGAAGCTTCCTATATAGGAGTATATATTGAAATCGAGGTTGAAGAGTTCTTCAGTCTCGACAACACATCTCTTGGAGCTCTAGCTCACCTCTTTGATGTTGTTCTTGTATTCATCTGATTAATCTAGTTTTTGTCAGTTCTTCTTGAATTTCTTGTTAGATCTCGAATCTGTATTTGTGTGTCCGTGACACTTGTCCTCATACATTGTTGCCACATAAGTTTGAAATTCACACAAGAATACAAGTTGCACTTGTCGTTCTAGATTGAGACAATAACAATGACGTAAGTATTTTAGACACAACAACATGATTTACTTAAAATCAAATAAAATCAAAGTTATTGAATAGAAAAAGTATGCAATAAGATTCACTATTACATACATGTGTTTGTTGTTTATGTGTATTTCAAAGTCATGCAAAATGTCTAGGAAAATGTATATGACATGGGTATGTCAAGTTTTGTTTTGCTCAATTAGAGGTTTTTAGTAATTTGGTAGTAAATTAAGTATTAAATAATAGAAAAAAATAATTAATAATTACTTAATAAGTATTTTTATATATTAAGTATAATCACAAAATATATTTATTTAGGATTGGTGTGTACAAAATGTTTTTGCTATAAGCTTGCAAAGCGATATTCTAACCTAACTTTAATAAATTACAATTGTAATTTACTTTAAAATTTATATTGTGTGTGTAGATATGTATAATTGATTGATTATTCTTAAATGAATGCAAATTAGTTTATTAATTTGTATAAGTGGTCAAATACTAATAAGAAGACAACATCTTTTTTTGAAAGTTATAAAAATGCACAAGAATAAATAATAAAAGCAGGTAGCAATTAAAACGCTGTAGAAACATTCTATATCCAAATATGTATCTAAATTATAAAAAACCAAACAAATCAAAATATGATTAAAATTACATTATTCAATTTGAGTGTATTTAAGCATTTCTAAAGCACAAATTTTATTTCTGTGCATTTAGATGTTAATTATTAGTTATTCCAACATTTTATTGATTTATTTACACCATGAATTATATGGTTTCAGTAAATTATTAATTAATGCTACTATTACTATGAATTAAAAAATTTAAATATTCATATCTTACTTCGACATTTCATATGTATATATATATATATATATATATATATTGAATTTTGTACTTCTCTTTGATGATGCAATATTTTGATTTCCATTTAGAGTGTTGCATAAATGCTTAGTTCATGTTATATTCCTATGATTGGTTACAACTTCTGTAGTCAATTTAAAATTTTGATATGTTGTTTCAGTACAAGTTTGAATTTAAAATTAAGATATTTTTTACAAAATTTTATTTTCATCATATCTATAATGAAGTTGAGATTATTAAACTTGTATTTGGGTTTTAGATTATAAAAATAATCTGTTCTAATAATAATAAAAATAATAAAATCATGTTTATTTTTCTTTTCATAGTGCTAAATATTCTTTATGTTTGTTGCCATTGTGTACATAATGCATAGTATTTTATCATATTTATTATTATTTTTGTATGTTAATGAATAAAATTTATATTACTGTTTCAAAATAATATACATCATGTATAATGAGGTGTTTCTATAATACACTTTACATAAAATACTTCTGTATCTTGAAACTGAGTAATTTACTTGGTAAATTTTAAACAAATAAACTCATTCCTGTTTAATTCATAAATAAATGCTATAATCAATTCTACCTTAGTTACATAATATTGTTTAAGAGAAAATATGATTAATACTGATAACACCATATGCAAGGCATTAAAACCTTGTATCTATGAAATTTTTCATTGTCTCAAAGATGTAACAACACATCAAACATTTCAATTCCTTTAAAACTACAACATTTATATTCAAATGAAACGTTTTTCCTTTGATATCATTCACCAGTTGTGAAACTCCATTTTTTTAGGTATGCAAAATCCCAACTATTTGATTTTTTTTTTATTTCAAATTGCATGACTTGTTCTTTTGTTTGTCCTGTGTCATAATGCATATGAGCCCTAAGGCACTTCATAACAATAATCACACCAACACAGAAGACAACCTGATTTGAAACTCGATACCTTTCGGAAAAAAAAAAAAAAAAAAAAAAAAAAAAAGAAAGAAAAAATCCTAATAAAATTTCTTCTCAATTGAAGTGTTTTGGAGACCCAAATAAAACGAAATAGAAAAATGACGTGGCGTTCATATTCGAAAGAAAAAACATGAGAAATGCCAAGTATGATATTGGACGAATGACACGTGTATACTTATCATTGGCAAGTGTTTCGGTGGCTTTTTTTAAAATATTCCGGGCAGAGGACTGGAAAGGAGGATAAAGGGTCGGGGCAGAGGAGAAATAGTCGAGCTGCCCGAAGAGCTCAAGCTGCTTAACTTATTATCTTGTCACATTGTTGGCTTAGGGTTTAGTTTCTCGCACTCCCATACTCACCATGGCTCTCCTGCTCCCATGAATTTGTTGTCGCTCCTCTCTTTTTTATTGTCGCTTCTAGCTTGGCCTTCGTTCTAGATGCCAGAGCTCTTTTTGTTTTGAGTTTTTATTTATTTTATTTTATTTTTTAAGTTTGTAGCTGTTAGTGTCTGTAGAACAGGAATTGTTTTAGACGATTTCGGAGCTTTGTAGAGGGCTGTCGAGGTTTTTGGCGAGCACAGACAAGTTGGCTTGCGTTGCTTTTTGGTTTGAAGGCTCTGACGGACAGGATTTCTGCGAGAGAAGTGAGAAATTGAGTTGGAGTATATTTTATATTTTATTTTGTTTTAATTTACGGTGCGAAGAGGCGTGGCGATAGTGCGAGGGTCGTGGTTGGACAAGGCAGAACTGCGGAAGAGTAATGGCGGACTTGCCTCAGGAGGTGGTGGTGAAAGAAGAAAGCCGTCGTGATCGTTCAAGGGATCGGGGTTTCGACGATAGGAGGCGTGACCGGGATCGACGAGATGAAAGGGAGGATAGGGGGAGGCGGGATGGGGACCGTCGAGACAGGGATAGGGATTACAAGCGCAGAAAGAGTGGTACTCCACCCGCTGGTGGTTCTTACAGGGACCGGCGGCATAGCCCTCGAAGATCCTCTCCTCCGTATAAACGTCGTAGGGATGACGAATTTGATGGCCGGAGAGGGAGTCCTGGGGACGATCGTAGGTACTCTCTCAGTGACATTTTCTCTATTCTGAAAGGGTTCATTTCGTCTTTGGCCGTTTTGTTGTATTCGGCATATCCAATCTATTGCAGCGTTTCTATCTTCTTTCCCTAAAGCGACACATTGCCTACAGCGACGTTTAATACTCCACTGCCTCATGACTTGCGGCTCTCTTTCTCATATAGAACTTACTCCTGTACAATTAATGTCACCCTGTATTTACAGTTAGACCTCTTCCTCATTTCAGCACCAGCATTCGGTGGTAAACCGAACATCGTTAAATCGCAGAACAGTCACAGGGTTTGGTGCAAAAAAGTACATTATGGCTCTACTTCACCACTAGCAGGTCTTACTCGGATATTTCTGGCAGAACTCTACGGGCCGCGTCATCATGGAATTGTCAAGTAGAATTTCAGCTTTTGAACAGACTCTGACAACTGTGTCTGGTATTAGACACGGCTGTCTCTAGAAAAAGATGGCTGTGTCTGGTGGTCTATAATGACGATGTTCTTATGAGCTGCTCTTTGTAAGCATAATGTGCTTGAAGGTTGGCAAACCAGTTTTTTAACAGTCTAGGGAGTAACTGACACCTCGATGTTGATACAGGGATTTTTGATGATTGTGAAAGGACATCTCATATTTGCCGATCTTCTAGCATCTGTTGAGAGAGAGTGAGGATGCCCAGCTTCTCGCAAATCCAGTTCCTTAGCAGTTGTAGTTAGGCAGAGTTGCTCTCTGTTTCAGGATTCTCATAACTCATTTGCCAGAGGGAAGAGAGTGAGTGACGTAGCCTCTCTCAATCATCTTGCCGAGTTGCTCAGTTTCTGAAATAGTAGGGCAGACAGAGAACAGCTCCCATCCAGTGGCAAGCAAGAGGAATATGACGGTTCAGGCCACGATCTTTGCCGATGAAGCTGCTGCTGCTTTGCAGCCTAATGGGGAGCCTTGCCCTTTGAGTGTTATTAAGTCTTTCCATTTTTATATGCGACCTGGTCGAGACTGTCATTGGGCTCTACCCGACCCATGTAAGTTGGTGCTAGTTGCATGCTTGGGATATCATCAGGTGATTTGAGCTCCCAGTCTCTAACGGTTCAGTTGCATGGTGTAAGGATTTGTACCCTGAGCGGGAAGCAGATCTTGTTTATTTATTTTTGTTCTTCTTTCTGCTGACATCTGATCGCTACTTATTGCAGGTATGGAGGATTTGATGGGGTTGGTCCTTACGGGCGAGGTGAGCTAAGCGAAGTTGATTGGTTAATTTTGGGTTTGCAAGAATTTGCATAATTAAACATGAAATGGAAGGTTCTCAGGAGCTCTTCTTTTACACCTTTTAGTTTGCAGTAAGCTTTTGTCTAATTGGAAATTTGATGGAGGTGATGTTTCACTATCGGCGTATAAATTTTTGATGAATTGTTTCATAATTGTTTTCAGGCCCGTAGACCTATCGTAATGATAGCTCTAGTTATTTAAATGCTTTTTAAGGGCAGGGAAGCTTCATATCTGGTTGATATGTACTCAAATATTTCAAATGGAATAAATGTCTTGATCAGGTCGTGGAGGTTATAGGGATGGACCGTATCCGAGTATGTACGGAAGCAGACCTCCGCCACGAAGGTTTGGTTTCACTTATTGGTTGTTGCAAAAAGTTCAGTGGTTTTAGAATTTTAGCATCATTCCAATAGGCGCTTGATTGTCGATTGTTTATTTTATATTATTGATTGAGGTTTTGAGATTCGTTTTGTTTTATGAAGTTTTAGCTATTGATTTAGAGAATTGTACAGGGATGGGTTGATGTCATACAAACAATTCATTGTGGAGCTTGAGGATGATATTCTACCCGGAGAAGCTGAGCGCAGGTAATATTCAAATTCTGAAGGTCTCATGTCCTCCAATTAGGTAGAATCTAGCCTGTGATTCTTTCAATGCGGTTCTTTGTTTGTGGTTGTTCACATCTGTCCCATACAGTCGTATATCCTTGAAGGAATTTTGCACTGCTCAGTTGTTTATTACGTTAACTATGAATGTTTATTTCATTTTCGCTCTTATTTATTTATGGTTAATGATTGTGCACATAGATGTTATCCAGAGTTTGGTTATTATGTAGCAATATCTTGGGGGACTACTTGTGGTTAGTTCTAAAACTTCACTTTGAGGGTTCGGGCAGCTTGCGATTCTTAAATTTAAAATGAAACGTCAAATTTTGCATCTGCGTCAACTCTTACACCAAGATCCTGTGCAGATATGAGGAATACAAGTCGGAATTCATTACTACTCAGAAAAGAGCTTTCTTTGAGCAGCACAAGGATGATGATTGGTAAGATCTTGAAAGGATCAAAATATGGATTGTTGTCAGCGACACTCGTCTCGTACATATTATTCGGCGACATTTTTACGTAGCTTTTCTTTTTTAAATGATCCTGCGATTGCTGATCTGAATTGAAATCGTTTTTTTTTCAGGTTGCGTGAGAAATACGACCCAGCAAGATTGGAGATTGTTCTAGTAAGGTGAGATATATTCGCTTGTTGTGGCGATGCTTTGTAAAACGTTAACCTACACTTTTTAGTGTCAGCAAATTTATGTCTTCTGCTTCTGATGCACGTGAGCTTTGCATTCTGTAAAGTGAAATGAGTACAGTGATCCTTCGTGCCATTGCAGGAGAAATGAAAATGCCAAGATTTTGTCCAAGGAGTTGCTGGCTGAGCTTCAGGCAGGGTCTCTCGATTTGTAAGTTCTGATTGCTAATTATGTGTAACCTTGTAGGCTCTAGTTAAACGTTTACGGGATACTTTTCAAGTTTGGCTTCGATCTATGACAGTGTTATTGAAAAGTGTATGTGGTGGGCTTCTTGCTCAGGGGTCCGAGTGTACGATCATCATCAAAAGACGACTCAGGGGATGACGCAGACGGCAATAATAAAAGGAGGAAGTCTTCGCAAGAACACGTGAAAGCTCAAGAAACGATCGTAGCTCCTACAGCACATCCTGGATGTTCAGATCCTCAGAGAGTTCTGAAGGATATAGAACTTGGACGATCACTTATCAAAAAGTTGGACGCTGAAAAAGGGATTGAAGGAAACCTTTTATCAGTGGATCAGAACACTGAAAATGAGAGGACTGTGGGCGGTGGCTCAGTTGGGCCTATTGTAATAGTTAGGTCTGGTAATCATGTGAAAGGATTAGAAGGTACCGAGCTTCTGGATGTGGTTCTCACATATCTGTGGCGAGTACACTCTGTGGATTACTATGGGATGATAGAGTACAAGGAACAGCCTAAACGTCTACGGCACATAAGGGCTCCGGAGGGTAAGAGTGGTGGAGATACCAAAAATGGTACAGAAGGAGCGGGTTTTGCGGACTGGGAGAAAAAGTTGGATACAACTTGGCAGACACGGCTACAAGGTGGCGATATAATTGTTTCCATGCTTGGGAGAGAGAAGCTGGATACCACGGCTAACGAAGCATTGGATCCATTTGTGCGTAAGATACGGGATGAGAAGTATGGCTGGAAATATGGTTGCGGTGCTAAGGGATGCACCAAATTGTTCCATGGCCCAGAATTTGTACATAAACATTTAAAGCTGAAGCATTCTGACCTAGTTGCTGATGTTGTTGCTAAGGCTCGGGAGGAGCTCTACTTCCAGAACTACATGAGGTGAGCTTATGATTGCTTCGAAATTATTTCAGCATCGTTTGTGCCTCAATTCTATTTTCCTTTTTGTGTGATTTATTTTAAAATCTGTGAAACGGTATGTTATTACATTGTAAGGTTTTCAATTATCATTTTCTTGAATTTTTTGGTGCAATTTTTACACCAATTGGTATTAAGAGTGTTTTTGGTCGCCATAATTTGATTCAAACGATGATTTAACTCTAGGAATAGCTTAGTTCCGATCAGTACAATCTGTTCCTTCTGTGAGCTTCATTCGTTGACAGTTATTATCCTTTTTATGGTTCAGTGATCCTGATGCTCCTGGTGCAAATCAAGTGACCTCTTCACAGCCTGGACAGGTATGTTGCCTTGAAGTACCAGTGATCCTCTTGAATGTATATGGATCTGTAGATGGCTGATAGAAAGCCTTGTTATTTTACGTCCCAGGATGCACGGCTGGATGCCAGGTTTGTTTGTTTGTCAGAAGGCACTGTTATTGCAGTTAAAGTTGGGACTGTCATTGACTGAACTCTTTTTTGTTACCTTGCAGAGAGATGATGACAGAGGTCGAAGAGGTCTTAGACCTGGGTTATCGGGACCGATTGGTGGGCCTGGAAACCGAGCAGGTCCTGACTGGCCGCCTTCAGACCATCCTTCCCGGGATGGCAGATTCGGGCCACGAAATGGCGATAGATATGATCAAGGGCCAGGTGCCCGAGAAGAACAACGTTTTGAACGGGGAACTCGTGATGAAAAAGGTCGTTTTGATCGTGGAGGGCTTGAACTTACTCCTCCGCCTCGTGACTATCCTCTCGGTGCTGGTGGTCCTCCTTTCGAAGGAGGTGGTCCAGCTCAAGGAGGTCCTTTCGAGGGTGGACCGATGGAGCCTCCCATGTTTGATCATTTTAATGGGCCTCCTGTGCGAGGATTACCTGGTGGGCTTTTTGTACCAGATATGCCCGGTCCACCCCAAGTGCTCATGCCTGTTCCTGGTGCTGGGTAAGAAGTGATTTCTAATACCAGCGTTAGGAATAGTTTGACGTGAACTTGCTTGAGGTTTTAATTACATCTTTTGAATGTGACTTTTGTAAGCCGAGGCTATCTTGACTTGCATCAGCTTCTTGTAAGTTTGTACCGTGCTTGCATCAAGCTACAATATTTCATCAACTCTCTCTGAAAGGGTACTTACTGCAGTTTATATCTGAATCTGGATTTTTTGTGCAGTCCTTTGGGTCCGTTTGTGCCAGCACCCCCTGAAATAGCAATGAGATTTTTGAGGGAAGGTCCTGGGCCGTTTCGCATGGGAGGCTTTGATGCTGGTTATCAAGAGGAAGGTAATGGAGGGCCTAGGGGTGGCAAGAGGGGCGCTCCAGGTCCTATGATGGAAGGTGGTCTTTTGGATATACCCCCCAATATGATGCCTCCTCATGGCATGCGTCGAGACCCTCGGGGTGTGCGCAGGTGGGTTTTTGTTGCCTAGGGTCCTTTGGGTTTTTGTGGCCAACAGTGATTCCTTGCTGACTGAATAGCGCTTGGTCGTCCCACTTTTTCCTTGCATTCATCGTCTTCTTTTCTACGAAACCTTGCGTTCTAACTGAAATTATTTTGCTGCTGAACAGCTATCATGATCTGGATGCTCCTGAAGATGAAGTTAGCGTGATTGACTACAGGAGTTTGTAGATAACTCCTTGAGATTTTGGTCCAGTGGTAGACCTAGACCGCTGATTTCGAATCAAAACTATGCATTGTCTTTGTAATTTGATGGACATGGAATTCAATGTTTGGCGTAGTAGTTATGTGCCATTGTAGGTGTGGTTCATTTGGAGCATGAAATCTAGATCTATTGTACTTTGTGGGGGAATTTTCCATAAGTTTCCATGCCTTTGAAGCACAAGTGACCGAAGATTTTCTGCTCCTATGTTGTCTTCCAATGTCCTCTTGGCTCTCGACCATCTTGCTCAAATTACTATGCTAGCGCCGAAACAAGACACGTAGACACATAACTTCTAGAAAACATGGACGACGACTTTCTTCGTTTATGCAATTTATGTCTGGGTATGCAGAGTTCAAAATGAATTGGAATAAGCATTCTCTACAAATAGTAGTATATGAACTCTTGGATGTTCAGATACGTTACCAATAAACAGTTGTTTTTATTCATTAGCAATGACTTTTTTAAAAATTCGAAAGTCTTTTTTTTTAAACAAAATCTTCTGCAAATAGTTCATACAGCTAGATACCATAATATTATGGTATCTTTCAAATTCACGTGGTTATACAAAATCGATTGGGGTTTTTTCTAGACGGTGTGAAGCCACCTCCAAGTTTTCAAATTCAATAATTTATTTTAGGGACTCCAAAATGTTTGTATGGTAAAATAGCTGGCGTAATAAAGGTTTATAATAGTTTAAATCAAATCTCTTTCCAAACTAACTGTGTGTCAGTTCTATTGCAACCAACAGCTCTTAAAAACAACACTAATTTATCGATGTTTAAAATTTTAAAAATTAAGAAGTGAGAAATTAGCAATTATGTCAACTGTTCACCATCCATACTATCCCAAGTCACGTATGAATAAGGAGCTTTTGATTTTTCCACTATTGCAATCATACTTGTAATTTATTAAGGAAATAGACATTTAATACATTAATCAAATACAGTTTTGATTTAGACTGCTGTGCTGTGTTCAACGAGCTTGAATTAAATTGTGATTGTATCTTACATCGAGAAAAGTCTATTTCTAAAATAAAACGATTTAATTCTACAATCACAATTGTCAATTACCAATGCAAGGTTTAATAGCGTGCTTCAGTTAAATCTAAATTCACACTCTCGAGAAGCACAATACCCACATCACAATATTAAAATAAAAGACCATCACAACAGTAGGACAAAAAAGCACACAGCATACCCGCCCCCCCGCCCCCCCAGAAAGTAAAAGTAAAAGCAACAATTACGTCATGTGTTCCCCACGTTCGAACTCCAGACGAGACGGTACCAATGTCGACATCCCAGGAATCTGACGCAACGTCATACGACGACGTTCATCCATTATATCACCACCAGAGACGTTCATCCATGGAGCCAAACCACATGCGCGCGGTTCAACAAACAGGGAGTGGAACCGAAAGGGGGGGGGGGGCAGGGAAAGAAGTAGCCAAAAGATCATTCCACATTTAATTTCTTTCTTTTTCAAATCCCCAGCACAGGAGAGGAGGGAGGGAGAGAGGTTTCCTGCCCGTGAGTTTCACGCAATCCTATAACACAAGCTTCCCCTTCCCTTCGTGGTCGCGTAAGAAAGAGCTACTAGTTGCGATCTGCGGCGCAACTGTCGTGGTGCGAAACTTGAGAGGCGTTTTTTCCCTGTCGAGAGGTGCGTAGCGTTTCACGCCATGGCTGAGGTACGCGTCCGAGTGAATCGCTTCCCGTTTCTGGTGATTTTTGCTTGCCTTGAGAGCAGTACAGTGGATCGGGAGTAGGAGCTTGAGATTGTGTTGGAATGGAATGTGATGGATTGGATGCGTCGTGTTTGCTGGATGTTGTATTACGAATCGCGGTAGATCACTAGGTTCTCGTCTTTTCGCGTATGTGCGGATTCGCTCGGTTCTTGTGAACTTGTTTTGTCGGTTGCTATTTGTTTGAGTTGAGCGAGTTGAAGTTTGGCTACTGATAGTGCCATAATCCCGCGTCCCAATTTCTTGTTGGAATGCTTGCTCATACGCTTCTTAATTGTCTTGCGGTTAAGAAGAGCAAATTTAGCTGTGTAACAAGGTTTCGTTAGTCGTTTCAACATGTGTTAGGGAGACCTGCTATAGAATCTTCATTTGGTCTAAGATTTTTTTATTAGAGTTGCACTAGTACATGTTTTATTTTCATTTTCATTGGTTTCGTGAGACTTGTTGGATTTTTTTTTTTTGTTTATATTTATGTTTTTATAATTACTTCAGCTGTTTTTTTTGTTACTGTTTCCAACGCTAAACCACTCAAAGCTTTTAGAATTTTCATTGGATTTCTGCCTTCTGTCTTTCTGGAATGAATGTGAATGAGCTTGTTAGTTGTGCAAAAGCTCTGCAGTGATTTCCGTACTTTATGGAAACGCTCAGAACTACACATTTTGTGTTACCTCTATTCGTGAATGTCCTAACAAAGCTTGTTTAAATGTGTAGACTACAGTTTTGAAGGTGGCCATGAGCTGCCAGGGCTGCGTAGGTGCAGTGAAGAGAGCCATAGGGAAGTTGGAAGGTAAGTGTATTTGTTCTAAAGACCGATTGATGGGAGTGGTTTCCTTACTCTGAAAATATGAAAATCTGGTGGCAAGTTTCACTTTGGACTCTTTTACATTACTCGTCAAATTAGGGTCGATACTGTTGTAGAAGATATCGAGAAATTCGATAATTGATGGGATGCAATGATGTGTTATGTTTGGCAGGTGTGGAAAGCTACGACATTGACATCAAGGAGCAGAAGGTAACAGTCGTAGGTAGTGTTAAGCCAGATGTTGTCCTAGACCGTGTTTCGAAGACTGGAAAGGCTACCTCGTTCTGGAGTGACGAGAGCGCTGCCAAAACCGACCCTGCGCCTGAAGATGCAGTTGCAGAGCTGTAAATCGGCGTTGTTATTAATGTGGGCTACATGGTAATTGAATTCCTGGCAATTATCTGAAATTACTGAATGCTTTTTCCACGCACATATTCCATATGTGTTGAATTTTCCTTGATATTCCGTTATGACAACTACCACAAAACTTTTTCGACGATAATGTAGCTAAATACAATCAGCATACACATGATAATAAACCGACTGTGAAAACTTCTCTCCACGGTTACCTTCATATTGAACAATGTGACAATATACATAACACTAATGCAGTAACATTTCTATCATAGTTACAACAATTTTCTAACAAGAATTTCTGGAATAGTGTATGACAGTGTACAATTATTGTTAAATAAATGGTTAACCACAGTCATGACACATTTGTGGAAAATTTTCTATACCCCATTTCTGACTTTTAGCAAGACAAATTTTCTTCCAAAATTATACATTTCTATTTCTGTGCCTTTTCACCACAACCATTTCTGATCAAGACGAGGGAAAGAGCATACACAAAGCAACCATGCAAAACGCCAGTGACACAGTTTACAACCTTACATTACTATCCACATCAAACTGGTTGCGAAATCGTTCAACAAAATCGGCACCTACATATACGCACACTAACCAATCACTGATCAATGCATAAACCATGGAACTTTTCAGTTACAACTACCCCATCGTTCGTCTACCCGGGGCTTGAACTTGAGATTCAAGGATTCATCCAACCCCTTTGCGTCTATTTGTGCCTGATAATAAGGGGAAAAAGGAAAAGAAAAGAAAAAAAAGGAACCCAATAACCTAACTTCATTCCTTGCCCCTGATTGCCAGCATGATCTTCTTCCTGGGTCCCTGATAAAAGAAGCGGAAAAATGAAACCAGAGTCAGTAAAGACGCGGTTCTTTGAATTCAGAACTGCTACACCAAATGTTTCCTCGCTCAAGTTTCACCACACTTTAGCATAAGAAAACGATGTATAGGGATTCAGCTTACCATTGGGATACCAAGTTCCTTAAGATCGTTGTCACTCATGAATCGCAGGGCAGCCATATCAATCTGAAAGCGGCAACAAAACCAGGTTCGAGATATAAATCAGCAAAGCTCTATACTCAAATACTCAGGGTTATCTTCAGCTATACAACTATATGCTAGGGAAGATTGGAAACAAGTAGAAAAAACTAAGAATGGCTGTTACCTCCTCAGTTTGAAAAGTGATCAAATATTTCTCGAGTCCCAATGAATGGAGAAGAGTTCGAACGGTCTGCTCTGCAGCCTATCACAAGGAGCAAAATAAATTAGCACGACGCTCATCAACATGTACAAGTAAACACCCAAACTTGCTTACAAGCTGCATGAACGATTCAACCTAAAAGTTCCACAATGGAAGAGTTTTGATTTCAAGGGAAGCAATTAAGGGCGTGGAGTTGGCTAAAAAACTTTGCTCGGCAAGCAGTTAAAAAGTAACCGTCGCTCAAGGTTTACACAAATGGAATGCTGAAAAACGATCAGAACAGAGAAGGAATTGGATAGAGCACCATTGGTATATCCGAAGGCCTCTTGACTGAAGCAGCTGGCCTGGCTGAGACAGGAGCAGGGGCAGTCACAGAGGCCACACCTTGTGTAACAGTGGAGCTGTTATAAACTACAGACGCGACTCGCCGCTGCAGTTTGGGAGCTTCGTGGGCTCGTGAAGTTTGTTGGCTCTGATCAGCAAGGCCTGACAACTTGTCCCGCAAGTCCACAACATTTCCAGCTCTTGGTTGGTTAACAGTTCTTGAACCCGATCTTTGCAACTTTGACCGCAGATCCTGTCCGCCTATATGAGCAGCTGGGGTCAAGGATGAAACTTGAGTTCTGAAACTTCGATCTACTCTGTGAACCAAGACCTGTTACAATAGCATACACAGAATAACGAGATCGCGTCTGACAAAGGCGACGATACTACATCGCGCAACGAATTCCACACCCTCAAAAATGGAAGAACTAAAAAGGATACGTTCTCGAGGACCATCGTCACGGTCATCAAAGTACATATCATGTTTCCATTGTCCCTCAACGTCTCTTAGCCTGCATACATTCACCCAAGACCCTGGTTATAGATATCAATCGAGTTCAGGAAGAGATAGCCATCCAAAACTTGTCAGGTCCCTCTCAGACTTGCAGAATACTGAACTTCAGTCTCTAAGGGTTCCTCAAAAAACACGTTATGGGATAATATATTTTAATGTCTACATACAATGTAGCAAAAACTTACCTTTTGGCAGTTGACTGTGGTCCAGCAAAGGCCGGCTCGTTTAAGCCTCCCAATCGATCCCTAATTGATCGTTTCCTATTCCCTACCCCATTCGAGCGATCGGCGTACATCTCTGCGGGGGCTGTAACGCGCCTCTCGACCTGCATACGATAGTTTATGATACACACATTAAAAACGCTTTACTGCACCTCCTTGGACCATTACTTTGTGGACATCGGAGCTATAACCTATCCAACTGGATAGATGACTCTCCAGGCAACTGATTTGGAGGAACTAACTACAGGTTCATTACCGCTGTCGCCACTCGTTGACACTGATCAACAATCTGGAACGACAAAACCATGCTTACGCTTTTCCTTCTACAATTCACCATTCTGAATATTGGGTTCCATCTGAATCGCACATCTCTACTTCGAATCTAACTATAAGGTTGAAAAGCGCATATTGAGACTTCTATCCTCAATAAACGACAAACAAACAAGCACAGAGAAGAAAACACAAAATGACCGCGAATCTGTATAACCACATAGCTTTGAAAGAAAAACAGAAAGACGCATTACCCACATCCGCGAATTTCGTAACAACCAATGGATGCTACGCCCCATACTTAAGGAACACCACTCAAAAAAAAGAAAAACGGATACAAAAAAGCTAGGAAAAAGACACACGCGAACGAACGCCGCCAGAATACACTCTGAATACAGGCCTCAACACTAAGACCCGTTTGCTCCCATACCCATAATCCAATTCTTGCAATCTTATTCATCGCGAGAAAGCTAGGGAACAAAACGCATACAAAAGCTTACCCGCTTCCCGCCGCGCCCCAAGGTGACAGTCACTCGTGGATGAGACATCAAATACGACCCCGCGCACGCCTCTGCCCTCCCTCTTCACGCCGGGTCCTACACCAACTCCAACCTGCACAAAACCTCTTCGACTTCGTCACAACACAAACAAACCCTACCACAATTTCACCGTACATCCCCGACGTCTCCACTCGCCATAAGAAGCCGATACCCACATCAATACCCAAAGACCAAATACCCCCCTCCCCCAACAAATAAAAAATAAAAAAAATAAAAAACATAGACAACATCATTTACCTCATCACTAAAACAACCCAAATCAATTCACGCCATAGCAACCCCGGTGTCGGTAACAAAAGCTCTCTCTTTCTCTCTCTCTCCCTCTCCGCCTTCGCAATGGATCGGTGACGTTCTTGAGAAAATGCTTGTAACCCTAGTCTCTCTCTCTCTCTCACGTTGTCTCCCTCCCCCCTCCCTTGTGCGCTCAAAGCTCGAAGGCCAGCAAAACGCAAACCCTAATACAGTAGGGTCATGAGCACAGTGAAGAGTGAGAGCGGATTGTTTAGTTGGGGTGGTGCTTCAGTGATGCACCACAGCTGCGATGCCCCCTCCCTTCCCTGATCGTAGCTTGGGCGTAGTAGCTTAGCTTGGCTCGATGGTTGCAAACGGAGTCGAAGAATCCCAGCACCAAAAGAGGTCCA